>NW_024412395.1:27755773-27933428 GCF_014898765.1 Herpailurus yagouaroundi | reverse complement strand
GGGCCCCCCCCCCCCCCCCGGTAATGTTAGCTTTATGCCATCACATACAGCTCCTTTAGATGCTGGTTTCATTCCCTCCATGTCAGAAACGAGGTTCTGATGGTTTAAATCCTACATTTATGAGAGAGATCTGAGTTCAAGTACTCTGGCTTCCTTCAAGGTGCCTTGACTTGTTTGAATGTGGAATAATAAGTAAAGAAAAGTCCAGGAACAAGTATATCATCAGACACCACGTGACCCGAGGAACCACATTAGATGTGGATATTTTTGTATACGTTTCATTAGAAAATAAACCTTTTCCGGGGCGCCTGGGTGGCGCAGTCGGTTAAGCGTCCGACTTCAGCCAGGTCACGATCTCGCGGTCCGTGAGTTCGAGCCCCGCGTCAGGCTCTGGGCTGATGGCTCAGAGCCTGGAGCCTGTTTCCGATTCTGTGTCTCCCTCTCTCTCTGCCCCTCCCCCGTTCATGCTCTGTCTCTCTCTGTCCCAAAAATAAATAAACGTTGAAAAAAAATAAAAAAAAAAAAAGAAAATAAACCTTTTCCCTTTCAAATAATAAAAAACACACCTCCTTTCTTTTAGAACAAAGAGGGGGAAAAGAGAAAGTGCCAATAAGCGTAAGACTGTTGTAAGAAACTGAATTAATGTGAATAATTACGTAACGATTGCTCCTAATTAAATAAGGATAATGTTCAGGGTTTTTTTTTTTCTTCTCAGAAACCACTGGTATTTAGGAATATACTATACACAGCTTTCTTTCTGTAGCCACCCCTCCCCCAAATAAATGACAGCATAAATAGACACATAAACTCCATATGAATCATTAGTGTGTGAGATACTGTTACCCTGGGGCTGCTCTAACTCACATATATTCCCTTCTTCCTATTTCAAATCTTTAAAATATTTTCTTTTCAAATACTTATAAAAGCACGTATGGTTGAAATAAAAATAAAGCACATACAGATGATATTTTCAAACACAGCACTCTCATATACGAAGGAAAATGCGCATGTTCTGCTTCTCTGGGTCCAATATATACATTCAGGGAAAGTAAGAGCTTAAAAGTAGGGAAGATCAAGAATAGATCATAGAACTACTTTAAAATGTTACAACTGTCATTTAGAAAAAAAAAAAAAAATTGGCATCTTTCACCCAGTCCACCTACCTAATGTTCAAGTTTATGAAAGAATGTGCATTCCATTGCTAAAAGTGTGTGTGTGTGTGTGTGTGTGTGTAAAAGTGCCTGTACTTCATGTGCAATCACTATGTGAAGATGAGAAGTTGTTGATAAATTTCAGCCATTCTAAAATATATTTGATTAAAAAAAATCCCTTTATTAAAAAAAAAAATCTCTCCATAGTTTGTCTGGAGAATAACTATTCATCAATGTCAATGTCCTTTTGTGCTTTAGCCGGCCCTAACTTTGTGGAAATGATCTTCAAGGTAAAGACTGCCGTAAAACCCTGCAAATCCAACCCCTGAATGTCTCTTTTCTGAATATAAGGACCTCCTAGAAGGCATGTTTGACCCTCCCTACCCTTCTTGTAAGAGCCAAGACAAATGTTAACTGCAATGTTGGAGAGTTCAGCATGAAGCAAAGTGGTGGAGATTATACCTGTTTTGTTTTTTGTTTCTCTATTTTGCAGTTAACAATGAGAAAATTCTATAGTACTCCTTGAGGACAGCGAGAAAGCTCATTAATGTTTTGTTTCTGTTGTTGTCATTGTTTTCTGACCTGGCAGATACTCACCTCCCTAAACTGCATTTTCCTTGACAACACCGGGATTTAGGGGAGTGGCAAACTCTCCATAGGAAGAATCGCACATCAAATGTAGCCTGACCACATGAAATTAGCTGTAATGAAGACAAAAGAATGCAAAGTATGTGTGACATTAAAAAAAGAGCCCCAAGACGACATTCATAAGCCAGGTCCATGCACTGAGCATGTCTTCAAAATCTAGCAAGGAACACTTTTCTGGAGTAAGAGAAGAATTGCACAATGGAGCCACATTATAACATATATTGAAGTTACGTGATCACAACTATATGCAATTTGGCTAAAAAGATAAACAAGGACAAATCTATTTATGCATCAAGGCACTTCTGCCAGCTATTTCCACAGAATGAGCATGAAATAAGGCACATGAAGCCACTCTTCCTTTAGCCAATACCAGTTGTCATGTGCCTTTCATGTATTAAACAGCTTCCAGCACTGTAGGGTGACTCAGATAACCATTGTTTTCTACAATACAGATCCTAAATACAAGCCAACTACTTTATTTATGGTCAAGCAAAAAGACAAACCAACCAAACAAACAAGCGAAAAAACAAAAACAAAAAAACTATCTATTCCATTGGTCTCCAATATGGCAGCTTCCTAAAAAGGTAATTTTGTCTATCCCTTTTGGTTTGTTTGTTTTTAGTTTATTTATTTATTTGAGAGAGACAGAGACAGCATGAGTGGGGGGAGGGGCAGAAACAGAGGGAGAGAGAGAGAATCCCAAGCAAGGCCCATGCTGCCAGCTCATGAAACCACGTGCTCGTGACGAAGCCGAAACCAAGAGTCAGTCACTTAACCCACTGAGCCCCCCGGGTGCCCTGAACACAATTTTTATTCTTATATACTGACTTTAGAAACGTGTTCATAGCTATATCAGATAAGACTCTCTACATATCTTTTTTTTTTTCTTTTCTTCTCATTTCTTTCTTTTAGGCAAACATTTAACATTCCCAGTAGATCTGATCCCTAGTACCCATTAAAGAAATCAATTAGTAAAGCAAAAAACTTATTGAATATCTGCAGTATGCCAACCTAGATGCTATGGGCAATAAAATAAAACATACTACTTGATATCAATCTTCAAGTAATTAAAAAAATTATGCATGAAAATGGCAGAGGCCAGACCACGACTCTTTACTACCCAACAATCACACATCTTTGTATTCCATGAATTAAATTCTAGGGAGACTGAGGGATTATGTTATGAGTGTGCTATGGAATAATCTGAAAAAAAAAATTTGTAGGCAGTGTTTGAGGTGAGTATTAAAAGAGGAAGTATAGATTAGATAGAGTAAATGAAGTTGTTTTCTTAATGTACTGCTACATGGTTAAATGACTGATAAGATTCTCAAAATAGAGAATCCTAGTTCAGAACAATTTCCTAGGACCCAAAAAATGGTTGGGGCGTGGGGGAACAGGCAAGGTGGCAGACTCAAATAGAATGAATTAGTTGCCCACTTTATTTTGGAATTCAAAAAGCAAAATTTTGAAAATGACATTAGAATGTTCTCTGGCTTTCAGAGAACTCATTGGTTTGACACACTGCATATATTACAAATGGCCCTTGAATTTCTTACTAGTGAATTGGGGACCAGTTGAGGCTATCCACAGGAAGGAGACTTTTTTACTATAAAGACAGCAATTCACCATGGAAGTGTTGAAACAGATTAAAGTCATGCATTTGCGAGTGGAAGAGAGCCAAAGCATAAGAGACTCTTAAAAACTGAGAACAAACTGAGGGTTGATGGGGGTGGGAGGGAGGGGAGGGTGGGTGATGGGTATTGAGGAGGGCACCTTTTGGGATGAGCACTGGGTGTTGTATGGAAACCAATTTGACAATAAATTTCATATATTGAAAAAAAAAGAAAGTAAAAAAAATTTTAAAAATAATAAATAAATAAATAAATAAATAAATAAATAAAGTCATGCATTTGCATATACTATGAAAATCTCTTAAAAAGTCAAAGATCCTAACAGAATATCCAAATGCAATCCCTAATTTCTATTACACCGGAAGGAAGCTAAAAATGTATAAAACACGCATACAAAACAACAGTCTAATGCAACTTTTTCATTTTGACATTCTGTTGTAACCAACAAAAATGATGACCAAGTCGATAATCTACCTAAAAAACAAGTATGGTTATGGCATAACTGGCCACACCTTTTCCGATTTTTTTTTTTAACAAACACACCTGTATTCTTTATTCATATACAAAGAAATACACTCAATTTAACATTGTCACATGTGTAGGTTAGGCCAAGCCCTGTTAACTGCGGGAGCTTAGAACCTGGAAGACAACAGGGTTCACTGATGTATATACAGTCCCCTGCAGAAGAACAGGAGGAAGAGCTCTGCAAACACCAATCGAGGAAACTCTGGCTCCCTTGTGAAATAGTATCTGGGAAGTAATAGGCCATTTGTGATGTGGCCGCAAGCAGGAATGGAGGTATCTTGTTTTGACCAAAGCTCCGTGATACCTTGAGTGGCAGAGAGATAGCCCCGCAAGCCAGGCTCTACCAGCAGCCGCAAGGGACGAAAGTCTCCAGAAGCACAGAGTCACGCGAGGATTGACTGCAGTAGTCTCCATCTCTCTTTCTGGGATTAATGCCCATAAAGATAGCAGCACCGTCCTCGGTGTCATCTTCCAAACAAAGGACCACAATGCAGAGAGAACAATATTAATTATAGTCAAAATCACTTGTGCACTCAGCGATTTCAATAGGGACAATCAGTTTAAGTGGCAATGGCAAATTCTCAACATAAAACACACTTGCTACAATCCAAACTGGATTTCGAGAGAGGTGAGCAGCCGCTTTAGTTGTTTAATCTGGTTATATTTGAGCTAAAGTAGTTCACATTTTTAGAATGAATGAATCAAAGGCGTAATTGTTTTTGTCATCTGCACAGCAATTTTACTCCTGAATGCATTGTTTTAGGCAGGAATTAATAAAAATTGCATGTGCTTCAGGTGCTGGGTAGATCACCCTTTTCCACACAGCCCAGCCTGGAGCTGTGAATGCTCCTTTTCTTATTATCAGTTAATAATTCTCTCTCATTGAGGCAAATTAGGAACTTGACTGTGTTCGAGAGTCCAGAACACTGCTAGAGGCAAAAGGGGGCTAAATGGCAGAAATTCCTGTCTGAGCAAGATGCATGAAGCACGACATTGTGTCCACCACAAAAGCCGCTCTGTATTTTTGATCCTTTCTAATTTAATTAGCCCAAGAGGTAGCGCATTAATTTGCCAAGAATTCTTCTGATGCGAAAGCTGCCCTTATTGCAGTGAAGGGAAAAAATAACCTGCGTGCTACAGTGGCATGCTAGTAATGAAAGGGGGTTATTTTTGTGTTACAAATGGCATTGCAGGGTTACAAGAGACCTTTAAACCTTTTTATCTCTGGTTAGGTCATATGTAACACAGTGCAACACAAAGCGCTAATTAACCAATTCTGGTCCAGACATCTTTTAGAACACTTAAGAGAGTTGCACAGTTAGAACCCAGGTCAAACGCATGTGCTTTGTTTGCTTTTAAAACCTGAAAACATCCTCTGGTGTAGACATTAAAAATAGAACAGAAAAAATCATCCACTGGCAGTTCAGTTACTCTACAGACTCGGCACTCTCGATGTTTATTCTCGTCTTTGTTTTCTTTCTGTTTAATGATATTCTTTATGTGGGCAAGCTGGAGCCTTGAGGTCCCTTAGAAGGTCTCTTGGCTCTTTATGCTGTATTTGTTTGGTAAATTGTCTCCATGTTAATCGTCTTCATCAAATGCTTGGAGTCGGTTTTGAAAAACTTTGATCACATCTACCACCACCAATCCTCTTCATCACCATGTGCTTCTGACATGCGCTCCTGCACTCAAATAGGTCATTTACTCATTAAAGAATGAGAAACATGCATCCTACCATAAATTCTCCCCAATACTTTGAACTGTTAATTAAGCTTATGTAATCACGTCTCCTGGTTGCGGAACTATTTCTCTTCCAGAAATTACAGGAGCCCGCGTAGGGACTTGCAACACCCTGTCGCCTTTTCTCATCACTTTCCATCCCTGCTGCCTGAACATGGTTGGGTAAAAACACTCCCTCCCAGAGACTAAGTCAAGAAAACCTGACGATTATTACATTTTACATTCAATTCTCCTGTCCCTTTAGTGAAAACCAGTGGAAGACAATAGCTGTAAAGGAAAGCATTGATACTTTGCTCCCTCCCAGCTTCTGGCTAGAAATCAGTGAATTAAGGGAAGGTGGCATTCAGAGTGTTTCCGGCTGTGTATTCTGGATACCTAGAGGCATCGCAAGTAGCCTGATTATGGGAGAGTGTAAGATTTAGTAGCCAAACTGAGAAGAGGAAATTAGCATTGTCAAGACGTAGGGCAGGATGGACCCAGGTTCAAGGGAGTGGCCTGGGGTGAGAAGGCAGAGAGCAGAGGAGAGAGAAGAGAGGGATCTTTCTTAAAAAGGGATTATGGACAAGAGGTTTAAAAAAAAAAAAAAAAAACAAGGAAAGGAAAAAGTAATTGGGTGTTAATTGCAAGGGAAGGATAAGGGTTGGGGGGGGTGAATTGAATTAGGAGAATCTCTAAATTTAGCAACATTTTCTCATGGACAGCAGTACGAAATAATCCGGTTTCTTAAAACAGAGCTTGTCCTTTCAAAACATTTTTATTTTTTAAAGGAAACACACTTCCAGACATTTTCGTTCCAACCTAGAAATACTTTTCAGTTTGATTTACAATGCACAGCTTAAAAAACCCTCGAATTAATTTTTGTTCTGAACTTAAAATTCTTTATCTTTTATATTGCTTTGTAGATTATGCTTAAAAATCCACATCTACATAATAAGATGATGGTTTTCTTATATGAATTAAAAAGCTCATATATATGTTATTAATATCACATACGAGCAAGATAACTTAGCTGAGAATGTGCTTTTATAGATATATGTTAAACTGTTCTGAATTTTTCCAGGTTGTCCAAATGATTTGAAAGGGTAAAAAGATTTTTTAATACACAGTAAATACTTCTGAAATAGTGAATTAAAATGAAAAACAGATGACACATTTATTCAGCTTTTGGCTTCTGTAACATCAAACAGCACATTTTCTTCAAATGGTTTCATCAGTGGACCGGTAACCTCTTAAAATGATTGACTCAAACATGTCACTTATTTGATGATTGCAGGTTTATAAAATAGTCCCTATTTTTTTTTAATCCATCAACATGTTACATATGTCTCACAATAGATTAAAAGGTAGCATTTATTCCTATGCTTTCTCTGCAGATAATTTTAAGTTTTCAAATAAAACGATGATATAATGTATGAATAAAGTATGTTAAGTCCATTAAAGAATATCTTAAAATTTGTAGTTGATTGATTTTATTAAAGGAGTTTAATTTAGTTTAGTTTTGTTTTTTTAAAGATTGATAAAGTCCATCTAACCCCAGCTCACAGAAAGAAAAAACGGAGCAACTTTTTACCAGGATGATATGCAGGCGTGGAATTTATTCGAAGTAAAGGATGGAAAGCAAATGAAAGGCATATACAAATTTGAAAGGAAAAAAATTAGCAAAATCATTATTTTGAGTTCATTTTTAAATAAATGATAAGAAACTACTTTCAATGACTTGATAAAACGAAATTTTTTTTTTCTCTTGAATTCCAGATACCTCCCTAATCTCAGAGAATACACAGCAGAGCAGAAACAACTTACCTATGTCTACTTTCAAGATAAAGCCAGGACCCTGAGATCTCAATCCATCCTCCACGGAGGATGTACCATGGAGCCCACACCAGGGTAGGTCTGAGAGTGCATACATTCCCTGATATGCTCATATTCTCCGTGTCCCTGGAAATCTGTTGATACTTAAATACTCTCAGTTGGGACAAGTTTAAGAGGAACTAAAAATATAAAATCCTCCCTGGAGAAAAAGGAAGAGTGAAAGACCAATGGCAAGAAACAGATTTCTCCCCAAACATACCAAGAATGAAAAAGGGTACCTTGACCTCTTAGTGTGGGCCTGGGATAAGTGTCCTGAGGTGATGTCTCAGGCAGGGTCACAGTCCAAACAGATGACACACTCAAGCGTGGAGGCTGAAAAGAGTTTAATAAAAGGACACTCTACAAAAATACGGTAGGGAAACTGCTCAGAAATGGAGTGCACCGGGGCCAGTGACAGCAGAGAGCCGGTTACACCGTGAGGCCTTGAGAGGCAAGAGGAAGGAATGGTCATCAGAGCCCAGAGAGAGGTGACTGCAAAGGACCACTCACTGGCACAGAGGCCACTGCTTGGATAGAGGGCCACAGGCAACTCACCACCGCTCACCAGGGAGGGGGCTGGGAGAACTAACACATAGACCCCACTCTCCTCCCACCCTCTGCCCCACCATCGTCATGAGACTGACAGAGACCAGCCAGAAAGCAGAGAGCAGTGCTTATAATCAGCCTCTCAGGGAGACAATGGCCTGGAAGGGCTGTCATAAGATAACCAGCATAGGTGACTTTGAATATTTAATTGTGGAGAAGAAACAGTTCTTAACATGAATACAAACTGCTAATGACCTTGTGGAAGGAAAACACGGTCTCTTTTCCGGAAGCAATATTTGCAGTACTCTAGGATAAGAAACATGTATGTATATGCCCTCACCCATATGTGTGAGGGCACTCACACATACCAAACTATTCTTCAAAGAAAAATAGAAGCCAAATTATGAAAAATAAAATATATAAAATTATGACAATAAAACATAAGAATGTACAAAATTATAGCTAACTTTAAAATTCTGCGACCAGCCTCAGTTTCTCACCATTAAGAAATATAATCTATCCAGTTAAGGTGTTAAAACACACGGGGAACAGCGAGAGAATGAGGAAGAAAAGAAAAAGTAAAACAAGAAGAGACAAACAACTACGGGAAAAGTTAATTGAAACGTGGTTCTTGGGGCGCCTGGGTGGCGCAGTCGGTTGAGCGTCCGACTTCAGCCAGGTCACGATCTCGCGGTCCGTGAGTTCGAGCCCCGCGTCGGGCTCTGGGCTGATGGCTCAGAGCCTGGAGCCTGTTTCCGATTCTGTGTCTCCCTCTCTCTCTGCCCTTCCCCCGTTCATGCTGTCTCTCTCTGTCCCAAAAATGAGATAAAAAACGTTGAAAAAAAAAATAAAAATAAATTATAAAAAAAAAAAAAAAAAAGAAACGTGGTTCTTTTCATTTCCCTTTTCTTCCCCAGAATGCAGGCCCAGATTGCTTGCTAATTCTTAGAAGCCAGAATCTAAGGGTCCCCTGAAATCTCACTGCTCTTGAGGTTTTTTCTTTTTCTACAAGCCAGCAGATCCCACCCTGTTTTCTAAGCAATCTTAGAAGACATCTAGAAATACAGAAGTGTAATTCTCCAGTCAGGGGGAAATGGGGGACACTGGAAAGCTATTTCCATAACCAGTGAAGCTATTTTGGATCTGTATTTCTATTCTCCACCCATTACCCACCCCTTGTGCAGCTCCCGTGTGAAAGCATGAGGCTCCTCTGAAGATATGAAGGATCCTAGGTCACGGCCTTCTAGAGACAGTGTTTATGCATGCAACTCCGTGGGCCAGTCTCTGCTAAATAGTCTCCTTTCTCCCTTCCCTGACCTACGTACGCACAACTGAAAACATCAAAACTGCATATTCTCTGTCATGTCATGTAGAACGCCATCTTAAGTGCATCTTGATTCCTCTCTTTCTTCCTTTCCTCCTTCCCTCTTTATAACACGCCTTCATTTCATGGACCTTTACTGAGCTCCAGTATGCAAGCCACTGGGCAAGGCTAAGGATACAAAATAACTCAACATGCCCCAGCCAGATCTTGAGCAACACACAGAACCACAGAAAAAGAGAGACATACTGTCTCCCTGTCCTTTCCCCTCCCCCCCCACCCTTGTAACACAACAGCAGATACTAAACATATAAATGCATATCTAGAGCACATCTATGTATTATTGCATAAATGCGTGCATATGTATATACATAGTCTGATCCTAAAATACCTCCAGTCCCTTGGGGAAAGATCCTCCTCCACTCACCACACTGTCTCCTGGCATCATTGCTATGTTTCCTGGTCTTTCATTGAATTCCAACAGGTTTTCAAGAATTAAACATATGCAAGGAAGGTAAAGCATACTCAGAATGGCAGATATAAGCTCATTGCTGGATGAGAGCTCACGGTGGTAGGAGCTGGGAATCAGCTCTGGAAGAGGAAGAAGGACATAAATAAAAAGATGATATATGCAGACGGTATTTTATAAGACTGTGGGAGGAAAAAGAAAAAAAAAAACTAAGTACCCAGGTTCCCTTCAAAAATACCTTCTTTCCATTTTTTCCCCCTGGAAACCTACTCCTTAAGAACAAACCGGCTTGAAATTGAATCTTGGGAACTAAACTGTATGAGGACAGATAATATGGAAGAAAACCCTTCATTTGGGTAGTCACCACTTCTCGGAAGCATCTGCCTTAGGATAGAATATATGCTTCTCCAGAGCTATGAGAGTCAGCTGGGTAACCTTAAAAATTGTTGGGTCCAAGGGCACCTGGGTGGCTTGGTCCATTAAGCACCCAACTCTTGATTTCAGCTCAGGTCACGATCTCACAGCTCACGAGTTTGAGCCACACATCAGGCTTTGCACTGACACCACAGAGCCTGTTTCAGATTCTGATTCATATTCTCTCTCTCTCTCTCTCTCTCTCTCTCTCTCTCTCTCTCTCTCTCTCTCTCAAATATAAATATTTCTAAAACATTTTTTTTAACTATCAGGTCCAGCCCCAAACCAGGTGTGCCCAGGCACCAATATGGTTGAAAATCGCCCGGTTGAGGGGCACCTGGGTGGGTCAGTCAGTTGAGTGGTAGGCTCTTGGTTTTGGCTTAGGTCATGATCTCCAGGTTGCCTGAGTTCAAGCCCCGCATCAGGCTCTGTGCTGACAGTGCAGGGGGAGCCTGCTTGGGATTCACTGTCTCCTTCTCTCTCTGCCCCTCCTGCACTTGCGCTGTCTCTGTCTCTCTCAAAATAAACAAACTTTAAGAAAATAAAAAATAAAACTCCTCAGTTGGTACTAACGTGCAGCCATAGTTGTATGTAATAAGTATATAGGTAGACATATGATTATTGCATTCCTATCATCCTTAGTAAAAGAAAATTATTCTAAATAATTCGGTTTTGCTTTTGACATCAAGAATTTATTGGAATAATATAATAATATACCTTTAAACTCCTTTAAAAATAAAGATTGATATCAAATTTTTAAATAGAACCTATTGTTGTTTAAGATAACCGAAGCATGGAAGTTTTTTTAATGCTTAATAATAAAATGACCCTCCTAGAAAAATAGCAAGGTCTTGGTAAGCAGATGGAGTTTGGGTCAGAATAATGATGCAAAATTTTTATTCAAGCTTACTCCCTCCCACCCACATCTTCTATTTTCTCATCTATGCCTTGTCTGGAGTCTATTGTACAGAATTTAGATAGGTTGGTAATATGCAACACAAGTTAGTTTGGGTACTGCTGATTTACAGAGACTCAGTCTCTTTCATCCAAATATTCAGTAATTTTATAAATACATCTACTTTGGTATCCATTTTAGTAAGTAGTACAGGTCATGGTTTCCCAGCGCATTCACACAATTTAAGAAGCCACCTCGATGCTGGGCTTGTGCTGTGCACAACAGCAGCCGAAATTAAGGAAGGGCTTAGTCTTTAGAGGTATGCTCGCAAGGTATGGAAACCCAGATTAGCTCTGGCATGTAAACTACCAAAAACATTCTTGTTAACTGGGCAACATGTTTTCTAAAGGTGCAGAATCCACTTTGTTTCTATCACTTGTCAGAGTTAAGCATAAATAATGTACAAACAAACAAACTGTGCCAGTATAAAATGTAATATTTGTTTATGAGACACTTCCAGAATCTGACAGTGGCCCTCTGTTAACAATATTTAGGCCATAACTATATTGGCCAAATTTTTCAAAAAAATTCTTAAGCTTTGGGTAATGTTAATCAGCTTTAAAACCACCCCTGTATCTGGTTTCTAATCTCAGATAAAATCAGGACAGAGTCACCAATTCTAATGCTCATAATTTCACAGTAAAAGCTAAGCAAGAAGAATAATAAAGTAAGAGATTGTTATATAGCAGGCTAACATTCTCCTAATCCTGGGCTCCCTGGACTTTGGGATTTTTTTGAACCAGTAGAAATCCCTCAAAATGTTAGAAAGTTCACGGAGTTACCATTACTTTTCAAAACGTTGCCAAGAAAGAATATTAAAACTACATCCATTATCACTATATCACGATACCACACAAACACCAAAAAAGTAGAAAGTACAGAATCTCTCAATAAAGGATAATCCCACAAAAAGAATGCACTTGACGAAAAACAATTTTCCTTGAATATCTTCTTTCCCTGCAATACAGTTAAAATGTCATCACACATCAGCCTGAGTCCACCAGCCAGTATCTGAGAATCACTGTTCAGAGGGTGTTTATTTAGTCTCCTATCTGGTTTCTAGGAAAACCCTGCTTACGATCTCCTTGATACCCGAGCAGATCTTTCTATCCAGCCCATTGTAAAGGGTGCCTGGCACGCTCATGACAAATTAGAAAGGAGTTTTTCTCCGCCCAGCGCAGGGCTCCCAGCTCCACCAGAACTTGCAGGAGCACAAGCAACATCAGAAGAGTCACTTCCCTCAAAGATCACCATCAGTGCAATGCCAGAGTTCTCTTTAATAGTAGTCGTAGTGGTGGTAGTAGTAGTTGTAGTAGTGTCAGTAGTGGTAGTGGTGGTGGTACTAATAGTAGTGGTAGTGGTAGCAGTGGTGGTAGTGGTAGTGGTAGACGTCATCGTAGTAATGATAGTAGTAGTAGCGGTGGGAGGAGGAGTAGTAGTGGTGGTAGTAGTCACAGTAATGGTAGCAGTAGCGGTGGTGGTTGTAGTGGTAGTAGTAGTGGTAGTAGTAATGGTGGTATTAGCAGTAGTGGTGGTGGTAGTGGGAGTGAGAGGAGTGGTGATAGTAGTGGTAGTAGTTATAGTAGTAGTGGTAGTAGCAGTAGTGGTGATAGTAGCAGTAGCGGTGGTGGTTGTAGTGGTAGTAATTATAGTGGTAGTGGTGGTAGTAGTAATGGTGGTATTAGCAGTGGTGGTGGTGGTAGTGGGAGTGGGAGGAGTGGTAATAGTAGTGGTAGTAGTTATAGTGGTAGTGGTGGTAGTAGTAGTAGTGGTAGTAGCAGTAGTAGTAGCAGTGGTGGTAGTAGTAGTGGTAGTAGTAGTGGTAGTGGTAGTAGTAGCAGTGGTGGTAGTAGCAGGGGTGGTAGTAGCAGTAGTGGTAGTAGTAGTGGTGGTGGTAGTAGTAGTAGTGGTGGTGGTAGTAGTGGTGGTAGTAGTAGTAGTGGTAGTAGCAATAGTAGTGGTGGTAGTAGTAGTGGTAGTAGTGGTGGTGGTAATAGTAGTGGTAGTAGTAGTGGTGGTGGTAGTAGTGGTAGTGGTAGTAGTAACGGTGGTGGTAGTAGCAGTAGTGGTAGTAGTAGTGGTGGTGGTAGTAGTAGTGGTGGTAGTAGCAGTAGTAGCAGTAGCAGTAGTGGTACTTTGTTTTAAACAAAACTTCGGGCAGCAACCTTTAACCCAGCACCTAACCCATAAGATTCAGAATAAGAATCTATGGCTAGTCTTATAAACTAAGGTTTTTCCATAATGTATGGAAATTAAATGGAAGAGAACAAAGTGTGTATGATTTGTATATTTGTACATAATTGTTATTTTATATATTTAGCCAAAACATGGAAGTTTCCCCTATCTTACAAGATTTTTTATTATGACATTCAGAGCAATGGGAATAAAAATTGCCTTGCTCATGTTCCATAGTCCGTAATAGTATAAGCCTCTGATCTGCCATGCCTAAGATAAATTTCCTAATAAGTGATAAATATATACTACTAAAACTGAAACGTGTGTCTGTAGGACAGACAGGTAGTTCTACCCGATGATCTTGTTTTTCTGCCTTCACCATGACATTCAGATTGTTAACTCTAAGGCAAGTCTTTTATTTTGAAAACCTGAACAACAATCATCTGATTCAATATAAAACATTGAAAATGTCCTGCAACTGAGCATACTCCAGATTTAAACTGTAGATTTTAAGTTAATTGTAAATGGTCTAATTTTTCATTTATTTCAGGTTTTTCTTAACAGTCCTTTGATCTCCAATAAGGAATAAAAATAGCTTCATTGGTTCTGTAAATAAATATTTCTTTCTTAATCGATCTGTTTCCATTCTTTCCCAATGATCTCACACACATGAACCCCCCCCAATTTTCCCGTGCCCTACATGCATAGTGATCTCAGACTTTGAATTCTGTGAAATCGTAGAAAAGAAATAGAAGGTCCTCAGAATGGCTCATACGGAAAGGTAATCTTGCAGCTTTTTGTTCCCCTCCCCTGATGTGAAAAACGCAACCCATGAGAAGACAAGTGCATAGGAAGGAAGCTCCAACAGGGCTTCTGTACAGGTAGCGGAACAACAAAGTAGAGTGTCAGCCAAGTAACGTTCGCGTTTAATGTGGGCTAGCCAGCTGAAACACAAAAATCACAAATAAATAAATAAAAATTAATAGACAATTTAAAACTTCCCACCCAAAATTGAAATCAAGAGCTCTGATATAAAGTACTTTATCTGAAAAAAGAGCAGCTCAGCTTTACAAATTTGTAGCAAACCAGCAAATTTGTGCAGGCTAAGCAAGAAGCAAGCAAATGAGCATCAATTACTCCTGCAAATAGAACCTAAGAAGGTACACTTGAACAACAACAATCCTTATTTTTAGCCCCATCTTCCTCTTTTTCTAATTTCTCGGTTGTTATTGCCAACATTGCTTTTTGTCCTTCTACTATTGGCTGAAATCTAATATTAACCAGCTAGCCTACAAATGATTATTTAATGCTGATCTGCACAATATTCTTTTTTTTATAATTTTTTAAACATTTATTTATTATTGAGAGACAGAGAGATGCAGAGTGTGAGCAGGGGAGGGGGCGGAGAGAGAGGGGGAGACACAGAATCGAAGCAGGCTCCAGGCTCCCAGCTGTCAGCACAGAGCCCCACGTGGGGCTCAAACTCACGAACCGCGAGATCATGACCTGAGCCAAAGTCGGTCGCCCAACCAACTGAGCCACCCAGGCGCCCCTGCACAATATTCTTAAGAATAGTGTTATTAGTATTTGAAATCCAGATTTAATTCTGAGAAATTTAATCTGGTATTATATATGATCTACCAGATAAGATATATATATATAGCCACCGACGGGAAGAAATGACTGCAAGTTCTGCAGGAACTGATTGTAGTTGAATGGACCATTTTAAGAGATAAAAAATGAAACAGACAAACAAAAGGGGGAAAAAGTGCACATTCAAAAGTGAGTCGGTCGCCATCAAACCATTAGAAAAGTTACAGAGGCTCGTATTGACAATGCTCTCTGGCTCTGTCTATGAAAGGCTTTAGCCAAAAGCTTGGAAATTCCCATTCCTATTGTGAGGTAGATATGTCAACCTAAATTAAATTCACTTACCATTGGATTCATCTTTTTCTCATTCTAGGCTCACCAAGCACACTTCTGTCAATAAATAGATGCCCAGGTAGAGCTGCCCAAAGTGAGGGAGCGTGCTTATAAGGCTGGTCTGTGAGTTACATTTTTCACTCTAAACTAATCAGATGACATTCTGATTCCATATCAGTCATACTGAAAAATGGATTCACTCTTGAGTAATTGAAATCAGGCTTCTGAGAGTGGGAGATGAAGGACCAGACTGGACCACATTCAATTCCCCCCAGTATGTGCCCATCATCAAGACATGTTGGAAAAAGACATCGGGAACCATTAGCTATGTGTTTTGTTTTGTTTTGTTTTTTTCAGTTTGAAACTTTTACAGACATTAGGTTTCAACACAACTTTATAAAGAAAGGGAAGCTTCACTAAAATATAAAGCTGAGTCTACTTCTGCCAATGCACCTGGACAGACATGTTTCTTCCCTCCCTGGGATCAGCATTACATTTTAATATTTATGCTTAGCACCGTTCCTAGAACAGAGTTAATCTTTAAGAAATTGTTCGTTTTCTACCAAAAATAAATAAATAAATAAAGTGCTAGCTTTTAACAACAAAATAATATCTCACCTCACAAGCCTCAGCATTTGCCTGAAAAAAAACAAGCCTTTTGGACAATATCACGCATGCGTCCATCGAGGCAATTTTTATCTTGATTTAGGACATTGGCTCCCAAATATCTTTTTAAAAATAAGTCAACAATATAGGCCAGAAATTGTTAAGCAGAAACTCCTATCCTAAGTGTGTGGTCTTAGGTAAGGAAAATGTTATATGCAGAGTAACATTGGTTTTCAGGGGATAAGAACGACTCACAGAGGAAAAGTATTTAAACTAATGAAGAGAGCTTTCCAGAACTGTGTCCCTCTTTATACCCCAAATCAGGAAGGACTGTAAACCTTCTCTCCCACAAGCATTCCTGGATTCCTGGGTGTTGACAGGCAACAGGGATTTTGCAGAAGGCACTGGCAGAGAGTGTCACCACTAACACTTTCAGTAATGTATAATTTTTACGCTGAGGAATAAGAACATAATGTCCAGCGCAATAGGCATATAACAGAAATCCCTATATTTGAACAGTTCGTCCTGGCGCAACTGAAGCCAAAAGCCCGAGACCTTTCTAACAGTGACTATTGCTCTGATTCAGGTTGTGACTGGGTCAGAGCTGATAGATGTAGATGACATTAGCTCTGATCTGCAATGGGGCAAGACTTGGAAGCAGAGCAGGCGTAACACCAGGATGACAAAGAAGAGGACCTGGTCTAGACCTAGATCCCGCTCTGTTCACTCCTAAGAATTTCAGTAGTACTCTAGACAGTAAGAGTTAACTGTTACCATAAGATATTTGCTACAGCCATAACTACACCTAAGTTAATTAAGTATAATACCTGTATCCATACCTAAATATTCTTACCTGTTAGCTAATTGGACATAATTACTTAATCAATAGTTTGAGATGAGCTTTCTTCAAGTTAAAAGCAAACAAGTAAATATACAAATAAATCGAAGATGTTGACAAGTGGTATGTGATAAAAGAACAGAGCGTTACAAAGGAGAACAGTGGAGAAAGAGGGGAACTTTAGTTTGGGTGGTCGGGGAAGTGTGAATTCGCTGAAAATTGAAGTAAATTTGAAGAGCAGATTGAGGTAGCATTTGTATTATCTAGTTCTTTGAGGAGTCTTTCCTATCCTTGTTGTTATGTTTATATGATACAATCTGGGGTCTTTAGACAGTTAAGTAAGTAACCACTTTCTTTCCCCTGGGATTTGCAATCAATTGAAAAATAAGACAAAAAAAAAAATCTAACAAAGCAACAAAACAAAAAAAGAAACAAACAAACAAAACCCAGCCTGCCAGAGATCAATAAGGCTGATCAGAGAGGTGGGCTTCAGATCTGTGGTCTAAAGTCTGGCTAACACTCCCTAGGATCCACAGGCCATCCCCATTCTAGCCTTAGGAAAAGAAAGCTCAGTGGAGGAAAAGTGTAGGTTTTAAAGGCATAGGAGCCCATCAGGATCACTCCCTCACGGCAACCCAAGGCAGGCAGGAAGACAGGGACGGAATCCCCGCTGCTTACCTTCTTTTAATTTTGCTCTATTCAGATAGGAATCAAGAGCCACAGAGACCAGGCCCCTGTCATCCTCAGATAAGGTAATTTGCTCCTACTCCAGGAGGAGTGATGAATATGGCATACGCTGGCTTACCAGGAATAGCCCTGAACAGGACCTAGGTTTCAAAATGAGCTCATGTCCCTTCCTGGTCACACTATTTGTTTACTATGTGTTCTGGTGAATGGTCTGATCTCTGCTAGGGATCAAGCCTGATAATGAAACAAGAATATGTTTTGTAAGTCATCAAAAAGCATGAGTTTTATTCTTCCTGAAAAGTTTGCCAAGGTCCCTTCCAACTTTGTGTACCTTGAAAAGTGTGAGGCCCCTTAGCATCTCAGTACCTTTCTCTAGTCATTGATGGTAGTTCTCCACCTACAAAATGACAACATGCTCTTGGAAGTCTGCAGTCTTTTCTAAGCAGTGGGATCATTTTTCAAACAGGATCTGAATTGGAAGGCCAGTCTATAAAAGCAATGAGAGCTAAGTGACCTTTGGGGAGGCCTGGAATTTTGAGGCTCTAAAGGAGCAGTCTCTTCCTTTCCAACATTCTGTCACCCTCACTTCCTAGTGACAAAGTGCCCGTGTGTCCAAGCATCAGTCAGTGGTGCTTTCCTTTGACAGCAGATTGAAGGAAGCAGGCTCATTGTTTATCCATGTCAAATGAAAAAAAAAAAAAAAAAAGAAAGAAAGAAAGAAAGAAAACAAAAAGCAACAGGTGAGGGGATAAGGATCATTGCCCTTCCCCCTACTTAAGAGACAAAAGATAATAATTACCAAGGATATATTTGATTGATAATAAAAACTGTGACAGAGCCAACTTTTATTTCATTTCATTCATCAGCTCTGTAGGCAGTTTTTGTACAAGTTTTTGCTATTTTCTATACTGTTGCTTCTTTGGACTTCTATGATTTGTGAAATCCATTTTAATCTAAAATCTTTGCCTATTCTACAGGAACAATTAAAAAAGAAAACAGAAGTTTTTAGAGAGACGTGCAAATGGCATGCACTTCAGAGTCCTGAGGCTCCCAAGCTTCAGGAATTCTCCTTTTCTTCAAATGTTGGTTTAGTCCTGCACTGAATTAGCCAGTAATATCGCATTATATGATAAAGCATCATTTAACAAGAAGTTATACTCTTTTATGTTATGTTTGCATTTCATTTCCAAGCTACTTTTCATAAAATAAGTGATAAGTAGAAGCAGAACAGGTATTTGTAATTACTCATGAGTCATTTGCTCTCACGTAATTTAATCGCCACAGATCTTTAATATTTATAGCACATGTTGAAAGGATTTAACATATGTAGTGATCTTCACCAAGTAACTCCATACCCTTCTTGAATACAAAGATGTAAATTTTGTCACCGTTTATGCAACCTGCTAAAAATCTTGCTATTAATTCATGTGAATGAGTTTTGCCTCTAAAATTTTAATTAACACACAAATGCTTTGCACACTTCAGTCTGCAATATCCCACACATGCATTTTTTAATGCCCACTGATCAGTTGGATAAAGGGGGTTTTTCTGTCAGTAAGACATGTTCTCATACCTGAAAATTCCCACAAAGCAGTTGCTTTTATGTAAAAGCCCATTTAAAAGCTAAATAACCATCACACTGCAAGTTTGTCAATGGCAATAGTGTTCTCTTCACATTCCGATATATTTCAAAATGTGCTGTAATAAGTAATGGGGAGTAGAAAACTATTAAGGTGAACAGGTAATAATAATAGTCCAAACAACTAGAATTTGAGGGAAAACTATGTCATAAGTAAGGTCAACCTTAATAAAGAACCAGTAGCTTCAGAAAATATATAACCACAATCAAAACCATGCATAACTTAGGATTTCTGCAGTTGTTTCTCGATGCAGGACACTTTGACTATCAATTATAATAATAGCAAGTAGTTCTCTTTCAACCCCCCAGTATAAATTACTCCAAAACTTTCTAACATAACACAATGGACTTAGATTGTTGCCACATATTTTGAAATTTTGCATTCAAAGTAAGTTTTAAAATTTTATTAAAAGTGCTTCTTTGGGGTGCCTGGGTAAGCATTGGACTCTTGCTTTTGGCTCAGGTCATGGTCTTGCAGTTTCGTGGGTTCAAGCCCCACATAGGGCTCTGCACTGGCAGTGCAGCTTGGGGTTCTCTCTCTCTCCCTCTCTCTGCTCCTCCCCCACTCACACTGTCTCTGTCTGTCTCAAAATAAATACATAAACTTTAAATTTTAAAAAATACTTCTATAATTGGCTTTTTTCTCTAGAACAGTAACAAAAATAGTAGGAGTAATATAATAATATTATGGTGCTTTCTGGAATCTTTAACACACACACACACACACACACACACACACACCCTTTGTTCCTTTGAAACATTCTTCACAGGCAACTTTTCAGCTGTGTCATTTTATTATTATAAATCATTATAACGCTAAATATTCTTTCACCATCCTGTTTTCTTAATACTACTAAGAATTCACCAATAATTGTGGGCTATTAGAAAGCAAAAATAAATATTTTTCTAGATCCATTTTTCAAAACAGAAGTGTGCATTTTCCTGAAGGGATGAAATAGAAATGTTTGATTAACTGACACTTAGAAATCATTCCTAAGCAATCTGTTAGAATTTCTTTCGCTTTACAATGTTTTCTGTTCTATGCTATCAAGAACGATGAATCATAATTTCTGGCAGCTAAAACCAAAGAGGGTGATAGGCTCTATTACCATCCTAAAAATATGCATGTCCTAATGCTCTCTTAAAATATGTCTTCTCAGAGATGTTTCAGATTTTCTCAGCCAAGCCAAACGACATTAACTAAGACCCTGGCATGAAGATTTGCTTATTTTAGTTTGCTTCACAATGTAACCATAGCAGAAAAATATTGCTACTCAATGGCAGGTAAGTTACTCTGTCACATTCTGACCTATTGTTTGTTAACTTCACATGATGGATGATGGAATCGCTTATGATCACTAATCACTTTGATCATTCACATATGAAGACAAGAAACTAAGGCCACATTAGAATCCATTCTTTTTAGGAGAAGGGAGAGCATTCCCTCTTTCTGTTTTAAAGAAATCTGGTTAAAATGAATTCAGCCCAACATCACTGGGAATAATTGAGAATAATTAACAATTTAAAGAAAGACAGCATAATGTGTCTACTTCAATAACTGATAAATTTCTGGGGAAAAAAAGTCAAAAGTGCTACTAACATATTTCTTGTGTTCAGCATTCCACAGGGAAATTTGACTTTAGTTGCCTTTTCCCTCTGAAAGCTTACTACAGGATTCCAGGAAGTATCTCCTAATAGAGAACAATATGTAGCAGCCTATTTAGCGGACTCTCCTAAAGGATGAAGAGAATATGCAGCAAAGGTCACTCTGAAGTCAACAGAGGGTGTCTTGTCATTCTGATGTTACACCTTTGAGGCAAAGGTCTTAATACCTTTTCAGAAAATAAAAAGCAACAAAATGGATACTTTTCTCTGCTGGAGACAGAAAGAGGACAGGGGTCATGTAATTGCATATCTCTTGTTTGCATTGTTTCACCCATTTTCTCTTTTTTAATAGAAAACAAATTGAGCAAGGAAACACTGCCTACTGATTTATTTTAGGTGACTAGCGTATTTAAATACTTCCCAAAACATAGGATTCTTTAAGCAAGGCAAAATGGAAATGTTTGATGAATTCAGTGGGAAAAAAAAATCTAAAGAGATTTTTTTTTTTTTTTAAGTAGCAAAGGACAAACACAGAGAATTCTGGAAATCATTCTAACGTGATAGATAGGATAGGAAAAATGGAAAATAAGAAAAAAAAAAGAGATCTCCAAGAGAGTCTAGATTTAGAGTCTAGAGAATAAACTCCAATCAGCAGAGTGAGAAACAGGGACAAAATATAAACTATAGACAAAACCCTATTATTTTATGCCAGGATCATGCCTAGAAACCAAGGTTTACTTATTGAATTATATCAGCATTATCCAAAGATGTTTCTTGAAACATGAATTTTATTGTGGGATTATAATGTAATGTCAGAACAACTAATTTCTATGATCAAAAAGTTGGGATACACTGGATTAAGCAATGTTAATGGGTGTCCTAACTATCAGACTTTCAGCCTTTAACATGCTAATGAATTTTATGACCTTCCAAGACAAACATGTGCCATGTTTCTCAAACTTATTTCACAAAGAAAATTAGAGAGAATGAGAGAGATGCAGAAATACAGCAGCTCTAGGGAGTAAGAGCCCATGGAACACTGATTGGGACTTCCCAAGAATTTGTCTGTCCCAACACATAAAATACACACATCATACTAACAAGGAGAAATAATTGTTTTTCCTTCAATTCATTCATTTAAATTTTCATCATTTTCTGCATAAGTACTCTCCACGTAGTATCATTATTCATTAATTACATTAGTAATTATAATTCCTACATAATATTTTACTACTATTTTTATAGTTCCTTCTCTTCAACTCCTTCATAAATAAAAACATAAAAAGTGCTAAACGTACGATGCTATGTTAACCCTTACTTATGACAAAGGTCACAAGCAGAGTGAGTTGGGAATACACGGCTACCTGTTTTGCTAGGAACTTCAAAACATGGCAACCAAAATATTTTGATTCAAAATATCACACAAAGCATGTGGGTTAATTGCTTATGGACCTAAGACCTCACTTTTTTAAAGGTAATATACATATTTAAACTATTTTAAAACATCATCAATTGAGAACATTGTGACTTGAGAGATGTCAAAACGTAGGGAGAATGCATATCTAAAGAACAACAGGCTACAATATATATACCTGCAATAACAGAACAGGAGACAAGCCGTATGAACAGAAACCACATCCTAGAATATATACACAAGGAACTGCAGTCTAGAAGAAAAACAATCTGCAAAGCAGAATTCTAATAAATCTGAGCTCAGAAAAGTCAGGTAGGATGGATGGGAGGGGAGGGAAGAGAGGAGAGAGTACACCAGAAGACAGGAGGCAATGATGAATGACTCTCTCCCAAAACCGTACACAGAACTTCCAGAAGTGGGCATTTTCAACCCCTAGGCAAAACAGACAAATGGAGAGAAACAGTTCATTGCAAAATAGAATGAATGATCTCTTTGGGAAGAATGAGGGCAATTATTCTGGGTATGTTAGAATGCTAATTAATTACCGAAGAGAACTTTAATTTTTTTTTAAAAAAAAGAACAGAATGATATTTTAAAAAAAGTAAATAATTATTAGAGCTCTTCAAGATAATTTTTAAACTTTGTTAAAATAAAAAAGTTTATAGTAGGTTTTAGCAGAAAAATTAGAAGAATAAAAAACAAACCAAAAATCCTCTCATATTTAATCTAAAAGAGAAAAATATTTAGATATAAAAGATCGATCCAGGAATAGCAACGTCTGATTAATGTGGATCAAGGAAAGAAAAGAAGGAAGGAAGGAAATTATTAAAGAAATAATAGGAAATAAAATCTTAAGAGTTATCAAGAGTAAGACCAAAAATGCCCACCAGGTGCCTAGCACAATTAATACAAAAAAAGTAAACCCACTCTAGACTCACTAGTATGAGAAGCTAGAATACTAGGAATAAAGATTTGATTCTAAATATGTTCACAGAGTCATTTAAAATGAGAAATGAGATAAGGATCAGGTTAGCATCAGACTCCACACTGGCATCATAAGACGCTGAAAGAGAGTGAAACCATATTTTTAATCTGATTTTTATAACCACCCAAAATAGCTCAATTTATCACAGGACAGAATAAAAACATTTCCCCAACATTCAGACATTTAAAGAAAATGGATAGACCCTTTTGAGGGTATACATTTAGCAAAGTGAAATAAAAAAACAACCCAAAGGATTAAGGAAACAGTGCATTTAATTGGGAAGAGTCTTGATGCATACTCCCAGGCCAAATCAGAGCAGCAAGATTAATGACTCAAAAAGAATTCTCAGAGGGAAATGAGTGTGAGAGGATGTGTACAGGTAATTATGCACTATCACTAATGAAGGAAAACCCTAAAGATCGAATAAAGTCAGTTAGTGAAGGGTATAAAAGAAAAAACTGGGAAAAAATATCCAGTGGGAAAAAGACAGCCTCTTCAACAAATGGTTTTGGGAAAACTGGACAGCAACATGCAAAAGAATGAAACTGAACCATTTTTTTCAGCATACACAAAAATAAATTTAAAATGGATTAAAGACCTAAATGTGAGGCAGGAAACCATAAAAATACTAGAAGAGAGGACAGCCAGTAATTTCTCTGACATCCACTGTAGCAACATCCTTCTAGATATGTCTCCTGAGGCCAGGGAAATAAAAGCAAAAATAAACTACTGGGATTACATCAAAATAAAAAGCTTCTGCACAGTGAAGAAGACAACCAATAAAACTAAAAGGCAGGTTACTGAACGGGAAAAGATATTTGCAAATGACATATCTGATAAAGAGTTAGTATGCAAAATACATAAAGAACTTTTATAACTTAACACCCAAAAGCAAATACTATAATTTAAGAATGGGCAGAAGAAATGGACAGACATTTCTCCAAAGAAGACATCCAGATGGCCAAAAAACACATGAAAAAATATTCAACATCACTCATTATCAGGGAAATGCAAATCAAAACCACAATGAGATTATCACCTCACACTGTCAGAATGGCTAAAATCAAAAACACAAGAAACAACAAGTGTTGGCGAGGATGTGGAGAAAAAGGAACCCTCTTGCATTGTTGGTGGGAATGCAAACTGGGAACAGCCACTGTGGAAAACAGCACGGAGGTTCCTCAAAAAATTAAAATAGAACTACTCTCTGATTCATATCCTAGAACTGCTTATTTACCCCCAAACTACAAAAACACTAACTCAAAGGGATACATGCACCCCTATGTTTACAGCAGCATTAGTTACAACAGCCACATTATGGAATCAGCCCCTGTTCATTGATAGATGAGTGGATAAAGACATGATATATATACACAATGGAATGTTATTCAGTCATAAAAAACAATGAAATCTTGCCATTTGCAATGACATAGATGGAGCTAGAGAGCATAATGTTAAGTGAAAAAAGTCAGAGAAAGATAAATACCATATGAGTTCACTCATATGTGGCAGTTAAGAAACACAACAAATGAGCAAAGAAATACAAGAGGAAAAAAAAGAAACAAAAAAAGAGAGACAAGCCAAGAAACAGACTCTTAACTGGAGAGAACAAACTGATGGTTACCAGAGGGGAGGTGGAAGGGGGGATGGGTGAAATAGGTGATGGGGATTAAGGAGGGCACTTGTCATAATGAGTACAGGGTGATGTATGGAAGTGTTGAATCATTATATTGTACACTTGAAACTAATGTAACACTTTATGTTAACTAATTCTGGAATTTAAAAATGTTTTAAATATTTTAAAAAGAGAAAACCCATTTAATTTATCTCTGGAAACATTCTCCTTTGAATACTAGAGAGATAGTTGTATTCCATCCATAAATGTGCAGGAGTCAAAGGAATCCTAAGAAGCACTCTATGTCTTTACAATGAATAATTGAGCTACCCCCATAACAACGTAAAATGTGTTCATTGTTTTTCAACTTTTAGAATCAACACATACAGATCACAGATTTAGTGTCTTCTGTCAGGAAGGTTACAGAAGAGAAAGTGTGTGTTATAAAGTAAAAAAAAATACAAAAGTAAAGGTAATACCTGTGATGCTGAATTGGAATTGTAGGTATCAGTATTAGGTCATGCTTTTAAATATATATCTATAAATATACAAATACATATGTATTTGTAATTATATATTACATATAAATGTTATATTTGTAATGAATATACATATCTTTATATCCCTATATAAATATACACATATGTGCATATAGATATGTATTTTAAAATAAATATATATGCATATGTGCATATGTGTGCATGTATATCTATATGGAAATATATACGGACATAAATTTCTTAGTTATGACCACTGAGAGGACCTAGAAATAATAACACACCAGGAACAAAGAGCAGACTTACCACCCAAACTCGATTTCCAAATATTATTCTCCAAGAATATATGGTTAATTCCAGACCACATGAGGAAAAGCATAGGATGAGCCTGAAACCTTTTTCCATGGCAAAAAAATAGGAAGTCCTCAAAGAATGATGAGAATATATCAAAAGGACAGCTCAAGAGGTTTCCATTAGCTAAAGGTGAGCATTAAAATAATGATAATAGGTGATAATAACTCATATGCTCATAGGTGATCATACACAAAATAAGAATCCATAAATCCAGATTAATATAAACTGATTAACTAATATCTTTTAAGTGGGGATATGACAACCAGAGATAGCAGAAGCTGAGGAGCAGTAAAGGAAAAGGACAGAGTGCCCTGTCTTACAAAATAAAAGCAAGTGATACTGTCTATTAATGATGCAACAAGATATTAAGGTTAATATATTGTTTGAAATTACAGAAATGAGCAAAGGCAGAACTGTGAGTATCATTATATTAGGAATGCTATGATCTGTATTTGTGCCCCCCCCCCCCCAATTCATATGTTGAAATCCTAACCCCCTCCCCCAAATGATAGTAGTGACAGACAGGGCTTTTGGGAGGGACTAGGTCACAAGAGTAGCACCTTCATTAAAGGAACAGTGTTCTTATAACCAAGGCCCCCACAGAGCTCCGTAGCCCCACCCACCATGTGAAGACACAGCAAGAAGGTGCCATCTGTGAACAGAAAGTGGACTCTCAAGATACTAAATCTGCCAGCACCTTGATCTTGGATTTCCCGAGCTCCCGAACTGTGAGGAATAAATTTCTGTTGTTTACTAGCCACCCAGTCTGACGTATTTTGTGTGACAGTCTGAAGGGACTAAGACAAGTCGGGAGAGGAGAAGGACAAGATGCAAACTGTCTAAATCCTTAGGTATTAGGTCAGAAAGTTAATAGGAAAAATAGCAACGTAACCATATTATTTAAAAATACGTACATAATATTTTTAAGCTTAAGAAACTGCAATGATGCAAACGTGTTGCCTTTAAAAATGATTGCTGAGAGCGAGGAGTGAAAAGTTTTGGGACCACTGCATTTTAGTATAAGCCTGAGCATATAGTTTCATCTTTGAGCTTCTGCGTTGATTCCTTTCATGAAAGTTTTAAGAAATGTGGGTATTCAAAAAAAAAAAAAGTGGGTATTCATACATATATCCAAACTCCTACTTCCTTCCCAAGGTCACTATTGTTTAGCATCTTTGGAAGGTCTTAACCATTGTTATAGTTACTTTTCAGCCTTACTAATGGTTGAAATATGAGTGTCATAGGTTTATGGGTTCTTCAAAAAGAATTATGCTGCCTTACACTTGCTCCCAATTTGCCCCATCCAAGCATCAGGTATTACCACAGAGCTCACATGTATTGGGATTTGATAACAAAAAATTAATAACTTGGTAAAATCCCCTTTCATCATTACAATCTTCTGGTTAGAATTGTCTAAAACTTTTCGTTTTCTTACAGTCTTTTTCTATCTTTGATAATTTCAGCAACTTGTTGGAAAAAAATTACTCTGTATTATATTTTTTGTCACTTTGTGTGCTTATTTTTTATTATTTTAATTTTATTTTTTAAATTAACAAAGATTGAAACTGACTTTTTTTTAGATGTATACTTCTGAGTTTTAACACATGAACAGATTAATGTTCCCACCATTGCAATTAGGATATAGAACAGTTCCGTCACCTCAAAATACCCGCCTGCACCACCCATTGGGGCTCATTCTGATGCACTCTTAACCCCTGATTTTCCACCAATATACTTTTGCTTTTGAGAATGTCATATACATGGAATCCACAGTATGTAACCTTTGAGGCTGAATTCTTTTACTTGGCATAATGCCTTTGGAATTCATCCAAGTCGTTTGGTATCAATAATTAACACCTTTCTAGTACTTAGTAGTATTCCAATATATGGATGTACCACGATTTGTTTTTCCTTCATTTGCTGAAGAAGATTTGTGCCGTTTCCAGTTGGACACCAATATGAATACAGTCATTACAGACACCCGTGTACAGGTGAACTTCTGTGGGAACATAAGTCTTCATTTTTCTAGGAAAAATACCTAGGAGTCAGATTGCTATGCCAAACAATGCAGGCACGCTTAGCTGTTTTCCAGAGTGACTGTATCATTTCACACTTCCACAAGCAATGTACAAGAGTTCCAGTTGCTCTACTTCCTTGTCAATGTTTGGTATTGTCAGTATCTTTATTTTACCCATTCGAATAGATGTATACTGATATTGCAGTCTTTCTGCAATGTTTGGTATTCTTCAATGTTTGGTATTGTCAATATCTTTATTTTATCCATTCGAATAGATGTATACTGATATTGCAGTCTTTCTATACTGATGTTAGCTTGTAGGTGTCCCATAGCAAGTTGAAGAAATTTCCTTCTATTCCTAATTTGCTGAGAACTTTTATTATGTACGAATATTGAATACTGAAAAATCCTTTCTTGCATTAATTAATATCATCCCATGATTTTTTCTCCTTAAACTATTAATAAATGGTCTGTACTATTTTTACTTCCAAAACTTCTGACACTAAGTATGTGGGGTTTTTTTCTCACACCAATCAATCCTCCAATGTTCCAGGCACCAACTAGGTGCCCTACAATTCAATTCAGTTCTGACTAACTGTTTGGAGTTAGCACTGGGAACCATGGGTTTAAGGGCTCAGTCTCACAAGTCTGCCATCACTTCAGATGCCATCACAAGTATTGGGTGCCCAGGGTACCCACACTTCTGTTCAATTTGGCTTCAAAGCAGGGGGTTCCCATAATCCCTGCCCTTTCCGGTTCAGTAATTTGTTAGAACAGCTCATCAAACTCAGGAAAGTGCTTTAGTTATTCTTACAGGTTTATTATAAAGGCTGCATTTCAGAAAAGCCGAATGGAAGAGATGCATAGGGCAAGGGATGGGAGAAGAAGGGTGGTGCATGGAGCTTCTATGCCCTCTCCAGGTTCTACCTGTTCCTGGTAGTACCTTAATGTGTTCATCAACTCAGGAGTTCTCTGACCCCTGTCATCACATTATGAAGTCATGATTGATTAAATCATTGCCATTGTTGATTAACTCGATATCTAGCCCCTCTCCCCTCCTTAGAGGTTGGGGGGCAGAGGATACAAGACTAAAAGAGCCAACCTAATCATACCTAGGTCTTTCTGGTAACCAGCTTCCATTCTGATGCTATCTAGGGGCATCCAGCCACCAGTCACCTCATTAGCATACAAAAGATACTCTTCTCACTCCAGAGATTCCAAGGGTTTTAGGAGGGACAAAAACCCAATACATATTTATTATTATACCACAGATGGGTTTCGCTGATTGATTGTCAAATACTAAGCCAACCTTGAATTCATGGAATAAATAAATAAATATTCTTTTATACACTACTGGATTTGATTTGTTAGTATTTTTGGTCATATTTTGCATCTATATTTGTGAGAGATGTTGACCTATTATTTTCTTATATTGTCCTTCTGTTTTTCATATCATGGTAATGCTCACTTCATAACATGAGTTGGGAAGTGTGTCCTCATCTTCAAGAGTTAACGTAGCCTTGGTTTTATTTCTTCTGTATATACCTGATAGAATTTAGCAGTAAAAGTGTCTTGGCCGGAGATTTATTTTTCACAGGTGTTTAATGATGGATTAAGTGGCTTCATAATTATAGAACTATTATGGTTATTTAATTTATCTTAAGAGACTTTTTGGAAATTTTTGGTTTGGGGAAGTTTTTCATTACACCTAGCTTATTGAATTACATACATTGATCTATTTATATTATTCATTTTTTATCCTTTTAATTTCATCAGAGAGTGTAGTAATAGCCTTCTTTCATTCCTTACACTGGTAATTTGTTAAAGTTCAACAGTTTGATTATGATTTTTCTGAGTGTGAATTTCTTTGAGTTTATCCCTTTTGGAGTGCATCAAGCTTCTTGAATCTTTAGGTTTCTGTCTTTCATCATATTTGGGAAATTTCCAGTTGCTATGTCTTCAAATAATTTGTTCTATACTATACTTTCTCCTCATTTTCTGGGACTCCTGTAACATGAATGTTAGACATTTGGTATTATCCCAAATCTCTTTATTTTCCCCCCTTTTTTCTCTATTCCTTAGATTGCATAATTTCTTTTGATTTATCTTCAAGTTCACTATTTCCTCTTTCATCTTTACTGACCGCATACAGTGAGGGTTTCATTTGTTTATTTATTTGGGGTTTTTCTTTTTGCTTGCTTATTTTTGTAGAGTCTGGGTTATCATAGCTTTAGTTCTAAAGTTCCCATTTGGTACTTCTTTATATCTTTTAGTTTTTTGTTTAGACTTTCTCTATATTTGCTTCAAGAGTGTTCATCCTTACTTATTTGAGCACCTTTATAATAGCTACCTTACAGTATTTCCCAGATAACACCAATTTCTTACCTATCTTAGTACTGGTGTCTGTTCTTTGTCTTTTCTCATGTGAATTGGATTTTTTTTTTGAGGGGGGAAGGGCCAATAATTCATTGCTTGCCAATGAATTATTCATTATATTTAGACACTTTGAATGTTATCTTATGAGACTCTGAGTCTTATTTAAATCCCATAGAAAATCTTGATATTTTACTTTAGTAGGCAATCAACCCAGTTGTTTTAGACTCCATGTTATAACCACCTTCCTGTGGTTTGTGTTTTCAACATACATTTCAGTTTTCAATACATTTGCAGCATTATTTACATCTGTCTTCTGTGTTTGCCACTCAGTGGCCAGTTTAGGACCTGGGCAGTTGCCCATCTCTTAGTTCCATTCTCAAAGTATGCTGTATATTGTTCACGATTAGATCCATTCATGGGCAACTCAAGTGAGTGCAGGAATTTATAAACATTTTTGTGGGATTGCTTTCCCAACCCTTGTATATCCATGATCTCTTTGATACTTTGTGATTCCCTAGGACTCCCTTTGCAGTTCCCCAGAAATCTTGGGCTTAAATTACCCACCCTGACACAAACTTGCCATGACTGTATCTGCATTCAGGGTCAAGCGGAAGGAGGACAAAGAAAGAAAAAAAATATTGAATGTTCTCATCCCTCAAAGTTTAAAGCACTTGTGGGCCCCTGTACCCACCACTGTTTCTACCACAAGACCATTCTCCTTGCCCTGTTCCTGCAGCCAGAACTAGAAGGCTTCACCCCACATTCTCTCTCTCAGTATGACGCTAACTTCCATATCTTGTACTACTTGAATCCAGGCTGGGGTATACTAGAGGGGGAACAAATGGTAAACTCGCTCTTGGTTTGGTGGTACTTCAAATTCTAGTAAGATCCTCAAGCAGCTGTTCCATGCATTTTGTCTAGGTTTTATAGCTCCATTCACTATGAGTGACAAGTTGGACTGGAATCCCTAAGTGCTTATTCTTTCAGTTAAGCTTATGAAAATCATTGTTACTTTAAAATTAGTTTCTATCAACAGCTTATCTGTGTGTGTGTGTAAGAGAGAAAGAGAGAGAAGGGAGGGAAGAAGAGAGGGAGGGAAAGAAAGCAGGAAGAGAAGACCAAGAAGGAGAGAGTAAGGCAAGATAGAAAGATAGCCATTAATCTCAAACACCTGACTGGAGTGAGAGGAAGGCAACTTCTTTAAGATATGACAAATTGTTACTCTTGTCTGGGAGAGAGATCATTGTGAGAAAACCAAATTTCTTAAATGTACATGTAGAAGTTGTACTCTTCATCACACAATTTTTGCCAAGTGGAGTAAAAGCACCGCTTTAGTTTTGAAAAAATAAATAAGGCAAAAATTTAATTTAATGCTTATCCTGAAAACTTTAGAGGTTAAGGTGGAGAATCCTTCCTTAAAAAAAGCTTTCAGTGTGCCTGGGTGGCTCAGTCGGTTAAGCCTTTGACTTTGACTCAGGTCATGATCTCATGGTTTGTGAGTTCGAGCCCCGCAAGTTCGAGTCCTGCGTCGGGCTCTGTGCTGACAGCTCAGAGGCTGGAGCTGGCTTTGGATTCTGCGCCTACTTCTCTCTTTGCCCCTCCCCCGCTCATGCTCGGTCTCTCTGTCTCTCAATAATAAATAAACGTTAAAAAAAATTAAAAAAAAAAAGCTTTTAAGAGGGGTGCCTGGGTGGCTCAGTCGGTTTAGCATCTGACTTTGGCTCAGGTCATGATCTCAACATCCGAGGGTTCAAGCCAAAGGTCATTCCCAAAGGTCATTAAGCCAAGGGATGAAACATAACACAACCTTGGGGAAGGGGTTACATGGACAATTTAAAATGTATTCCCAGGTTTTTCTGATAAACGGCAATGGGCTGAGAGTAGAAGTTTTGACTTTAAAAACTTTCAATTCACATATATCAGATTTTTCTAAGTGTTTAGACATTTACACCTCATCATATAATTTTATATAAAGATTAGAAATCTCTATTCATTATGAATTCCTTTAATTTTAAAAGCATATTTAAATGGTAAACCTACTAAAGCACTATTCATACCTAGAAGACTATTGTGAATAAATGACTTAATTTTAAAATTCAAAACTGATTCTTTTTCTATGTATATTTTTCCCATTCTATTGTGTTCTTCTTAAAATGGGAAAACCAGAATAAAATCCTCAGTACTTCAGAGCTAAACACTGAATAAGGATAAAGTAAAATTTTCATTTTGCTCATCATCTGTAGGTGTTGTGAAGAGGGGGGATTTTAAGAGGTTGTGTTCATACAGAAACCCAGAAATATGTAAATCTTGTCTTGCCCCAGCCACCTCTCATCCCCACAAAATCCCCATGGAAGTACATGTATAAATAAAAATGGCAGAGCTAGGCAAATTAACCTTCATTATTAACTTGGACTTCGGTCCCAATGCCTAAGCAAAACCAGAGCTCTAGTCTGTTGGACTGATCAGTGGAAAACTCCTTTCTCCCAATTATAAGCAAAATAGAGGCATAAACTAAAGCATACTGAATGACCCACAATTTTCTCTAAGCCCACATTAAGATTTCAGAATTTACTACTGACTCAACATGGGCTGGTTTTGAGACTAGCCATCTTTTCTGAAAGGAAAGTTAAGAGTACTTGTCCCAAAAGTTAAGCCACCACTCCAGCGTTCCTGGGCCAACACAAAAGTCAGAGCCTATCTGCGTTGTGGAAAGAGAAGAAATTTTCCCTATAGAAGAAACTGAAAACAACTGCAAAGGCAGGAGTGAGAAGTGAAATGAAAGAGATGTGACCAGAGATAGGCTTATCTCCGATTCTCCACCTATCTCCTCAGTTTTAGATTCTTGAAACTGACTGATCCAGGGCGCCTGGGTGGCTTGGTCGGTTAAGCGTCCGACTTTGGCTCAGGTCATGATCTCACAGTCCGTGAGTTCGAGCCCCGCGTTGGGCTCTATGCTGACTGCTCAGAGCCTGGAGCCTGTTTCAGATTCTGTGTCTCCCTCTCTCTCTGCCCCTCCCCTGTTCATGCTCTGTCTCTCTCTGTCTCAAAAATAAATAAACATTAAAAAATTTTTTTTAAAAAAAGAAACTGACTGATCCTTAGGGAGAAGTAAAGATTGATACAAAAATCAACAAAGAGAATATTCTTCCCCTAGAGGGTATTCTCCATGAATTGGCCCAGCGTTTTCTTACCTTTTAAGTTTTTTTAATGTTTATTTTTGAGAGAGAGAGACAGAGACAGAGACAGAGACAGAGACAGAGACAGAGTGTGAGTCGGGGAGGGACAGAGAAAGAGGGAGACACAGAATCCAAAACAGGCTACAGGCTCTGAACTGTCAGCACAGAGCCCGATGTGGAGCTCAAACCCACGAACTGTGAGATCATGACCTGAGCCGCAGTCGGACACTTAACCGACTGAGCCACCCAGGTGCCCCCTTACCTTTTAAAAACACTCATCTCATTTGTCAGAGAAGTATCCATATAACAATTCTCAGATTCCTAACCTTAATTACAACTGAATGGCCAAACTTCATCTTTAAAAGTAGAGACTGTGTTGTTTCAAATTATATACATGGCCTTGAACCAGCCCATAGTGAAATTAATTGGTTGCTCACTTTTCTGCCAACTTGACAGCCAAGCAAAATCTTGCACCTATTTTTTTCTTTATAACTGCATTCTGCCACTGTATGAGTTTCCTATTGCTGCTGTAACAAATTACCACACACTTAATGGCTCCAGGTCTGTGAGCTAGATGAGGTCTAGGAATTGAACATGAGGTCATGAATGCTCACGCTGGTGATTTGAGTCAAATTTTTGTGAACCAGACTCTTTCCAGGTATGAGAAGCAGCACCTTAGTTAGCTGCACATCCATTTCATCCCTAGAGATTCCACGATAGATGAACCGTTGCCATAAGTCCCTGTGGGTCACTCTTCTCAAGGCTTCATCCTGGCAGCTCATTAAGATGATTACACTTATCTTGTCTTTGCTAGATAGGCACTGGCCTGAGGCCCCTACCACTCTGTGAGTCCATGATTCCATTGGAACTTGAGTGCTCCAGTGCCAGTACAGTCCCTGCTGCTATCTCTCCAGCCTGAAAAGGACAGACATTAGAGAGGTTGGTGTTTTGCCTTACCACCACATTTCTGAATGTTCAGGTGAGGGGGCCTCTTCATGGGGACATGGTGAGTGGGTGGCTGCACAAATTGCATATACTAGACTCATTCCAACATTCACATCTCCCTGGGCCTTTGGACTCCTTCTGCTATAACATTCCAGGAACACTCCAGTATTTCTTCCTCACTGACTCTATACCACCATTGGGTATAGTCTTCAGTTCACTATATTTACATCATTCTCAGGTGGATGAGCCAACACATTAAATCCCAAAACCCAGGAAAAGGTAACTATATGGATGAATTTGACCCAGTCGAATCTTACAGTTTTCCTCTCTGGCTTAAGACCCTTAGAAACTATTCTTATATATGCTACACAGACTCCAACCGATAGAACTTGGCAAGGTGCTGAAACTCTTTGATATAGACAATTTCCTCTGTAACCAGACACTGTACTTTTTCATTCCAGTGTTCCTGTGTACCCCATTCTACTACTACTGTATGGATTGTATAGCCATAGGCAATTGATTCCACGTATATGAGCCTCATCTTTAAACGCAAGTAACAATACCTACTGCATAGTGTTGGTGCATGAAAAATAAATAAAGCTACTAACACAGAGCCCAGGATGTAAGAAGTGCACAGAACATTGCAGCTTTTTCCCTGCTTTAAGGATCAACCTTGAAGCAAAACCCCCAGATACAAGCAAAAAAAAAAAAAAAAAAAAAAAAAATTCAATGGAGAATTCAACCACTTTATTAGAATACTTCTTTTCTTACTTAGGACTAAAGAAATCTTACTACAAAAAAATTACTTCAGTTCATTTTAGCCTATCTCACACATAGCAGGTACTTCCAAATACTATTTGTGAAATTAAATCCTAATCCAAAACTTGAATATGTGTAACTGTCCTTAGAATTCATTCTCCTTCAAGCATCTATGTCTGAAGAAAAAAAAATCCATAGGATTTCCAGATTTACCAGTAAAAGACAAATGTATCATAAATTGGTATTTTAATTACTCATGAGTGGGATTGATGCTGAGCCTTGAGTGTACTTAACAGGTTTTGTTTTTCATGAAAGCCTTCATTTCCGTTGACATTGGCAATCAGATTATGAATCTTAGCTCCAGTGCGGTAATTATGTCAAACACAGCTTGGGAGGGTAAAAGTGTTCAGTAGAGAGCAGTTGCCCTTGTTCAGAAGGAACAAGCACAGAAAGGATAAATGGCTACTTATCAAATTCATCCTACTCGGGGAATGACAAAGTTTCTGTAGAGTCATAGGAATAAAACTGCTGTTAGAAACCTAATTTCCAACTTGTACAGAAGAAGGAAATAGAAGGATAGAAACAGTGGATAATAGAAATTCATTTATTCACTAACATTTTATTCTCCTATTGCCTAGAAGAAAGTGTAAACATACTGTCTCCCCACATGTTTTAATTTATACTAATACTTTCACCAATTAAGTTGTTGGGGAACGCCCTTTTAAAAGCTGATGCATTTAGGACTAGCTTGCCATCAACTTGTGATGTCAATGTTAATTGCTTTAAGAACCTACAGTTTGAAGAAATACCCATACATAAGTGTTGCCAGGGCTATGATCATTCTTTTGGGAAGCAACTTCCTTAATAGCAAAAAGGTGCAATGTATAAACACATATTCTCGAGTCATCTTTTAGAAATTCACTCATTCCAAGTACTTCCCCAAAGTGTAAAATTGAGATACAAAATAACCATTCCATGATGTGCTTCAAAAATGTACCAGATGTATTTCTCCATTCTTGTGGGAACCTGTGGATTAGCCTTCCCACGTGAGCTATCCCTATGCAGGGAAATCATTTCCTCTTACTTTTCCCACAAACTCTGTTGCAGTTTGCAGGACATTATGGGAAATTTGCCACACTATGTGGGACACTTTGGTCTCTTGCTGAAATTTTGTAGGCATGCACACCCATGGTTTGAAGCAGGGATCAAGATACTTGCTTCATATGATAAGATCGAACATATAATGCTTCATGAGGGGACCAGGAGCCTGCCTCTCCTTTCCAAAGTCATTAGAACTGACAGTACAGCCCATTCATTTAGTCAAACTGCAGAACAGAACAGCATAACCATTAGCTACAGATATCCCTGCTGATTTAACACTGCTAGAGACTGCAACATCACATCTCTGCACTGCCAGGGAGGAAAGGATTTGGAGAACTCATCCAAAATGGGTTCTCTTCTTAAGAGAAACTCAAACTCCACCATTCTGCTTGCTCTGAGTGTCACAGAAGTTTTGAGCTGCTACAAATCCTTGTAGTGGTGGCATTTTATTCCCCTGGTAGGCCTGGGGAGACCTGGAAGCAGGGAGAGAATTGCTTTTAAACAAGAGCCTCAATTGTCTATGTAAGCTAGGTTTCCATTTATTCAAGGAAGAAATCTATTTTTAAGTCAATTTTCTCTTGAGAAGTAACGATTCCACTTACAGGGGAAAATGTTTATGAACCTGAATGTATAAAAAGCTCAATTTTATAAAATCCAAAATTTGCAAAAAATATAATTTACAGAAGCTTTAAGAAACATTCATTGTTTACTTCAGGTGTTTCTATACTTGTTTTGTTTTGTTTTGTTTTCTCCAAAAAATACCATAAAAATACATCAAAGTATAAGAAAAGTCCACTGGGTGTATGTATCTAAAAGTAAGTGCCCAATAAAAATAGTTGATTTGGCCAATTTCAAGTAATCAGTCTGAGCTTCTCCCTGTGACTTCTGTGCTAGGACTGTGAGTCACCAGGACATAGAAGTTGTGTCTATATTATAAAAATGACCAGATATATAATAAATGAGATCACTAATCACACTAAAATGTAATTGATCTAACCATGAACTGAGATTGGCTATTAATAGGAAATAATAGAAAAAAATTAGTCTGCACATGATGGTTCAGTGGCAATCCTAGAGACATAGGTATTATCAGAGATGATTCTAATTAAAAAAAAAAATCTAAATCCCTGAAAAGTTATCACAGTGGTCTTCAAGAATCTCCTAAGACAAGAAGAAACTATTGGACCAATTGAATCCCACTTCTGAGATATTTAAAAAATCTTAATAGTAAAGAAACAAAATGATAAACACTTTGAAAGGAGCCCCAAATTTCCCTAAACAATTGTATAAAATAGTTTTTTTTTCTCATGTCTCCCTCGTCCATCAACCCAGCCCTCTCTTGTCATTTGAAGCTTCCCCCCCACCCCCCGAACATAAACACACGAACACACACACTAGTTCCACTCAAGTTACGATAATAAAGATCTACTTAACCTAAATAAATAAAAATCAATAAATCTAATTGACATATTTTTAGTCCTTTTCTTACTTAACCTCTGAAAAATCACAGCCCACTCTTTACTAGTCCCTTCTTGAAACATCCACTTTCCTTGTCCTCCATAAGTGGCCTCCTACTTTCCCTTCTACTCTGGTCAATCTCTGTGAACCATTCTCTTCTCCCTGGATAATGGTGTTGGTGTTAAGTCACCCTCTCTTTTCAATACACACTCTTCCTACATAATCTTTTTAAACTTATGGAGAAAATTCACAAACTTAACTCTTCAGCCTAGACCTCCTACTTCAGGTAACCAACTGCCTTGATGTGTTTATTCAGTTCTCTTACAGAACCACATCTCTAAGTTCTCTGGAACTGGTCTCATAGTAGTTCTTTATTCTAAATTTGGTTTTCTTCCAACGTTTCTTGATGGTACCAACAACGGTCCAGTTGTGCAAGCCAAAAACCTGGGACCACCTTTAACAATTCTCCACCAGTTCTTTCTCATATAACCAATCCATCTGAAACTACTATAAAATTTCCCCCTGATGTTTTATGAGTTCATCCATTTCTGTCCATCTCCGGTGACACTACCCTCATTCACACTATCATTATATGCTATCTGCACCATTAAAATGGTCTCATAATAGCTTTCCACTTCTACTCTTGCCTATTCAAACTAAAGCCAGAGTAACTGAAGTAAACAAATAAATTTGATTATATCACTTAGTGCATAAAACACCTCAGTAGTTTCCAACTGCTCTTAGATAAAGTTCAAGACTCTTAATGGTTTCCCTGTCTACCCATCTCACTAACATATTTTCTATACTCCTCCTCTCATACTGTCTTCTTCCGGCACACTTACCTCTTTTTCAGTTCCCATACATACTACATTCCATCTTGCCTCAGATGATGTCCCCTCTGCTGAACACTCTTTTCCTCTTGCCTCAGTCAATTTTTCCTACAGATCTCAGGTTTAATGTCACTTCCTTGGAAAAGACTTCTATGACTTCCTTGTCCTAGGAATTGCCCATCATATGTTTTTATAACAATATCCCTATACCTCTACATTGTGGCATTTATCAGTTATAATATGAAAGTTATCTGTGTGATCATGAGATGTATATATAAGCAATAAGCTCCATGAGGTAGGTGAAGGGTCTCGTATTCACTACTCCAACATACTGCAGGTCAATATTTGTAGAATGAATGAGTGAATTAGTATTTGTAGAATGAATGAATGAATGCTGAATGAATGAGTGATGTATTCTGGGAACTCTTATTAAACAAGGATAGATACTCACTGAAAAACTCGACCAGCCCAACAACAACTAGCTAAAGTGACCATAGAATCTGACATATTGTTAGTAGTGATTAAAATGAAGATGGTGACAATAATACTGATGATCATGGCAATGTTAGTACTCAATGAGCTTTATTTGGCACATGGACAAAATACCAGTGTAATCCTCATCATAACCCTAGAAGTAAATATTCCTGTCCCCTTTTTATAAGGACACTGAAATTCAGAGAGATAAAGATGTTTTGTTGAACTACTATTATTAAAATTTGATGTGCCTCTCAAGTATGTTTTTACTATTTTTATCTTTCAGATAGAAGAGTATTCCTAACTTCTTTATCAATCCAATAATACCAAACATTTTATATTTAGTGCCCTACGGGGAAAATGCTGACCTTTAAAAATAAGCTTATTCACAAACATTTCCAATAATTTAAGTGCATTGTTGTTCATCATTAGTAAGTAGAACTCTGTTTTTCAGTACTGCAAAAGCACTTATTTAGAATGTAATGGTCCAGAAAGTTAAGTAGTGAGTTGACTCGAGTTTTTTCTTACTATAATGTACTCTCTAAAAACCTAGCCAAATTATTGCTATATATATAAAGGTTTAACTTTCTATTAACACTAAAATAGAAACTATTCCTGGTATAGAAGGTAGGACTATAAAAATGTTGATTATAGGTCTATCTAGAAATTAAGAGTGGATTAATTATTCACTTGACTCTGTTGTACATGTCTCTCATGAATGTTTTCATATTTGTGATTCCAAAAGAAACTGTAAAAATGTAACTTCAAAACACATTCTGGTAATATAAAATGTACCAAAAAAATAAAAATCAATAACAATAATTATTCCTTTCTTGTACACCCACCTTCATAGGCCTCTAATCACTTTCAATGACATAGCTACCCTATGGTCAAGCAGAAAAAGTACTGATAAACCAAAGCCGTGACTTCTCAATACAAAGTAAACTCTAATAGTTGCTGAGCTCTGTAAGTGCCAGAAAAGTTCTCTCCAACTTGGACCAACAATCCAGGATGATGTTGTGCAATTTTTCCAAGATAGGTGCAATTTTCCTCCATCTTCCCAGCCTTGGTTGATTATAAATTATTTTATATGAATCTTCTGTCATCTAAATTTTTAGAATATTTCATTTACAATATCAACTATTTGGATAAACCTGTGAAAATGACAGCTGATCCTGTTTTAAGAAACGTGTCACTCTGTCTCACAAGAAGTCATGCAATACTGAGACCTAATGATGGTTTTACAACTGTTTTCCAGCATATTTTTACATTGCATGCATTTTCACTTCCAGCCATGAAGCCAGTACTTAACAAGACAGAAAATTAATAATTCAGCTGAACATGTTTAACCAGGTAATGCAGTCACATGCTAACTCCCCAGATGATTGAGCTTTATTTCATCTTCTAGATAGGGATTTTAAGTCATGTGATACTATGATCAAGGTGACAGGGATTATAATGCGCCAAAAAAGTACAATAGGTATACACCTCAAAAGTGCTTTTCTTCTGTATTTACACCAAATATGAGAGGAGGGGGAGTTTGGGGAGGAGGATGCCAAACTGACACCCCATGCATAACTTGTTCCACTGTAGCTGGTTTTTTGCAGCACATATGGCTCATACCATACTGATCTGAGATCCCTCCAACACATAGAAATAAGCAGAAAAAGTGACGAATTAAGTGTTAGCCTTCACTTTGAGTTTCCTGCCTTTGGAGATTTTTCTCTAAGAGTATTATTTAAAAGTTGTTAATTTCCTTTTATAACAGTTTTTTTTTTAATGGAAGAAATTCCTCATAGAAGTGTAAAAGGGATGGCAGAATAGACTATAAAGGTTCTAAAGATGTGTTAATACTTAACTGTGGACTTTTTGAAATGCAGATTATGCAAATACTCATCAAGGTACTTTGAAACATATTATTGATCCAACGGACTCTACTGATTTTATTTGGTGCTATTAGAATCTGCTTCTAAACTGCAGATTGGGTATTTTAAGTAATACTGTTTACCTAGTAGATTAGAAGGATTCCGCCAGGGCTATATTTATATTTATATTTATATTTATATTTATATTTATATTTATATTTATATATATAAATAAATAGAACATATGTTGAAAATTAGCAGTCCAAGGCCCAAGAAAAATCTTTATGCACAACTCTTCCTCAGAGCAGACAGAAATCAAACTGCAGTTTAAAAACCAGATATACCTTCAGTGACCCACCATCATATTTAGCATTAATAGACACTGTCTAATTTCCCTTAATATCAAGTCATCAGGCAACACTTGAATCTATGGCAAAATGGTTTGGGTCTCTTTCTTCCCTGAAAAAGTTTTAAACAACAGATTCCCCTAGAAGCAGTTAGTCAATTCTAAATTGTCTTCTAGATAGTTTAGAGCTTAAAAGAACAGGTTCTAACCAAGGATGACAAGTTTTACCACCTTGAAATGCAAAAACCACTAGGCTTATAATTTCAGCCCTTATTTATGCTAGGTTACCATGCATGTCAAAAGAGAAATACAGTTTAATCACTTATTTAGAAGATAAAAAAGATAAGATGATTTTATTCACCTAGAATACTTTAAGTGAATGAGTAAACCTTATGGAACATGTACAAAAACCATGTAACTTTTTCTCCTTTCATATGTTAAAATAAATTATAATTTTCAAATCAATGTATTTCATAGTAAGAACCTCTCCTTTTTGCATTTCATACAATAACTACATAATAGATATAACAGTTTAAATACAAACATATTTTCAAGTCCTAAGTCTGGAGTGACAACTTTAAATTATTTATCATTCATTCATGAGATTCTGGTATCTCTATGCAGTATATTTGTGTAACTGGACAGAGGGATTTCCAAGACAATGAAATGCAGAGAGAAAGAAGGACTCAACAGTAAGAGGTATATTAGGATCAATGTTTACTCCAGTTACAAACGACTTTTTCACTTTTGAGTGGTGGGCAAAATAGTCAGGAGTGGATTACTCAAAGCTATTCCTAATCTGAAAATGTTTGTGCTTGTATACTTCATGCATCTCCATGTGGAAGGGACGAAAATGAATGAAGAAGAGATACAAAGCTGATTCAGAAGTCCTAATTTTGACCATAACCCCAACTGTTGGTTACAAGCAAGACTGCTTGAATATGATTAACAACCAAAGTAACAGGGGAAACCCATTTTAAAAGCATATCTGGAGCCCTGCTTTTGAAAGGAGGACAATATTACGACAATCTTTACAAACAATAGTTAACTCAATAAATATACTGAAAGTAAGTACATATGGATGAAATTTCCCTGACATCATTTAAAAATAATTAAGGGCGGGAAATACTTGGGATAGAAAGCATTTGGAATTTTATTGAAAACAAGCCGTTTGTAAAATAACTGGAGATGTTTAATGAGCTTAAAATGTAGGCGTGTTGGCACATCTTCCTTTTGGATTAATAAACTTTTTATTACTAGAGCCTGGTGGGTACACATTCCTCAGATCTAGTGTCAGCATTACCCTCTTTCAAGAAAGAACCCTGGAGCCAGCCATGGACCACATCCATAGTATCCTTAAGTACAGGAAATCCTGGGAAAACAAGGGATGGCAGGGGGAGGATCATAGCAAAAACATGGTCATATAATGATACGATTTTTCTCATGCATTGAATTGCTCTTAGAAATAATCAGCATGAGAGAAAGGACTTGAACTTTGGATTTATAACCAAAATCACATTCTTTCTCTAAAGGTCTAAATGATTTTAAAGGTACCTATCCTGCTAGAATAACCTATAATCAGTGGGTTTGAGGCAATTTAAAAGCAATGATACAAAAACAAAAGGTCGCAGACTCTTGCCTACCTCTGTGTCGATCACATTCTACAAAATGCTAGCTACTGTGGGCATTGTTTTCTTAAGTGTAGGGCCCAAGGAGTTTACCAAACAAAACCTAATTAAAAAAAAACAAAACAAAACAAAAACAAGAAAAAAAACCCTAAGAGGGGTGCCTGGGTAGCTCAATCTGTTAAGTGTCCTACTCTTGATTTTGGCTCAGGTCATGATCTCACAGTTTCGTGGGATTGAGCCCTGCATTGGGCTCCATGCTGACAGAGCAGAGCCTGCTTGGGATTCTCTGTCTCCCTCTCTCTCTACCCCCCTCGTGCTGTCTCTGTCTCTCTGAAAATAAATAAACTTAAAAAATTAACCTAAGAAAATAGAACAGCTTCCCGGTACCCATGACTTAGGATACAATCCATAGCTTAAGGTCTATTTGTACATCAAATTCTCCTTTTGAATCTTCCATTCCCCCAAACAAATGTCAAATGTATTCAGAGTTTATGAAACAAAAGACCATAAGTGGGAGAAGGCAAATGTTCAGGAAGAAATGAGACTTCAAATAGGCCCTGAGACATGGATAGGTTTCGGGAGGCAGAAAGATGAAAAAGAAAGTAAGATACGCACCCCCCCCCCCCAAAAAAAAGAATCAAGGCACAAAAGTGAGTGTGCTGAGGATAGGGAGAGTAACTAAACCAGGGTGAGGAGTACTTTTGAGGAAACTGAAATACAACAGTGAAGAAAATGTAGGAAGACTACAAAAGGTCTTTTAAGCTAAGCAAAAAAGCCACGACAATAGGAAAGAGATCACAAGTTTTGTGTTTAGAAGTGTCATGATGGAATGCAGATCTTAGATTTATTAGTATAGAGGTACAAGGATGTCAAATGGATTGAAGAGACACTTGAGGAAGGAAAATGAACTCGGATATTATTGCAGAATCACAAGCATATCGTGATTGGAAAGTAGGATGTGTGCTGGCAGCTACCAAAGCCAACAGAGCAAGAAACTTTACCAAAGTGTCAAAAGCCAATATAGTCAACTAATAAAGAGAGATCTTCGCCTAGTAAAATGGGAAAAGCATGGACTGTGGACTGAATTTAAATCTTCACTTCATTACTTATTAACTCTGTGACCATAGTCAGGTCACATAATCCCTTCAATACTTTAGTTTCCTGATCTGTAAAATAGACATAAAAATAGCTACCATGCAGAGTTATAAAAAGTAGGAGAGGAAATGAATATAAAGTACCTGGAAATGAATGAATGAATGAGTGAATGAATGAATGAATGGTAGCTGTTATTATTAAGAAACCATAGAATTTAAAAATGTGGGATATTTGTAATTTCCATCATGACCAAAAATGTCTTTAATGATCCTCTCACTGACCCTAACAGATATTCTCCAGTGGAAAGAAAAGAGGGAGAGGGAGAGAAAATCTTAAGCAGGCTCCATTATCAGCGAGGAGCCAGATATAGGGATAAATCTCACAACTATGAGATCGTGACCTGAGCAGAAAGCAAGACTCAGACCCTTAACTGACTGAGCTACCCAGGTGCCCCTTGATGAATACTTTTAATCATCACTTGCAAAAATGTGAGTCATTTTATATTCTGTTTCTTGCTGTTACTCTTTTTCAAACCAATGGCTGCTAAGTAAGTGAGAACTTGGCAGGATGAACCAAACAGATGCAATTTCAGGGACATGTGGACCCTGACAAAGTAAGAAAATAAAATTTCTAATATTGATTGGTTTTTGCTTCAAGAACTCCAGGTATTCTTGCTGTGTTTTAAGCATTTCTTACAGATAAAAATAATAGATATCACTGCTTTTTTCTGTCGTTCACTTTTTATTTTCATATAAATAGGCTATGGATATTATAAAGATCCTAAGATACTAGAAAAGCCAAGGTTGATCTCATCTTTCTGGTTGGAGAGACCTTGTCTCCCCTTTTGTGGGTGTGACAATCCTTCAACAGCCCAGAATGCAGACATTAACTTTTACCCAAAATGCACATAGCCACACCTTTCCATCTGTTAATATTCCAGAAACCAATGCCGCTGCCCTTCAAAACTTAAATGAAAAATATGATTTCCCTATGTACGCCAGCACCCAGGCCTGGATTTTAGAATTATTAAAGTGGTTCATTTGCTATAAAACTCTGCCTTTATCCACCCTTCCCAGTAAAGGTAAATTTCTCATCTTAAATAATTTGCAGTCTATGCAAAGGAAACAACCAACAAAACTAAAAGGCAACCAACGGAATGGGAAAAGATATTTGCAAATGACATATCGGACAAAGGGCTAGTATCCAAAATCTATAAAGAGCTCACCAAACTCCACACCTGAAAAACAAATAATCCAGTGAAGAAATGGGCAGAAAACATGAATAGACACTTCTCTAAAGAAGACATCCGGATTGCCAACAGGCACATGAAAAGATGTTCAGCGTCGCTCCTTATCAGGGAAATACAAATCAAAACCACACTCAGGTATCACCTCACGCCAGTCAGAGTGGCCAAAATGAACAAATCAGGAGACTATAGATGCTGGAGAGGATGTGGAGAAATGGGAACCCTCTTGCATGGTTGGTGGGAATGCAAACTGGTGCAGCCGCTCTGGAAAACAGTGTGGAAGTTCCTCAAAAAATTAAAAATAGATCTACCCTCTGACCCAGCAATTACGCTACTAGGCATTTACCCAAGGGATACAGGAGTGCTGATGCATAGGGGCACTTGTACCCCAATGTTTATAGCAGCACTCTCAACAATAGCCAAATTATGGAAAGAGCCTAAATGCCCATCCAACTGATGAATGAATGAATAAAGAAATTTTGGTTTATATATACAATGGAATACTACTTGGCAATGAGAAAGAATGAAATATGGCCTTTCGTAGCAATGTGGGTGGAAATGGAGAGTGTTATGCTAAGTGAAATAAGTCATACAGAGAAAGACAGATACCATATGTTTTCACTCTTATGTGGATCCTGAGAAACTTAACAGAAGACCATGGGGGAGGGGAAGAAGAAAAAAAAAGTTAGAGAGGGAGAGAGCCAAAACTTAAGAGACTCTTAAAAACTGAGAACTAAGGGTTGATGGAGGGTGGGAGGGAGGGGAGGGTGGGTGAGGGGTACTGAGGAGGGCACCTGTTGGGATGAGCACTGGGTGTTGTATGGAAACCAATTTGACAACAAATTTCATATTAATAAAAAAAATAATTTAAAAACATTAAACTGAAAAAATAAATAAATACATTATTTGAAGTCTAGACACCAACTTCAAAATCATTCCCTTAGATAGCATCTTGGCTGAGCTTTATTCAACACCTCTATTACAAAGAGATATTAAAGTTGCCTCTTACAAAGCTGGTGGTTCATTTCCATCTGGATTTTAAGAACAGAGGAAAAGAGGAGATGATACTGTATTAGGATAATGCCTTCAACTGCTGCTTAGTTTCATGTCATTTTTAATTACACTTTTAACATCAGGTTTCGAGGTGCAGACTTTTATGAGTTATAATTGGTAGTGTCTCTTTTCTTTAACTTTTAGCTTTTCTAATAGGTATGTAGGATATCTCACTTTGATTTTATTTTGCGTTTCCCTATTGACTAATGGTGTTGATCATTTCTTCATGTTTATTTGCCATTTGTACCTCTTCTTTGGTGAATTGTTCAAATCATCTGACTGTTTTGTTTTTATTTGGTTGATTTTCTTGTTACTGAGTTGTAAGAGTTCTTTATACAATAGTTCTGAATACTAGTGTATTACCAAACACGTTTCATAAATATCTTTTTTTTCTCAGTAGGTAACTTGTATTTTCATGTTTTAACATCATTTTTTGAACAAAAGAAATCTCTTCAGATTAAATCTAAATTATTATTTTTTTCTTTTATGGTTTCTGCTTTTTGTGTCTTATCTAAGAAATGTTTGCTTCACCCAACAGTCACAATGATTGTTTTTCTATGTTTTTTTTTCCTAGAAATTTTACAGGTTTAGTGTGTGCCTTTAAGTTTAAGATACATTTCTAATTGAGTTTTATAAATGGGTTGAGGAATAAGTCAACATTAACTTCTAGCACTTTATGGAGTATTCCAATACCATATATTGAAAAGACTACTCTTCCTCCATTGAATTACCTTGGCATCTCTGTCTATACAATTGTCTATAGATAGTTGTATGGGTATATTTCTAGGGTCTCATCCTTTTCCAGTGATCCATATGTCTGATCTTTCACCAAAACCATGCTTGTTAATTTCTGTAGCATTGTGGTTAGATTTTAAATCACGAAGTGCGAGCCATCTACTTGTCTTATTCAAAATTACTTTTACTATCATAGGCCCCTTGCTTTTCCATGTGCATTTTAGAATCATTTGTTGATCTCCACATAAAATCCTGCTAGGGCTTTTCTCGTGGTTACATTGAGTCACTAGATCAAGCTGAGGAGAAATGACATCTAAATATTAAGTCTTCCATTTATGAACATGGTAGAGCTCTCCATTTATTTTAGTCTTCTTTGATGTTTCTAAACTGTGCTGCAGTGTGCAAATAATGCAAAAGTCTTTTTAGTTTTTCCATAAATATTTCATGCTTGTCAGTGTTATTCTAAGTGTTACTGCCTTTTTTCAATCTCGATTCTTAACTTTTCCTTGCTAGCGTATAGAAATGAAGCAGATTTTTATATCCTGAGACCTTGCTAAACTCACATACTAGTTCTTGTAGTCTTTTTGCAGATTATTTGGGACTTCCTAGGTAGACAATATGTCTTCAAATAGAAATAGTTTTATTTCTTCTTCCTTAATCTATTATGCCTTTTATTTCTTATTGCATTATTGCACTGGCTAGGAACTCCAGTATCATTTTGTGTAGAAGTGGTGAGACAGGATATCCTTAACTTGTTCCAGAAGGTAGGGGTAAATAATTCAACCTTTCACCATTAAGTATTATATTAACTGTAGATTCTTTTAGAGGCCCTATAAGAGACTGGGGATGCTTTCTTGTATTCCTAAATTTCTGAGAGTTTTATTAGGAGTGAATGTTGAATTTAGTCAAATACTTTTTCTGTATCTATTGAGGTGACCATAGAGTTTCTGTTTTTCAATCTTTTGATATAATAAATTACATTGATTTTCAAATGTTGAAATAAACTTGCTTCCCACCAAGTTACAATGTATTATCTTTTTTATATATGGATGAATTTAATTTCCAAGTTGTGAAAAACTTCAGTGCCTTTGTTTATAAAGGATATATTCTATAGTTTTGGTTTCTTCTTAAGACTTTTCCAACTACTAGTATCAGGATAATGCTGGCCTCATAGAATGAGTTGGGAAGTTTTCCTCCTCTTCATTTTCTGAAAAATTGGGGATGGAGTTAGTATTATTTCCTCCTAAAATGTGTAGTAGATTTCACCAATGAAACCATCAATAAATGGAACTTGTGTTTTTGGACCATTGTATGCATTGTATGTGTATGGGGGGGGGAGGGTATTTGTTTAAGTAGGCTCCATACCCAACATGGGGCTTGAACTCACAACCCTGAGATCAAGAGTCACATGCTCTACCAACTGAGTCAACCAGGTGCCTCTTTTTGGACAGTTTTTAACAGCAAACTTAATTCAATAAGTACAGACTTATCAGGGTTATCTATTTGTTTCTGAGTCAACTTTGACAGCTTAGGTTTTTGAAAGCAATTTTCCATTTCATTTACCAAATTTATTGGTATAAAGTTGTTCATTACATTCCCTTACTGTCCTCCAAAAATCTGAATTTTCTGTAGTGACGTCCTTTCATTCCTAATATTGGTAAATTGTGCTTTCTCTATTTCTTGATCAGTTTTTCTAGAGGTTTATAACATTATTTGACCTTTTTAGAAAATCAGATTTTAGGATTTTGGCTTTCTCTTTTGTTTACCTGTTCATATCTTCATAATTTTTTTCCTATTTTTTAATTTGTGCCTGATTTGCTCTTCTCTTACTCCTTTCTTTAGGTGAAGCTTCCATTATGGTTTTTAAATTGTTCTTGGTTTCTAATCTAACCATTTAATGCTATAAATTTCCCTCTAATCACTGCTATGGATCTGTCCCATAAATCTTGATATATTCTGTTTTCATTTTCATTCAATTTAAAGTATTTTCTAATATCCTTCATGACTTCATGGACATCTGTCTTCCACTATGAAGTGATTATTTGGGGGTGTTGAGCCAATCTAGTCAGAAATTGAGCTGAGTTGGGTTTTGTTGTTGCTAGCTACCTGTAACTTCATTAATCCTCAATTTTTACATCCCTCTAGCAGTTAACTGATGTCACTTTGGGTTGTGAGTGACAGCTAGAGTGCTAAGTGGTTCTTCTCTGTCCCTGCTCTCTCATCAGCTTTCAGCATAGTGCATGGGCCTATACCACACCAGGGTCTACCTCCATGCCCTGACCCTCCTTTGCTATTCAGCACTGGGTTCACAGGAAGCTAGGAAGTTCTCTCTTGTCCTGGTCCAGCTTCAGTCTTAGGCAGGGTCTCTATATATGGGCCTTCTCAGCATTCCTGGCCCTCTGACTCATGGCAGCAAAATTCTACCTTGTATTTGCACTAGTCCTTGGAGTTTCCTCCTCTCCCCCAGAAGTAGCACATCTCTATTTGTTTTAAATATAGGATTTTGAGCCCAAGATGGATTTCTGCTGCTCCCCTAAGAGGAGGAGTTTTTGCTTCTATATTTTTTCCCACAAAAATGGATTTTTGCTTGGTTCCTAAGATATTATTTCCTATTCCTCCTCCAGAAACAGACAGGTTTTGTTTCCACTTCTTCCCCAGAAGAAATACCTGAACCTAGAAGAGAGGATCTGCTGCCCCTTCCTGTCCAGGTTTTTCCTTTATGAGAGAAAAGGTGCAAAGAAGCAGATTTGTGCCTGCTCACCCCCCACAGCAGTTAATCACCACCTTCACACCTTTGAGTGTGAAGAGTCAATTGAGGAAGACCCATTGAGGAAGACTCTCTCTAGACTTAATACTTTCCTCCAAATTTGCTCATGAGAAACTAGCAAAGGTTAATGCAGAAATGCTTCTGAATGAATATAAACTCCCTTTGTGTCTGGAGCCCCCATTTATTCCCAGATAAGACCTTTCTAATGTGATAGATTTTCTGATGTGTCAGTTTGGTGAGGATATAGCCCTCGGTTACTTAACCAAACCCTAACTTAATTGTTGACATAAAGGATGTTTGCAGATATAAGTAAAATCCATAACCAGTTAACTTAAATAAGGGAAAGTATTTTCGATAATCTAGGTGAACTGATTAGAAAGCTTTAAAAAACAAGGCAAAGGCTTCCCTGAAAAAGAAAAAAATTTCTGCAACCGAGTAGCAGAAAAAGGAATTAAAAAGATCTCATTTACAGTTGCACCAAGAAGAATAAATACCTAAGAATACACTTAACCAAGGAGGTAAAAGACCTACTCTGAAAACTGCAAAACACTGATTAAAGAAATTGATGATGACAAAACAAATGGAAAGATATAACATGCTCATGGATTGTAAGCATTAACATTGTTAAAATGCTCATACCACCCAAAGCCATCTACATATTCAACGTGAACACTAGCAAAATTCCAATAGCACCTTTCACAGAACTAGAATAATTCTAAAGTTTGTATGAAACCACAAAAGACCTCGAATAGCCAAAACAGTCTTGACAAAAAAGAATAAAGCTAGAGGTATCACAATCCCAGATTTCAAGATACAGTACAAATCTATAGTAACCAAAACAGTGTGTACCCAGAATTAAATCTATAGTTAAGCACTCAATTAATTTATGACAAAGGAGACAAGAATACACAATAGGTAAAAGACAGTCTTTTCAATAAATGACTGGGAAAACTGGAGCTATACGCAAACGAATGAAACTGGACCACTTTCGTAAACCATACACAAAAACAAACTCAAAATGTATTTAAAACCTAAATGTGAGACCTGCAACCATAAAATTCCTAAAAGAAAACACAGGCAACAATCTCTCGGACATCAGCCTTAGCAGATATTGATGGATAGGTCTCCTCAGGCAAGGGAAACAAAAGCAAAGTATTTTGGGACTACACCAAAATAAAAAGTTTTGCATAGAAAAGGAAACTATCACCAAATCAAAAAGACAATCTACTAAATGGGAGAAGATATTTGTAAAGGTTATATATGATAAAGGGTTAATATCCAAAATATACAAAGAACTTATACATACAACTCAATACCAAAAACACAAATAATCAAATAAAAACTGGGCAAAGGACATCTATAGATGTTTCTCCAAAGAAGATACACAGATGAACAAATACCTGAAAAGATGCTCAACATTGCTAATCACCAGGGAAATGCAAATCAAAACCACAATGAGCTGTCATCTCACATCAGTCATAATACCTAGTACCAAAAAGACAAAAATAACAATTATTGGCAAAGGATGTGGAGAAAAAGGAACCCTCATGCCCTATAAAATGTAAAATGTAAATTGGCATCACCACTGTGAAAAAGTTATGGAGGCTCCTCAAAAAATTAAAAAATAGAACTACCGCATGATAGAGTAATTCCACTATTGGGTATTCACCCAAAGAAAACAAAAGCACTAATTCAAAAAGATATAGGCAGCCCTGTGTTCATGGCAGCATTATCAATAATAGCCAAGATATGGAAGTAATTCAAGTGTCTATTGATAAATGAAAGGGTAAAGATGCATTGTGTGTAACACACACACACACACACACACACACACACACACACACACACTGGAATATTACTCAGCCATAAAAAAAAGAATGAGATCTTGCTACTTGTGATGATGTGGGTGGACCAAGAGGGTATTTTGCTAAGTGAAGTAAGTCAGATAGAGAAAGATAAATACTATGTAATTGTACTTATGTGTGGAATCTAAAAAAAAAAAATACAGTCAGTCTTAAATACAAAGAACAAACGTGATTGTCAGATGGGAGGTGAAAAGGAAGGGGTGAATGAAACAGATAAAGGACATTAAGAGGTACAAACTTCCAGTTATTAAGTAGTAGAGATGAAAAGCATGGTATAGGGAGTATAGTCAATAATACTGTAATAATGTTGTATGGTAACAAGTGGTGAATACACTTATTAGAGTATTGAATAGTGTACAGAATTTTTGAATCAATATGTTGTACACCTGAAACTAACATAATATGGTCTGTCAATTATACTTCAATAGTAATTTTAAAAAGAACACACAAAAAACAAGAAGGTGAAAATTCTATTGTTGTCAATGGCAGGAATTCTTTCTTTTCGTAGTCATTATATATTTACACATTTTTTTCGTCATCACTTAGTTTGACAGTTTGTTTTTATATCTTGGCTATTGTGAATAACACAATAATGAGCATGGAAGTGCAGATAACTCTTTGAGATAGTGATTTTATTTATATATACCCAGAAACTGGATTGCTGGATCATATGATAGTTCTATTTTTCATTTTCTGAGAAATCTCCACACTATTTTCTATAGTGGTTGTACCAAATTCCATTCCCACCAACAGTGAACTAGGGCTCTCTTTTCTTCACGTCCCACAATATTTGCTACCTATTGTCTGTTTGATAATAGCTATCCTACTAGATGTGAAGTAATATCCCATTGTGATTTTCATTAGCATTTTTTTCATGCTTAGTGCTCTTGAGCAGCTTTTCATATACCTTTTGGTCATTTGTGTCTTTTTTTTTTAAATTTTTTTTTTCAACGTTTATTTATTTTATTTTTGGGACAGAGAGAGACAGAGCATGAACGGGGGAGGGGCAGAGAGAGAGGGAAACACAGAATCGGAAACAGGCTCCAGGCTCTGAGCCATCAGCCCAGAGCCCGACGCGGGGCTGGAACTCCCGGACCGCGAGATCGTGACCTGGCTGAAGTCGGCCGCTTAACCGACTGCGCCACCCAGGCACCCCATTTGTGTCTTTGAAAAAATATCTATTCAGGTCTTTTGCCCTGCCATTTATGAAAATGTGGATGAACCTGGAGGACATCATGCTAAATGAACTAAGATAAGTGAACACACGAATATAAATACTATATGACTTTACTTCTATGTGCAAGCTAAAAAGGTCAAGCTCACAGAAGCAGAGAGTAGAATAGTGATTGACAGGGTTTGGAGGTGAGGGAAATGAGAAGATGTTGGTCAAAGAATATAAACCTTCAGTTATAATATGAGTAACTTCTAGTGACCTAACATACAGAGTGTTGAATACAGTTAATAATACTGTACTGTATACTTGAAATTTGCTGAGAGAGTAAATCTTAAGTATTCTCAGCACAAGAAAAGAAAGAAAGAGAGAGAGAAAGAGAGAGAGAAAGAGAAGAAAAGAAAGAAAGAAAGAAAGAAAGAAAGAAAGAAAGAAAGAAAGAAAGAACGAACCTAAGGTGATGGATATGTTAATTAGCTTGATCACAGTCTTTACTTCACAATATAGGTGTATCAAATCATCATGCTGTACACATTAAATCTATACGATTTTTATTTGTCAATTATACATTTATATTGAACATAGCAGGAGGTTGGGGGAGAATAAAATATGCCTGTGGACAGCAATTTAGGTCTGTTGCCTGTTTCATACTGACCACAATCTTCCCTTCCTGGAGGCCTGCACTATGGATTTTGAACTTTCTTAGCCAGCTACCACAATCACCTGATTCATTCCTTGTGACAGACTGATAGCTGGATGGATGGATGGATGGATGGATGGATGGATGGATGGATGAATGGATTGGTAGGTAGATACATACATACATACATACATACATACATAATCTCCTACTTGTTCTGCTTCTTTGGTTGAGCCTTGATGGATACAGTTCTTGACTTCAATACCCTTACATTCAAGTGGGAGGAGACAGATAATAAACACATAAAAACATTAAGAGTTGATAAATAATATGAAGAGAAGGTAAAGACACAGACAAAAGACTGTCATCTTAAACAGAATGTCAAGGAAAACATCTGATGATATGATCTTTAGGCAGAAACTTGAGTGAAATCACAAAACAATGACCTATATGTGTTTGAGAGAAAAGCATTTCTAATCTAAGGAATAGCAAGTACAAAGCTCATGAGGTGATGGAACACATAGTGTGTTTAGGCAGGAGAAGGATGGAAGGGCCGAGGTTCCGGCAATGACAGATAAAGTGGACGAGTTAAGGTCAAACAGGCTCATGGGGCAGACGCTGTAGGGCTGGAAGGTCATGAAAGGCTTTTTGGGTCTTGGAACGAGATGTAAAACTCTGCAAGGTTGTTGAGGTAGTGAGTAGGCACAGGTTAGAGGGACTAGGCTGCTGGGGAGAAAGCAGACCATATGATGGAAGAGTCGAAGCAGGGTGAGTAACTCCGAAGCAATTACAATATTCCAGGAGGGGTGATGGCAGTGTGGCCCAGAGTGATACAAAGGGAGAGGCCAAGCACTGGTTGGATCCTCTGTATATTCTGACGGAGAAATGAGAGATTTACTCAAGGATTTGAATGAGGATTGTGAGAAAAAGCAGAGAGACAAAAATGATGCTAACCCTTCAGGCCTGAGCCTCACTCCCTTGAAAGGCTTTCCCTCATTCCTCATGTCTGGATTCGGGGGTACCCCAGGGCCCTGCTCTTTAGACCGCACAGAGACTATCACACCACCCCATGTTTGCCTGTTACCCTTCTGTGATTCACTCAAGACTGCAGGTTTCTCCAGACTATGGACTGTTGACATCTTGTTCATAACTTTATTCCTAGTACCCAGTGACATTCAAAAGCATGTGTTGAATGAATGGCTCTTTTTTTAATGTTTGCAGTTCATGATTAGGAAATTTTATCTAATAATTATATTAATTTCAACTGATTTGTTATATTTGATATTATGTTAAGTATGATCTATTTTGTTGAACTTTATTTTCATAAATTGCTAACCATTTATAATTTATTTTCACTGTGTTTTTTTTCACCCTTTCTTCTATCTCTACCACAGTTTACTTCTTTTTTCCACAAATTTGGATAAAATATTTTCATGTTATGGAGAACTCATCTGTGATATCTATAGACATTTTCCTTATCTGTTTATATTTCAGTTTTCATATTTTTGATATGTAGAAGTATCTTTTTTATTTTCATTTTTAGGAGGTCAAATTTATTATTTCTCTTTTCCTTTTATGCCTGTAGAGAAAAACTGTATAATTTATTATATTCTTCAAGTTTTTATCGTTTGATTTTTTTTAATCTCTTTTTTCTCTGGGGATTTATTTTGTATGTGGCACAAAAGAATTTACTTAAACTTTTCTTTCTCTAAATATGCACAAAGTTGAAAAGGACAGTGAGTTTTAACCTGAGAAACCTCCTTTCCAATTTCTCAAGGTCAAGAGTGGCCTATTTTGTGTTATTTTTCAAGTGGTAACTAATGTCCTTATTGTTTCCAAAACAATACCAGCTGTCCCCATAGACGATACTAAAATATGAAATAATGGCATTCTTTATTTTAGAAGATGTATCAATACAGATCAGATGTTTCTTTAAATTGGTTTACTGAGCTAACACTACTGCAAAATTTAGAGTTTAAGGACCAACGCAGCTTCAGCTTTTCCAAATAATCTTCCCAGCTCCCAAGGCACTCCAAACTGATAGAGCTAAAAACAAGAACTTTATTTTGGTACAACCATTCTTTGAACCTGGGCAATTTCTAGGCATTCTTATGTGCTCAACAAAGACTATCTTGATAGAATTGTGCTTATTCTACTCGTGACCTAAATAAGGCTTAATTCAATTCTTTAATAGCATAACACTAGTCTACTGACACATTCTTAATTTAGCAGAGCCACAAATAATGGCTTTCTTAGCTTTTTTTCTTAGCAAACTAAGAACAAACCTTCTTAGCTTTTTTCTCCCTGTCAAAATTAAGCACAAAAGGGCAACGTAAGAGTGGGAAACAAAAAGGATATAAACACAGAGAATTTTTCAAACTTTAAAAACTAATAATAAATTTGAGGGCAAAAGTTGACTACTCTGCCAAATGTAGGACTTCACATAGTTCAAGGCCCTGAATCCCTAGGGTTACAGAAATCCCAAATACAACATATTTTCTATTATTAGATTTTTCTAATTTTAATCCTGTTAAATTTTTGCCTTAATAAAAATATGGAGCTTCATAAAGCCAGTTTATAAGATCAGAAAGTTTTCCTGTGCCAGACTATTTCAAATTCCAACTCCAGGTTTTAGTTAAAAAAAATCAAATCCATAATCAACTTATCCTAATTTTTATCAAAATGAAAACATTTACTGAGGAAGGGAAGTGACTGAGAAATATGCTGGAATTTCACCTTTGTCACTTCCATTTAAATCAAATAAGAGAGCGTCCATGTGGCTTTCAAAGGTACAAATAAAACATGTTAAGAATTTTAGCTGACTGCTTAATGACTGGATTTCTTCTTATATATTATTAACTTTTGAACCATAAATCTACCTTACATCCTAGAATCTCGGCATCAGGGCACTCAGCTAAAGTTTAAATGTTCCCGCGTAGAAAATATCCTCTGGTAAAAGATCTGAGGAATGTTTAATGACCATCAAGTGACCAAGTAAATCATCTGAGAATTCCACCTTGTACATTTCATAATGATGTACCTTCGCATTTGGTTCAATATCTAAATAGCCAGAGCAAACAAAGGGCTTAAAAATGAGTGTGTATATTTCATCTCAGAGATGTCATAACATGAATATTTAAGTTAAATGATCTTTCATAAAAGCAGCTTCTTCAAAATATTTGAATAAAAACAAAATTTGACCATGTATTAGAAATAATTAGTTCAAAAAGCCCCTTGTTTAAAGCAAAAGCAGACAAGGACGGACTACAGACTCTACATGTTGTCACCACAGCGCATCAGGTGTTTTTACTTGAATACATTTCTTTGTCATGCAGGGGTTAGAAAAGAACACTTCTTTTCTTGCCAAATTTGAGCATTTGGCTTTACAATCATGATCACATTCAGGTCATCAATGGGGACTATGACCGTGAAAGTAACATTGTGCTATGGTGCATTTTAGATGGTTTATTTAAATCCTTCTTCTGGTGGGCTAACAATATCTTTTGAATCTAAAAATCAAGTCATTTCAACAATAAGTTTAAAAATGTACACAAGTGTCCAGAATTCTGATCACCTAACATCTGACTGTAATGATCATTTTAAAACACTTTTAACTGCCAAAGTCCTGGTTCCCCTATCACTCCCAAGCTGAAACACGATAAATTTGAGGGACTCTAATAATTTTCAATCATTGTGTACTGCACATGCTCAGAGCCGATCACTTCCAAATTCAAGCGCATATAAAAATTTGAAGAGCTTCAATTATTTTAAATCACCATGTGCCGCACAGAGAGAGATCTGAAATTGTTGTAGTGTTTCACATTTTTTTAAGTGCTTCAGTTTGGAAGGGAGTCAAGCGGCATTCCAGCATTGAGGCACAAGACACATTGGCCTATTTTGACACCCTAACACTCATCACAACTAGAAAATATATACCCAAAAGCCAAGGAACTAGTTTTTTTTCTCCATTACACATTTTGAAAAGCGAGGGTCTTTTAAAACCCAAATAAACACTCCGTTCAGTTAGAAAACAGCAAAGTGAGAAATGTCCTGATTATCAGATCAGGCCAGGGCAGAAAGATCCAAATGGGTTTGCAAAGAATAGTTTTTCCCTAAATTTAAGGCAATACAATGGCTGAAAGAGACTCACAGCTAAAGAAATGCAAGAAGTTTCCGAAAACACAGCAAGCAAATTCATACACTCCTACAGCTGAATTTTAATTATCGTGGCATTTTTCCCCGCACCAAGATTTTCCTTGCCCCAATTTACCCAGCAGAGCTCACTTTCTAGTTCCCCCCTGGATGGATCATTGTACAGCATTATGTTTTATCAACACTCTCGCACCACTTTTTCTATATTCTCTTTGTTTGATTGTGGGAGAAGTGAGCACTTTGACATTTTGCACAGCTCAGAGTTCACTTTCAACATCCAAATCCTTAAAGAACCCCAAAATTATGTCAGCACAATCAGGCTATTTAAAGATGGCCTTTCTTCAGCATTCCCCATCTTTTCATCCCAGTAAAAAGTTATGGTCTCCTTTGTTGCCTTTGGGTTTTCACGTATTTTTGGCCTGGCAGGGCCCAGAGAGCAGGATGCTCTTCATAATTCTGCGTCAGGGAAAACATAATGTCCTGTAGTTCGTGGGGGGGTGGGGGGCGGAGAGGGAAGGGTAAGGAAAAAAATGAAAGAAAAAGAGCCTGAAGGCACTGGAATAATTAAGCAAATGCAGGGACAGCTGTGGCAGGTCCCGGGCAGAACTGGCTCCACTGAGCTGAATTAATGACATCAGCAGCCCAGTATCTCCATTAACATTTGATCATTAATTATTACCCTCTGACAGTAAGAGCCTAAACCTTCTTAGCAGTGGCCTGTTATTAATCCGCCTTACCTGCCCGGAGCACGGGCTGCTCGCCTACCTCGGTGCGGTTGGTGGGCTGGTTTTCGTTTCTTGTTTTCTTAAACCTCAACTATTGCTTCATTTACTTGGGTAAACGGTGATGACCATCAAATTATAAATCTGCTTGGATTGCTGGATTGTGTGTTTTTTTTTTTTTTCCATCTAAGATGGGGAGAGAACCTACCTGGACCTGTTGCATTCATTTTCTTTGTCCATTTTACAAGGGTCAGGGGACACGGTCTACCTGAAGAACAGCGCAGGACAGCAAAGAAGTAAATCATTCACCACTGTCCCCTTACCTACTGGGACAAGAGCTTTTCAGGTTTTCTCAGAATCCCGTTCTTGGGGCTCCGATCATCAGAAATAACTGTCTTCTCAGTTCTAAAATTCTATGCCTAAAACACTTAAACCAAAAGCACAGAGAAGCTCAATTTCATGTCTGTATCATCAAATGATTATCTCAGCAAATTCTGATAATCCTTCAAACAAGTCACATTCTGCTTTCCAATGACAATTACTTGAATTTTATCTTTTACAAATTAAAGAGTAATGGCATATCTATATCTAAATGCTTCTGGCGAACCTTTCAAACTTGTCAGGGCTTTGGTAATTTAATATGTGCATGCATGCACACACAGAGACCCAATCTACACATGTGTACACACACACACACACACACACACACACACACCACAGATCATCTATAAAATTGCAGGAGAAAGATTAGGGAGACAAAAAAAAATCAAATGACTTATTAATGTTTAACAATGCCCCAATTTCTCTCCAACAAAGGTTTGTCCTTACCACGTGACAGTATGTCTCCATCACTGGTGAGAAAAAAAAATTGGGAAATGCAAACAGAAGCTCATGTGTTAAGTACTCTCCTCCTGGCAGCAGACCTTATACTATTAGCGTGATAATTAACCTTTACCAAAGAAGACTTCATAGAAGTCTAATACATTAATTTGCTGATTGTTCTTTTCCTGCTAGAGACATAATCCAGAGTTCACTACCTAGTCATAAACATAGACACAATATAACTTAATAGAGTGCCTGCTACAGCTAATGACCCTGAATAGACTGAGAAAATCCCAGTGCCTTTAGGACTGTAGAGCATACTCTCCAGCCCACAGAAGGAATCTATGTATATCTCTCCTCTTCAGCAAGGAAACAACAGTAGAATCAGATCTGACCAGCAGTCTCCATTGGACCCTTTTTTTTGTAGGTCACTGGCATTGGCTCCCAGGTGGCAGGCAGTATAGTTTTTTTCTGAGAGGAATGTGAGAAAGAAATCTCATGCTCACCAGCCAAACCCTCAAAAGAGCCTTACTCTCATTTAGGGACAGACCTCTGTTCTCCTATTCACAGTAGCTCACTGATTAGTCTTTCATGAGGCTCCTCCTGGGTCCTTTGGTCAACTCATGTGATTCACTGGGCCTCTTTATTGGAAACTATTACTCAGAAATCACCTTGGACACAAAGCATGTGGAATGAAGTCTTTGATTAATACAAGTTCTTGGTTATCCAGTACAATAAAATTATAAAATGAAAGAAAAAGTAGTTTAGTTCTCTCGTCAGTAAAAGTACTAGAAAAAATAAACACCATGGTTCCTTGTAAGCCAAAAGTTGAGATTTTCATTGAGACATGTCGTTTGCATAACTAAAGACAGAGTGGTACCGGAAGAACTAAAAAGAAAGACAAAGTAACCAGGACTAAATCTACTTAGTAAATTAAAAAAAAAAAAAAAACCTGAATGTCTTAGATGTACAAGGCAATTTTGTAATGGAGGAAAAAACAATCAACATTTCCTATCTATGTACCATTTTCTTCAAGCCTCATGGGAATTATTATCATAAGTTATCAATCTTTCTTATGGATTCATCAAGTTAGCTTTCTTCCCTAAGACTCTCTCTTACTCTACATACATTGTAGCAATTCCTAGGATATAGCTCAATTTCTCTTCATTTCAGTAATATGTTAAGTGCTTCTACAATCATCCCAACAAACGGGCCAAACACTCCCACCATAGATTTTTCTGGTCTCATAGACTCATATATGCTCAACTTTTTACAACTTTCTTATAAATTCACTCAAGTCTTCTCTTTTAACATTACCTTAAATAGATTTGAACCTGATGATGATGATGTGTGTGTGTGTGTATATATATATATATATATGAATATAATAAATATATATATATACATATTTTATATAGATTTGTGTTTCCCTCTTTCTTCCATAACAATAACATTGGTAGTTTGGATTCTTAAAAGTTCTATCACATTTCCTCTAGCTGGTTATAGGTGGTACCTGTTCCCACTGCAATTTCTCTATAGTGTCCCTGACTCTTAAGTCACAGCGAGTCCGTCACCCAAGTTCACGTCAGGATCTCGAGCCACAGATACTGGCTTGCAACAATTCTCCCACCGCATATACTCAATCCACATTAGAACACACTTAAGAAAAAAGGAAATGGACGAACGCAAAGCATTAAGGCACCATCTTTATGATATTTATAACAAAAGGAGCCACATTTTCCATGGGTGATCCTTAAAGAAACAGTCACTATGTTAAACCTTCTCCTATTATAGTTCCTTATTAAATATTTTCCTGAGTTTTCTTCATCTTATACCACATTCACAATGACTCTTTAAAGAATTAAAATCTTGCATTTTGATTACCTTTTTTTTTACATTTAGCAAAAGATTACAGAGCAGATATTGTTTGACATTGAATTTCTGTTAACATGTCCTCCACTGGAGCATAGTTGTACACATTGTTTCAGAGCTAACATAATGGGGAATATTGTCAAAGAGGGCTGTGTTTCAAGCCAGATGGTTTATCTGCCGAAACAATTCTCCCAGTAGAGAAATAGTGGCCGCACAGTTGCAGTAGTGTTCATAAGCCTAGTGCAGTAGATTCATTTGGCACCCACATTTTGGAGGCAAACAAAAGTGCGGCTTGTGTGAATCTCAGACTCAGACGTTCATAAGTGAAAAGGAGTTTTCTGCAATTGCACATTGTGCCTTATTGTAAAGGCAGTAGTGTGTTTCTATCAAAAACAATATGCAAATACGATTTTTGAACTTATATTAATAGCTTCACCCACACGATGCAGGGGGACAATACTACAATAAATTGCTTCAGAGATTATCACAGTCTGGCTCAAAAAGGGCCAAGTTGCCATACTTGCGTTGAAAGCAAATGTGTTACCAAAATTCAGGTCCACTCTGTCGATTACAATTTGAAAAAGACTAGACATGTGTCATATCCTGGGCTTGTGGCAAAAGATCAACTGTTACCATTTAATGAGCCTACGAGAAGTCACAAAGTGTTCTACCAATGTGGCCACGCATGGCTCTTTGATGTACCTTCTCAGAAAGAGCTTGACTTAAAATCTCATGATTTTCAAAGGCCCTTCAAAAGAAACCTTGGTGGATCACGGCCTTGGGCTCTCGACCCAACAATGATCTTCAGAGGTATTGCCACACGCGCTGGGAACCTCGCCCTCCTTTGTCACAGGATGGGCACTTCCCAGTAGACTAACACTGCCCACATTTTAAAAATAAAACAGAAGCGTTAGAGGACTCCAAGAGGGGGTTACCATGCTCTAAAACGTCTCAAGCATGCAGAGGGATGGGAAAATCCCTGAGATTCCAGAGCTGGAAAAAAAAAATAGCACATGGGAGTTTCTAAATAAAGACATTCTTGGGTATGTTGGGGAAGTTGGTAGCAGCTTTGCAACTCTCTCCCTCAGAGACTATTTTTGCTTGAGTGAGCTAGTGAGCGAGTGCAAGGACGCCTGTGCATGCCTGTGCCCTTTCATGCTCAGCGAATTCAGTGAAAAGTGATGGCGTTTTATTTTCGTGGAGAATAAGATGCCTTTTAAAATACATATTATTTCCCCTGGAATCATTGTTATCCTTGATATATTTCATATCTTAATAACTTTACGTAAACAAACTATGTTATCCACTTCTGCACTTAGGATGAAAGAAGGCTTTTTTTTTTTTTTTTTTTTTTTTTTACAAAATAACGAAAATAAGGTTAGAACTGTGATCTTCACAAAATAAGTTACACTTTCTTCACACACAAACACACACACACAAATTTGTGGCCCATAATAAGTCTCAAGCAGGAAGAGAAAAAAGAAGGGTAAATACTAGAAGCTGAATTGCCCTGAAATTAACAGGTTAGCTGCAAAACCCAAGATGCTGTAAATATTCGCATTTTATCTTTCAGGGCCCTCGAGTATGGTAAATTCAGATGAATAAATTTCACTCCGAATTAATGTCTATATTAAATCCAAATAATTGTTAGACATGCATGCAAGATGAAGACTGTCACATGTCTGTCTCCAAAACATACCATTAAATGAATACCGGTGCACAAATCAAAATTAAAAATATAAACACCTGCCAGTTACCTACATCATTTTAGAGGCTATCCCAAGAGGCTCTCTTCCTTAATACTGTATATGCTGCGTCTTGATCTTTTTGAGTGAGGATTTGCTGGCATGACATTTAATGCAGGCATCTTATACTGGCAGAATTGTGGGATTTTTTTTAAGTGACTGCTTTGGGGGTTTCTCATTTTTCTTCTTTTCTTCTTTCCCTTTTTCATTTTATGAATGTTGTCATTCACTAGCAGAGAGCTTGTAAGACACCGTGGCCTAAGGAACGCAGATCCCATCGCATTTATAACAGAACTTTTATAAACATTTAGTAAAGGATCTAATATTTTATATTTTAAAACAAAGAAAAATCCTATCAGGCTAGGTATGTAACGCTCTAAGGGTTTATGTGTAATTAATGCCAAAACTCTTTAAATACTCCCATGTCCCGAATACCAGGAAAACAGCCAATTGGTTCAGCACATCCTTGGAGGGGGTGCCTTGTGTGCTCTTGACATTAGGCACTGCTTTGAATGACTTCACCAAGCAGAAACCAAAATGTATATTTTTTCTAACTTTTTGGTAAATAGTGTTATCAAAATTACATATATGAAATCCAGAAGGGAGGGGAAACAAATCTTTGATGGACAAGTTGAAGCAAATTCAAATATTTGTAGCATCAACAGCAAACTGGATATTTCCAGAAAGTGAACAAATTGAATTATTCATGAGGCCAAAGTAAGTCAATACATCTTTATCTTAACCAGATCCTTTCTAATAGTTTGCATGGTACAAAATACGCAGTATAATTAACATTTACAAATGTAATATGTAAACGGAGAAGAAAGACTAATAATTTGGTAAATCAGTTTATTTGTAGTATAATAGTCCTGATACACTATCATATTTTCAAATTGATATACTCAGATCCAAAAGAAACTGTGCACGGATATGGGAAGCTTTGAAGAACACGCAGCACATCAGGAACCAGATGCAAGAAAGGGGGTTCATCCCCACCATTTCCAATAGAGAAGCTATAATGGCTCCATATTGCCTTTTCCCCCTTCCCATTTTATCTTTTAAAAATCTTCATTTTCAAAGAACATCTATCCCCGCCCACATGAGGACAGTGGTGGTTGTATGATCACGTTGGTATCTTTTTTTTTCCCCCCTCTCAATATTTATCACAAATTTAAAAAGTGAACTCCCAAGCCAGATAAGGCGGGGGGCAGGGGGGGAGGGGAAGAAATCTACCCAATTCTTCAATAATGGAGTGATTTTTGAAATGTACTAAGTGTTGTGCTCTGCATGGGCCCCGCAGATTCCCTCCCCCATCACCATCACCAATAAAAGGGTAAGTCATCACATTTTCCGTCCTACATCAAATCTATGATATCCTTCCTACATCATAATTCTAGAACCAAACTGGTTTCCAAAAGGGATGTCTCCAGGCTGCGCCAGTTTGCCAAGATCTTTCTGGTCAGGATCCTGAGACTGTGATTTAGCCCTGCGCTCTCCAAGCATGCAAAAATACAGCCATTAGAGACCTGAGCCATGCTTCTCCATGTGGCCTGAAGTTTCCAGGTGGCTTGTGTGTGTTATGATTGTGCCTGGCCTCAACATAAAAGCAAATTGACAACCCCTACCTCCCCCGAGCCAGTGCCAATTTTTAAATAAAATGTCTAGTGGTGATTTATTGCCAGTGCGAACTGCCAGACTGGCAGCCCCATTTACCTACTAAGCAGACAAATCAGTAAAAGCTATGTCATCCTTGCCCAGTTTCCCCAAGTATGTCCTAGAAGGCGTTCCAAATTTCATGTTTATTCTGTCACAAGATTTCTTATTGGTGTGCATTAGAAAACAAAATATCCAGTTGACCTTCCTGACTTCAAAAAGTTGTTATTCATCCCTTGAGAACTTCCTGAGATCATCCAAGCTCATTTTCCATAGATCACAGACTCTTCCATTCAGATAAGAATGGTTGACCATTAATCACCTGGCTTGAATATCAAACAGGGCTGCAGAACTGAAAGCATTTCTTTCCTGCATCTAATATCATCTCAGGGGCATGTTTCCTACCACTTCCCCAGGGACCAAACACCTGCCTTGGCGATTTTCAAGAGACTTCTCTGCCTTATTCCTCTCCAGTTCATAAATAACAGCACCTATTCATCAAGGCATCAAGGTATAATTTTTAAATGTAATTTCAGATCTTTTTTTTTTTTTTTTTTTTTTTTGGCCCTCTCCACCCCTATCATTCCCTATCAAGCTGCTTCTTTCTTGCCAGGATAAAGTGCATGAGATTTTTGCATGGCTCTGGTCAAAAGCATTTCTTTTTATTCAGGAGTAGAGTTCAAAGATTGCTACATGTAATGTATTTAAAAAGAAAAGGAAAAAAAATCCAGAGCTATCAATCCCTATTTCTTTAAGATCACAGACACGCTGCTCTGATGAATGAAACCTCTTCCAGTCTTACTTAAGCTGCTCAGAGTGACTAGTTATCAAGTCAATGAGAAGAAATCTTTTATTTCTTATCTTGATGCCTCTGTGTCATTGTACACAAAATGCAGAGCCGTCTATATTTCATCAACCATTTCTTCATGTATTATTTAATAAACTGTTTAGAGCATGTCTAATTACAAACATTTATTATAGAACTCAACCCTAGAAATGTGTGAGAATATGCTAAATTGTTCCCTACCTAAAGTTTTAATGAGAGTATAATACCTCCGGCCCATATGCTTCAAGAACGTTATCCTTAATTATGTAACATGGGTATTTTACTGATATCTGTTAACTGCTCAAGCAGCTGTGGTTTTCTGCTTTTTTGCACAGCTCGGGAGGAGCAGTGAGTTCAGTTTCCCCTTTTTGGGGGGTTGCAAAATCCATACCCCAAACAGGTGTGTGCAATCACGAACCGCAGTGATGAACCCAAACTGCTGCCTTTCTAAAAATTCCACCAGCCGGTGACACACGCTGGTCAAGGTTGCACAACCTTGTTTTCCACCGGTTATTTTGATGATTCATTCCCCCATGGGGAGGTGAATTTTCAGCCATTGTTACTTTGCTCCTGTTTCTGATAACCAGAGGAATCACTTCCTCATTTTGATGATTTCTCTCTCCCTCTCTTGCTCTGGCTCTCGCTGACTCCTTGTTTCCTTTTTTAAGTTGGATTCTGATCCTTTGCTCGGTGCAGCCTGAACCGGCTGCTCTCTCCTTCATGGACAAGGGCCAGGAGAGGGGAAGTTAAAAGAAACACTTCCACATGAAGCAGGACGCTTTAAGTCGTTACTTCATTGGAGTAAAGATACCTGGATGATCTGTAACTATAAAGCAATAATTCACTAAAAATATAAGAACTCAAAGCAATAAGTGAGTATTGCCTACTTCCAACTAGTGCCCTTGGAAAATTACATCAATTCCATCGATTGCTTTAGAAATGTTGGTGGAACTGCCACCAAAACTGAACCAGGTATGTTGCCTCATATTGCTTTGAATGTCAAATGTGCCAAATTGTCCTCTTTAAAAGGGTAGGTTTGATTTTTGCAAACATTGAAAGTTTATCCAGAGCCAAGTCTGATGATAAATTGATCGTCTTTGCTTTAAATAAGTTTGATTACTAAATAATAAAATGAGCTCTTTGTGAGAAATAAAAAATGAATCTAAAGAAATTTTGAAAATGTCAGAAAACATCTTGAACGGCGGGAAACGCTGCAGGGTTAAATGTAGTCTATCCAACCTGACTTCCCTGGATAAGTCAGCATTCCTTTGTAAATTTCATACGCTTGCTAAAATGATACCATATTATTTTGCCCTCACGGCTTGACTTTTCTAGAAAATAGAGCAACTTAATTTCTTTTCTAAGAAACAACAGAAATATAATAAGAAACTTTATGCCTAATGAAGGACATCTACGTAGATACACGAGCACATCTACCCATTTCACATTCCTCTAAAGGTACGGGTTTTCTTTTACTAGGAAGTGCTATATCCTCATGGTAAGAGCACACGTCATGGAATGTGATAATTCACATACATTAAACTCAAAAATATACTACTTACTATCACCTTGAGCAAGTAACTGGATTTTCATGAACATCAGTTTTCTCATTTGTTAAATGTGGAAAATAAACGTATGCTTTGCGTGAATATTGTGAGGATTAAGTGCATGAAAAATCTCAAGCAGAGTGCCCGGCACATAATAGATGCCCCAAACATGGTGATTTTTGTGATAATGACATTATTATGCACCATTGTTCTCCACTGGAGCATGTACTCCTGAAGAGCAAGTACTATGTCTCAGTCATGTCTTTTACATCCAGCATAGTGTCCAACATGCAGTAGGGCTTAAAAATTGTTTATTAAACTAGGCTGAATACATTGTTTTGTTTTTTTGTTTTTTGTTTTTTCAACGTTTATTTATTTTGGGGACAGAGAGAGACAGAGCATGAACGGGGAAGGGGCAGAGAGAGAGGGAGACACAGAATCCGAAACAGGCTCCAGGCTCTGAGCCATCAGCCCAGAGCGTGACGCGGGGCTCGAACTCACGGACCGCGAGATCGTGACCTGGCTGAAGTCGGACGCTTAACCGACTGCGCCACCCAGGCGCCCCTTGTTTTTTGTTTTTTGTTTTAAATATTTGTTTATTTATTTATTTATTTGAGAGAGAGAGTAGGGGAGGAACAGACACACACACACAGAGAGAGAGAGAGAGAGAGAGAGAGAGAGAGAGAGAGAGAGAGAATCCCAGGCAGGCTCCACACTGTCAGCACAGAGCCCAATGCAGGGCTCAAACCCACAAACTGTGAGATCATGACCTGAGCTGAAGTCAAAAGTCAGACACTTAACCAGCTGAGCCACCAAGGCACCCCCGAATACATTCTTTGACTACACCTGACATTAAAAATTGGAAATAAAAAGTAGAAGATCTTAAATCAATTTTTTGGAAAAATAGTCCAGAGACACCATGATCTGGTTCAGTTTATAATATATCCCAAGTCCATTGGTTATCAGAATAAAGAATATTTGTAGACATTTTTAAGTATCCGATTTCTTGGGGGCACCTGGATGGCTCAGATAGTTAAGTGTCAGAATCCTCATTTTGGCTCAGGTCATGATCTCACTGTGCATGAGATTGAGCCCCATGTTGGGCTCTGCGCTGACAGTGCAAACGAAGCCTGCTTGGGATTCTCTCCCTCTCTCTCTCTGCCCCTCCCCTGCTTCTGCACAAGTGCATCCCCACGCACGCTCTCTCTCACTCTCTCAAAATAAATAAATAAAACTTCTAAAAATAAGGTAAAAGATCTTATTTCTTGATGTAACCCTTTCCTGCCCTATTTAGCATTTTAGAAAACTTTATTTATTACTGCAAAATGATTTCATTAGAAGTAACCACAAACAGGCTCTAATCAGGTGACGCTAGCCAAACTAGTTAGATTGAGTGGAGAGTACAGCAGAAGTCATCGATGAGCTGCCAGATGGGGAGACGGTGGGAGGAGAACTTTGGGTAGGAAGAACATTAAGCCACTACTTCTATAATTCTTGGTAGCTGCAGGGGTGTGGGCTCCATAAGGGCGGTGGGGCACTGAAACAAAGTCACACTTCCCCAAACACAAACACAGTGTGGCGAAGTCTCCTCTTAACCTGTCCCAGGCACAAACCTACTGCTTGGCCCTCACAAACCAACCATGCAAAATGACTCCCACAGGGACTGGCCACTTAAGAAGCAACTGTTGTACGTATAAATGAACAAGTATCATTTGGTCATCATTTTAGTTTTCCCCATTTTTTTCCTTATTTTCCCTATCTTCTGACCATAAAAATAGATGACTCTGGGAAAAAAAAGAAACTCAAAGATGAGACCACACTGGACTCAGTAGAAAATTGTACAAGCCATCCTTTGTAAAGCAATCACTATGCTTACGTAAATGCAATTGCTATACTTACATAAATTTAAAGGTAGAAAGCTAGATTGTGTCTTTCAAGTAATACCTTGCTACGGTAAGTGAGAGCATTATAACTATCCTACAACAACCAACAGTCGAGTCTACCTAACCTCATTGGATCACACTGGTCTATACTGAAAACAGAAATGCAAATTTCTATGAGAAAGAAGTACGTACTCCATGAAATGAATGCTTGGGCTCATAGACTCCTTTCAAAAGGATGAACAACAGAAGTACAACATATACAGGTATCTTCAACTCTCCGCCATCAATAAAAATTCTCCTTTAAGCTGTTCACTTGTGCATATCAGTCTTGCTTCTTGGCAAGCACCTGGTTACGGAGACCATGAACAACACATTCATTTTGCACCTAGGTACCCGCATCGAAAAAACTTTGCTTTGTCACGGCACTTGGAGAAGAAGTTAGATAATTATGTTTAGGAGAATTGCAAACAAGGAACAGAAACTTGGGACTTTTTTTTTTTAAACCTTAAGTTGGAATCCCATGACCCAAGATTTTGCAAGTCCTGAAGGAAATTCAGCTCAGGCAACGAAGAGTCTTATGATATAGAACACTGCAATCTCTTAGTAGTTAAACCCCTGATTCATACAGGAAAATGAGAATACTAATAAGATGGAATCCCAGAATTAAGTTGCAAAAGAGAAATACACAGCCTAGCTTACCTGACAATTCATCGTCCCCTGTTCTCTAGTCTCATAGCTTGGGATCGACCTTCTGTTATAATACTTCTCATGATTTATGTATATGTGCCCTCTAGGCTGTGAGCTGCTTCAGGGAAATGACCAAATCTTATACTTCCCCGTATCCCCAACTCCTGGCACCAAAATTGGCATAGATGAAATGCTTGGTAAGTATTTGTTAAATAAATAAAATGGCAAGGAAGTGTAGGTCTTATAAAGAGTGTATCTTTGTATAATAATGCATTCTGTAGCTCAGAAACAAACACAACATGGTAAGCAAATATAGTGAAATCTCTTAACATAGGTGCAGGTAGCCAGGCTCCCTTTGTTCTCCCTTGCCCATTTTGAAATTGGCCCCATTTCTCTCGCCCCGCTTTTCTTCAGCCTGATGTTGCTGGGAAACCACGTATTTGTCAGTGGAGTGCCATGGCTGGAGGGGTCGGAACTGGGGAAAGAATGAGATGGTACACCCCTGTGAAACCTCTCTGCCTATCCTTAAAACTCTGCCTCTCAAATAGAACTACAAAGTTCCCAATAACCAAGCCCCAGATAAAAATACTGTTTCTCCCGCTGTCTATCCACCTCAATCAAGGGCAATACCATTCTAAATTATGCAAGCCAAAATCTCACACATCATTAACTTCTCCCTGTCTCCAATACCCTATAGCTAATCAATTAGGAAATCCCTGTTCATCCTACCTTCAAAATATGTCCGCAATCCAACCACTTCTCATTACCTCCTCTGCTATAAACTTGGCCCAAGCTACCATTACCTTTTGTGTGGATTGCTGAAATAGGCCTTAACAGATCTCCTTGTCCACCCACAGTCCTGTCTTACTAGCAGATACAGTGACCCTCTTCAGGCATAAGCCACATCCTGTCATTCCTTCAATCTGAATTCACCTATAGCTTTTGATATTACTCAAAAGAAAAGCCAAAGTCCTTGCTGTGGCCTACAGGGCCTCTACCCCACCACCCATACCCATTACCTCTCTGAACTCCCTGATTTCTCCCTCATGTCTCTGCTCGAGGCACACTAGCCACAGCACTGTTCCAATAACAGATCATTGCACAAAATGTGTCCCTTTGCCTGGAATGACATCTCAGATGACCAGATAAATTGCCCCTTATTTTCTTCTTATTAAACAGGATCTTTTCAATGAGGCCTTCCCTATACATCCTATCTAAAACTTTACCATCCCTCCCTAATACTTTATATTTTTTCTTCCACTCCACTTTTATCCTTAGCAACTTTCACCACCTAACAAAACATATATTTTCTTTATTTATTCCAGTTATCATCTGTTATCCCCACCAAAATATAAGTTCTATCATTGCAGATATTTTTCCCTTTATTTTTTAACTACCGTATCCCCAGAACATAGAATTTTTCCTGATATGCCCCAGTTATTCAGTGAATATGTGTGAATAAATGAATGAATGAATGAGCCTCTAGGCATTGACTTCATTTATAGGATTCATAGACTCATCATTTATGCTTGATTTTTCCTAATGAGGTGGCACATTGTACATTTTGAAAGAAACAGTACTTTGAAACTTGTTTAAGACAAATCCATTAATAAAATGAAATATAACTACTCTACTATTCTACTATGAAGTTGTATATTAGCTTACCCAGAAGAAGGAGTTCATAGGAATTTTCAAACTTAGGTCATGGGAAGGATTAAATGAAATAATATAGGTTTAAGTATTTTTTAAAGGAAGTAATAAGAAAGCAAAATTATCTTTACTTTCTAATAATGAAATCTATAACTAAAAGAACCTAGAGAATTGATTGAAAATCTATTAGAAAACTCTAAGAATTAAGTAAAGTAGCTGGTTGCATTAATTTAAAAAGTAAATAGCATTCCTTTAAAGAAAAAAACAACCCATTAGAGAATACCATGGGTGGGGGGGGGGTGGAGGTAGAAGGGGTTGGGGGATGGATCCTGTTACAGTAACAAAAAAAATGAAACGCTATTAAAAAATTAAGATTTTTACATGAATAAAATGTTAGAATGTTATTAAGAAAGGTAAAGTAACTTAAATAAAGAAAAAGATATGTCTTTATGAAATTAACAAAAAAAAAAACCCACCCGTTTTAGTACCTATCAAAATGCACGATACCACTTTAGGCAATGGGGATACAACAGTGAATAAGAAAGATAAGACTTTTGTCTTCGTGATATCTCAAAGGCACTAAGAGTTCAGTCTTTCCAAAACCAAACTCATAATGCACTCTCCCAAATTCAGTCTTACCTCAGTGACTCTCATAGCTAAGAAAGACACCACCAAGTATGCAAGCCAGGAACCTGGCATTATCTCTGATACTATTCTCTCCCTTACCATTGATATCAAAGCCATCAACAAGTCCTATCCATTTCCTCTACTAAACATTTCTTGTATGTGTCTCCTCCCCATCTATTCCACCAACACCTGAACCTCGATCATCACTGTCTCTTGCTGGACAATGACAATAAGCTTCCTAGCACTATCTGACCTGTCTTCAACCAGATATCTTAAAGGTAGCAAATGTAATCCTTTCTGAAAGAAAAATGTTTAATGGTTCCTCATCATTCAGATCTTAAGTCAAACATCAGTTCCTCATGGAAGACATTTGTGACTAGTCACAGGTTCTTCAAGTATCACGTACTACTTTAGTTTGCCCCTTGACCCAGGTGATACCCTCTATGAGGACAGAAACCATTTGTCTTCGGGCTCTCACTGTATTTCTAGTGCTTAGCATACGATTCGGCACATAGTTGGTGCTCACTAAATAATTGTATACAGTACTGCTCTTAGATCTGGCTAAGATGGGCCCTTGTTATATAGTCCTATTCTCTAGAGCCTCCCTCCATTACCCGCCCACCCCCCACCACCACACACACAAAAGAGAACTTAAGAACATGCAGACACTCTGTTGCGAGACTTTTCAGCACATAGCACGGTGCAACCCATAACGCTGAATATCCACTCTCATAATTTACACACTTTAGAAACCAGACAAATGCTGCTTCTCACTCCTTTCTCTAAATTCCTCACACAAAAATGTAACTGCGGATGCTTGAGGATTGGGTTGACGCTAACATTAGAAGGAAACTGCTTCAAATGAGTAGCAACTACACAATTAGGTAAGAGAAAAGACAAATTAATCATCTTGTCAAATCCTTCCTCTCAGACAGTATGAATGTAAGAGATTCTTGCGAAAACAAGTATCATTTCCCAGAAGTGTCTAGCATCTTTCCTGCTTCTTTTCATGTTCCAATGCACTGCTCTGGAAGTCCTCACAAACGAACACAGTATTGAACATGAGAATTCTTCACATGTCAGGATGGCAGAGTTGAAACCAGCTCAGGGTTGATGAAAGTGTGAGGAAATGGACACTCTTTATTACTGCTGGGACTTTCATACGACGTTACGTTTTTAGAAAGTAATTTTGAAATATACTTCAAAATGTAAAGTCTTACACGCTGGAGAGGCAATATATCCCAGTGGTTATGAGTATCTGCTCTGGATCCAGAAAGAAGCGAGTCATACCGTGATTCTGTCACTTCCTTGCTGTGTGATTTTTGTGCAAGTTTCTTAACCTCGCTATGCCTCAGTTTCCCCCTCTGTGAGATGGTAATAATAATAGTACCTACCTCATACTTCCTAAAGTTGTATCCTAAAGGGATACTGCCTATATCCTCCTCGTCATCATTATTATCACCATTAGAGCAACGCTTTGTCTATATAATTTTATCTTCACAAATGGAAAACACTGCAGGTAGAGGTCATAAAAAGTAATGAGGTAGATCCATATATGATTCTAGGGAAAGATGTTCATAATAGACTATTTAAATAAAGAATGTTCCACAAAAACATCTATGATCCTACTTTAATATCATCTACACTGTAATTTATAAAGTATGTGTGTACATGTAAATACAATAAAAAATTCTTAAAATGGTGCACAAAACTGTATGAAAAGTGGCTATATTTGGGGAAGGATTTTGTTAATGATTTTACATTATCTTATACTGCTTGAATTTTTACATAAGCATTTACCACTCTTATTGTTAAGACTTTACATCTATTTAAAAAAATTTTTTTTTCAGTTTTAGTCTTTAAAGTCACTAATGTTCACCAGTTCCAGGATATCTCCTTCTTTGGCACAGGGAACGATGTTTCACTCCCCGTTGCAGCCCAACTGAGGCCATGTGACTACTTCTGGCCACTGAACTGTGAGGGAATGTGACGTGTGTCACTTCTGAAACATTACCAGTCTCTATCTTTTTGTACCGAGGCAAACCTGGATGACATCTGATGGGGCTATTGTGGCTATTAGGAAAAACCAGCAGAATCTCTTACCACAAATTGAAAAATTGTATTTATATATTTTTTTTCCGATTCTCCAGGTCTTAAGGGAGACCTACTTTTTGTATCTTAAGGAGATCCTCCTACTTTTTTTGTATCTTGAGCTAGTGAGGTGTACTGTGTCATGGAAAGATCTTAATAAAAGTTTATTAATGATACTATGCATTATATCCCTTCCTAACTCCAAAACATGGAATTGCAAATGCGTAGTGCACATTATTGCAATTTAGAAGAGTATGATGCCTGCTATATTTGAAAATAGATAAGAGATTAAAGGAAAATAAGTAATCACCGAATATTTTTGGAATTCAAGTGCATTTGGATTATAGCAACCTCTGTATGTAGCGTGTATTCAATAGGTAAGTTTCAAATATCTATTTGTACCAGGAGCCAGGAAAACAGGTAACTAAAGACTCAGAACCAGATCTCACCAGATCCACAGACTAACTGGAAAGAAACTCCTGGAAACAAGTAACCAGCAGATAAGCGGCAATAGTGCAATGCATAGGGTGTTATGGCTGGATGAAGAAGCAAGGGGCGATTTATTCCTGGTGATCCAGGAAACCTTCAAGAGGAGAGGTGCCGCTTGAAGGAGGTTGGGGTCAAATAGGCTATAAATTTAGTTTTGAAGTTCAAGCGTGTCCCTAATAAAGGTGTTTAAAATAAACGCACGTTAGCCTGACTTTGTTTACGGAATAGAACGGAGCGAATGTTTTCAAACTATATTTGCACAAATTTTTCCATGAAGATGAGCTTCTATTTAATTTGGCTCTACCTAGAGTTAAATAGAAGTATTTGTACTGCTGTTTGAATTATTTGATGACTTCTCATTAGGGATTGGTAAACAGTGGTTTAATACTTTGAACACATGAGATTCAGTCCAAAATCAGATTTATGGCAGTCTGGTAATTTAATTGAGAGCCATGCCTATAGCTCACAAAGCCAGAGGTGTGATCAAATTGCATATCGAGCAGTGGATGGGGGAGCGATGCTCACTCAGCATGTCGCGCTCTAACCTTGTTTCACCAGTTAAGGTGTAGGTAGAAAAACTGCAGGTTAAATTGCAAACACAATAAGGCATAAATTACATGAACCCTGATATTTGACATGCATTTTATCTCCAGGTACCTCTTGAATAAAACTTTTGTCAACTGAACTCAGAATTAACAACTGCCTCCCCCCCCACCAAATCTGTAGTTAATATATTGTGCGAAACACAAAAACTCAACAGGTAGAAAGTATACACCTCGGTATATACTGCGTATACAGAAGTTTATATATTTCCTCAGTATATATAAGTTTAATGTATACAATCAAGAACTAAACAGTCCTGTGTCCACTTTGTTGGACTCTTTGTTATGGGGTAGCTCTCACCTGGGTGGCTCAGTCGGTTAAGCGGCTCAGTTTGACTCAGGTCACTATCTCACAGCTCTTGAATTCAAGCCCCAGGTTGGACTCTATGCTGACAGCTCAGAGCCTGGAGCCTGCTTCGGATTCTGTGTCTCCCTCTCTCTCTGCCCCTGCCCTGCTCATGCTCTGTCACTCTCTGTCTCAAAAATAAATAAACATTGAAAAAAATGTATATGGGGAAGTTCTTAATCATGTAAACATAGATATCACCACCAAATGTGATCATCTATATGAATATTTTCCAACCTCATTGCAGGGACTAGCAAATCAATAATTTTCTGCTCTCCCACATTCCTATCTGGCCACACTGACGTTACAGCTGCGTTCTTTATTCTTTCCCTACATTCTCAGGATCTTCAGCAGAAAATATGAATGTTTGCTGGCCAGACATTTAATCTGGATTGTGATTTATAGGTCTCAAAACAGTACCTGACTTTTATTGTCCCCTCTCATAAAGTGTTCAAGTCTTTCTTCAGATTTTAAAAATATCTATGTCCTGGCGCTCCTGGGTAGCTCAGTCGGTCGAGCATCCGACTTCAGCTCAGGTCATGATCTCACACTCTGTGAGTTCAAGCCCCACTTCGGGCTCTGTGCTGACAGCTCAGAGCAAGGAGCCTGCTTAGGATTCTGTGTCTCCCTCTCTCTGCCCCTCCATGCTCATGCTCTCGCTCTCTCTCAAAAATAAAGATTAAAAGAAAATTGGGGGATGCCTGGGTGGCTCAGTCGGTTAAGCATCCGACTTCGGCTTAGGTCATGATCTCACGGTTTGTGAGTTGAAGCCCCGCATTGGGCTCTGTGCTGACAGCTCAGAGCCTGGAGCCTGTTTCAGATTCTGTGTCTCCCTCTCTCTCTGCCCCTCCCCTGCTCATGCTCTGTCTCTCTCTGTTTCAAAAATAAATAAAAAACATTAAAAAAATTTGTTTGAATAAAAATATTTATGTCCTTAGAAATATATTTGTATCCTTAACCCAGTAGTTCTACTTTTTCAGAGCCATCCTGAAATATATATATTAAAATATATGTATATATATGAGATGCAGTATGCTCATCAAAACTATGCAACAAGATGGGATTATAAAATAGCATATCATGCGGCTATTAAAGATCATATTGAAGAGTGACAAATGATCAAATATTCACTCACTGTATATTATAAAATATCAAAGATAGATCAGATTACAAAATGTTACATATAGTATGATCCCAAGTTAATAAACACATGCATAGAGAAGACCAAAGAATGGGTTACAAAATGTTAACAGTTGCCATGTGTGGTGAGTAAACTTTTTTTTTCATTTTCTTATTCATGTGTTTTCAAATTCCCTAACATTTCCTCAATAAACACATAATTAAAAATATAAAATATATACTCATCGGCAGAGTTCTGCATCTTTCTCCAGGGTTTAGGAAGTGAAGCCACTAAATGCAATCACTTCTTAAGGAAAAGGAAACACCACCCGATGATACTCAATCACTATTTAATATTGAAAGGAAATTATTTTGAAAAACTTAAGGCCTCATCACGTCAGAAAAATAAGTATTGCTCAAAATCCTGACACTAACACTAAAATGTGTCTATCTCACAACAAGGCAGTCAAACGCTGACTCTTCAGCTGTAAAGGCCATGTCAGTTCCTGTTGACTCAGATCCTCTTTGGGCTTGCTGTTCTAGTCGAATTTAACTCAGCTTTCTACAAACAGTAAAGATGAGCTCGAACATTTCCAACAGCATTTGGCCAGGCTGGACCAGGACAGGTGATAACATGGAACCTCACCAGGACAGTCACCCCTGAAATTAGGAGACAGAAGTCTGACTGCCCTTAGAAATGACAGGCCCCTTCTAGACCTGAAGTTGTTCAGTTCACCGGTTTCCAGACTTTCCCATTGTATTGGCCTATATGCAGTGAAAATTAAGATAACTATGGAGTTAAAAATTTTATTTTGCTACCTTTTATTCTCATCATAATTTTATAAAAGAAAGCACATTTTCATGTGAAAAAATTAGGAGGGCGTGATCCCAAAATGAAATATTGGGCTTCTCAAGAAAAATCATTTTAATTACACTGCAACATATGTGTGACACTATCCACTGAAAATATTATCCCCAAATGGAGGTGATCCTTGGACTGGTATTTCAGAGTTCCTGAAACAGCCAATATCTAGTGATTTCTCTGAGAGGTGAAATTTCCCTCAGAGGCTAAGGTGGTTTCATTCTTGAACTGAGGAATTTGCCATTAAACAAACCAAAGCACAAACATTTAGTTGTTCACCCAGGATTGATATACTCCAGAGAACAATCAAGGAATTGCTTTTCTGATAATCCATTTTAAATCTTTTCTGGAGGGTAAAAGGAGCATCAGAGATCTACCTCTTCTGAGAACATTACATCCATCATCATGAATTTTGGGTTTTTAGAATTTTCACGATAGAAACTGTCTCACAGTAAACTCAAATTCTTAAGCACCAGTGTCCTTTCAGTCTTGCTGGAATCCTCTAGACTAGGTGAGAGCCAAAACCAAGATATGTGTTGTCCCAGGACACCTAAAAAACCAAGGGGCATGAGGCAAGTTTACCCTGAGGATTGGTACAGATACATTTTATCTCCATAAGGCACAGAGCAACAAATGACCATAAAAGATAAAATTTCAGTTCCAACTCTCACTTCTACATCAGCAAAATCTGCTCATCTGGGACACAGATCCTTTTTCCTCATTGTCCTCATTATTTCCAAAGCCACCCAGATCATCCAAGAGTCTTCTAGCCAAATCCTGACACACTTATCCTCGTGTGTACATGACAGAAAGATAAACTGATCACTCACTTTTGTTTGTCTCAGAATCATTACGTAGTAGTTTAAAGCCAATGAAAGTTTCAATAAGAACCCAGGAGCGAAATAAAGGTAAAGTAAAAGGAGATTCCCTGCAGATGGTTGTTTTCTGCTAATAAGCTTTAGGTAGTACTTAGACAAAGGTCAACATTTATAATCATATTTTCTTCATAGTTTCTTAATCCAAATTCAAAGGTAGTGGTTTCTTTTATGAATATTTTATAAGATCAGAATAAATGCAACATTTTATTTGGATTACACCACTCAGAGAAAGGGGGAAATAGAGAAAGGCCAATAAATCTTGAGGAGTTAATTATTTATACGGAGAAAATTTACTTTGTATGTTGTGACTTGTTTTATTGGTATACTGCAGTTCAATTTAGATTAAGAAGCAGAAAGATTATTGTTTCCCAACAGAGACATATCATAAATAAATACAGCAGAGAATTTTTTTTTTTTTTGGTATTTGTGCCAAACCATCCACAGATAATCAAAATAAAAGGAAGAACACATTCCTAAAATTCCTCAAGTTTAAACTCTTGAAATGGCATTTAGCTACACTTAGCACCAAAAGTTTAATAGTGGAGCTAATCAGATCAGGCCCTTTATCTAGAGGTGATGCCAGTTGGAGGGCTAGCATCATAATCATCCCATTTTTGCTAAAATGTTTACTGGCTTTCTGGTTCATGTTAATTTACCAAGAAAACCATTCCAAATACATCATCATTCTGTGGACAAGACTGTGCGCTCATGTAATATGACACTTTGGTTACCAGGAAGGTCTTGTCATAATCTGAACTACAGATCTTTGATAAGCATTACTGGCAATACTGGAGTTAAAATCTCTGCTAACAGAAAATAAAATACTAATAAGAGAACACTTTAGAGCAAAGTTTCATTCCCTTGCATGAAGTAGGTACTCAAAAAATATTTATTGAACTAGATGGATGGGTGGATGGACAGATGGGTGGATGGATGGACAGATGGGTGGATGGATGGATGGATGGATGGATCACAGGAACACTTATGAAGCCTAATCACTACAAATGTCAATCCCACAGCTTTTGGAGAAGTCCCAACCAATACAACGCTGCGACAATTTGTCTTGACCCCAAGAAAAGCTACAAACTTATGACAGTTATAAAACAATGCCAGTTATAAAACAATGCCAGTTATAAGAATGCCCCCTATTTGGGTGTTCTGTAGGACAGAAATACATTTAGTTTAAAATCAGATTTGACCTCTAAACCCATCAAAGTCTACTCTGTCCTTGGGTCTTCCCGGAGACACAGTCTGCTACGAATACACCTAAGAAAGATTTCCCCTATTATTTGCAGACCTCAATTAATCTTTTAATTTCCCTCCAGATTTATAAAAAACATCTACCATTTATTGATCCCTAAAAATGTACCACCCACTATATAATAGACTTCGGATACATGAACTCATTTGATGCTAATAAAAATCCTATACATACATGTACTAATTCAACATGGATTTATTAAGTGCCTTCTATGTATAAGGCAGTGCTCCAAGAATTTAGAAGTTATTCAGGGACAAAAACAGACAAAAATCTCTGCTCTCATAACACTGACATTTCAGGCAGGTAAGAAAAGGGGTAAACACAGCAAGTCTGTTTATTTTGTCATAATCATCCTTCCTTTGAAGATGTAGTAAGTAATGTTCAGAGAACTCAATAGCTCCAAAGAAGACACTGACAGCATATGACAGATTTGAGGATTCCAATCTGGGGCCCTAGCCCCAAAGCCTGTGTTTATAATAGACCACAGGTTTAGGCCATACTGCCTCCACTCCTAGAACTGAGCTAGCATGGCACCAAGTACTGGAGTTCAAAGTACACTGTCCAAGGTATGGTGTGGTTTAACTGGCTACATGGCAGACATTGTCAGATGCCAGTCATCTTCACATCTGTGAATAAAGCCAAACTTGTCTGTCTCTCCATCTGTGATCCATAACATTCAACTAAGATCAAAGGCAGCCTGGCAAGCTTCCTGTCATGGTACTTAATGCAGTTCCACTCCAACCCCTTGCAGGCGCAAGATTGGATTGGATTACACTTCCTCCTCCCCTTCTGTTACACAGGAACGTGTGACTGGTTCTGCCCAATGCGTTGTGAATATAAGCGAACGTGTCATAGGACGGAATGTTTAATTTCTAGTTCACTACCTCTCAGAACTATCTCTTCCCTCTTACATTAAACCTAGAAATGTTCAAAATGGTGGTGGCTCCGTCAGCGTGGAGCTCTGAGTAATCAGTCAGCAGAAACCCTGTGCTGATGTGTAACGCACAAGGAGCGTGAGTAGGAATAAACCTTTGTCATTTAACCCAATGGAACTTTGAAGATTTTTGTTACACAGCACAACCCAGCTGATCCTTCTTTCAGCTTCTTTTAATCTTAATCATAATGATTTAGCAGTAAAGGTAAATTGAGTTAAAGTGAGTATCTGACAGTCTAGAAATTAACCAGATGATACCTGGTAGAGAAGACATTAGAAAGTGAAGAGAAAATACAAACAGAAAATCTTGAAGGAAAATAAAAATGTTATGAGAAAAATATCTTTAAAACACTAATAAGCAAGGAAAATGAATGCAATGAAAAAATAGAGAGATTCTTATCTCTGCTCAAGCCCAGGAGTTCTCACCATGTATACTCTCACTATTAAATAAAGAAAAACGGAAAAAGTTGACTATTTAGTTCCTTAATGCATTCATTTCTTTATATTTTTCTCATCAGCTGTGCCCTTCCTCAATTAAAAACACTCTGGGAATACAACATATAAGTGCCCGCTGTGTTCCTGAGTGTCAAAATCTTGAATAAAATTGAAAAAAATCAACATGACTTCTTCAACACACAGAGCCAGAGAGGAAAGCCCCCAAGAACCAAGACACCACCTGCATTTACATCTTCCAAATGAAAAGTGAAAAAGGAACAAATGTGGTCTCATTACTTTCCATCAAGGGCAAGATTCTTACCACAACAATGCCTATTGCACCAGATTATCAAACACAGAATCACACTGTAACTTCTGGAAAATACAGAATATATATGCAGCATGGAGCTAAAAGTCCTCCACATAGGTAAACCTCACCTTGAATGACTCCGTTGTTACAGACAAAAAACAAAAACAAAAACAAAACAAAACAAAAACCTGTATCATGAAAGGAGGGAAACTGAATAATAGGGACAAGAGAAACTTTCTGTATTAAAGTTTCCTAAACCAAAATCATCCTTTTAATTTGTTTTAGTTTACCGTTCTTGAACTTCTTAATTCTCATCTTTTTAAGTGTAAGTTGCATTTACATCCGTGTTAAAGTTTAGCCTTCGGATATAAGAAGTCAGTTTCTGGCAGGATTATATTAATACCTACTTTATGATACTGGGTTCAAACACTTCCATTACTCTAAAAAGAAAAGAGGAAGATTATATAATAGGCCCCGTTTTATGAAAACATAGGTCTGTGGCCATAGATAAGAATAATTGAAAGTACCTAAAAGCTGGTATTTCCAAACCCATGGGAAAACTGTTCTTTGTATATCAACAGGCTACAGGTGTCATCCACATCCTTAAAGTGTCGTCAGTTATGATGTAGACAATGAACGCTTTGCAGTGAGTATCCCCATAGAACAGGCAGCATCAACAATCAAACCCTGACTGATGTTAACCGGCCAAAAGAGAGAGACTGGGCTAATCTGTGGAATTATAAGAACCTTTAAATTCAACCAGATCTATTCCCATGACCCCAGTCCACCTGAATTGATGTTTTTCTGTACACATTCCTCAAATAAAAGTTCCGAAGTAGATAGGACCGATTATACAAGTCCTATTTCCTTAGGCACACTTTTCCAATTAGAAAAAAAGCAAGACTTAGGCAAACTGTACCAACCAAAGAATATTCAAAGGTATACCTCATAGACTTTAAGTGCCCATAAAGCTGACTACTCCATAAAAACAATCCATGTACTTGGAATTGTTAAATATCACCTTCTGGATGCGTAATGTAATACTTATGTTTTGCAGATAGTTCTTGGCTAAGTACTTGTGTCACGCTCTGCAGATAATTCTTGGCTACAATGAAAGATCAATCAGACATTTCTCTCCACAAATTCATATTAACATTTAGTTTGGTTCAATTGGACAGAATATTAATTTGATGAAATGTGTGTATCCTCCAGCTATATGGCCTGGTCGTATTCACTTTTTGTAGCTCTGCCATAGAACATACTCCTGATCTTAGACAGTTCTCTATATCCTCTCTGAAATATTCCCAGTGCCAACGTAGTAACTGACTCATCATACACAATTAATACATATATATATCTGTGAGATGATTCAGTGTTTTTAGAATTATATGCTATGTGTTATAGAGGGACCAATAGGAAAAAGAAGATAAGGGGACATACTTACACTATACCTAGGATGTGGGAGGCTCTTTGAAGGCTTTATATGTTGTCTCACTTGACGTGACCCTGCGGACATTATGTCCGTGATGCAGATGAGGAATCCAAGGCTCAGAGAGTTTAGTAACCTGAGCAGAGTTGCCAAGTTATTAAATAACAGATGCTACCTTAAACTCAGGTCTACCTGACTCCAAAGTCTATGTGCTTCCCAATGTACTACAAAGCTTAACCTCGCCTATCCCTACACAACAAAACCCATTTTCCCGTTTCCAAACCCTTGGATAATGTCTGCCAACAATGGATCATTGCAACAGGCACATTTGTACTACACACGCTTTCACATCAGGTTTTTTCCCCCTAACTGGATGTCCTTCTTCCTCCCTAACCATGCAAACATTACTCTCCCTTCTAAAGCCCTTTTCTACATGAAGTCTCACTTCCCCACCGGCCCAATCCTCTCTCGATGTGAATTGCACAATTTAGCTTCTGTGAGCAAAAGTTAGTTTGGGTTATGTCCTTTCTTGAACTGTTTTCTAACCAGATGATTATGTCAATCCTGGTCACATTAGAAGTTCTTGTATTTTAGGTTTGCTTGGTTGTTTGTTTTATTTCTCCAGTCTTTCTCATCAGTGCTGATATGTCGCAGTATAGTACAAATGCTTCATAGCTATTGAGCATGCTAAATCTATGCCATGATAATTATGTCTCCATCTTCAGGAATGATATTATTTGATTGTTTTTATAATAAAAAATTATATCAAATTGGAAGTTAGGAGACTTTGGTTGACATTCTATGCAATAAACTAGTGCCATTGGGACAAGCATCTGAGTTTCTTCATCTGTAAAAAAAAGGATTAAGACTAGATGTTACCTAAACAGAATGCTTATTCTTGTAGATTTTAAATTGTGTTTCTAGAAAGAAAAAGTAATTCTGAAAACAAGAGTAACTGTGGCCATGCACTTTTGCAGCCAGGGTAATCCAGATTTTTCTCCACCCAGAGACATTTCTCCCTTCAGCATCTTCCACATGATCGGTAAGGGTCAGTAGGTGCAGTATGGAAAACACAGACATTAACAGAAGGTCTTTTCAAATTATAGCCAGTTTCCCAAAGCAAATTTCCATCAACCTACCCAGATATATTTAACACATGTGTTTCAATAAATATGATTTGTTACCCAAAATCACAATGGTGTCTATTTTTTATACTCAGACTTCCACCTATGTGCAATGTTCCAGGAGGAAAATCATATGCTCACATAAGACCTGAGTCAAAGTTAATCCCATCCCGCCAACCATCTTGCCTGCCTTTCCTTATATTGTAGCTTCTACTTAATTCAGTCCACGTGTATTATGGGTGGAAGATGGATTCAAACTCTTTAAATGGAGACTTCATCATATTTACTATTAATCTAGGAAATACTTGGTTTTTTTAAACTTTATTTTTTATTTTTTAAATTTTACATCCAAATTAGTTAGCATATAGTGAAGCAATGATTTCAGGAGTAAATTCCTTACTGCCCCTTACCCATTTAGCCCACCCCCCTCCCACAACCCCTCCAGCAACCCTCAGTTTGTTCTCCATATTTATGAGTCTCTTCTGTTTTATCCCCCTCCCTGTTTTTACATTATTTTTGTTTCCCTTCCCTTATATTCATCTGCTATGTCTCTTAAAGTCCTCATATGAGTGAAGTCATATGATTTTTGTCTTTCTCTGACTAATTTCACTTAGCATAATACCCTCCAGTTCCATCCACATAGTTGCAAATGGCAAGATTTCATTCTTTTTGATTGCCAAGTAATACTCCATTGTATATATATACTACATCTTATTTATCCATCGATGGACATTTGGGCTCTTTCCATACTTTGGCTCTTGTTAATAGTGCTGCTATAAACATGGGAGTGCACGTGTCCCTTCGAAACAGCACACCTTTATCCCTTGGATAAATACCTAGTAGTGCAATTGTTGGGTCGTAGGGTAGTTCTATTTTTAGTTTTTTGAGGAACCTCCATACTGTTTTCCAGAGTGGCTGCACCAGCTTGCATTGCCACCAACAATGCAAAAGAGATCCTCTTTCTCCGCATCCTCGCCAACATCTGTTGTTGCCTGAGTTGTTAACGTGAGCCATTCTGACAGGTGTAAGGTTGCATCTCATTGTGGCTTTGATTTGTATTTAGGAAATACCTACGTTTAATGTAAAGTCACGTGTCACAAGTGAACCTTAAAATCAAAACAGCACAAACCATAACTGTGAGAAGTATAATAACAACTACAGTGGTACACAGCATTCATGATAAACCAGTTGTTTCCTTTATACTTGCTTGCTTTGATTCATTGCTTCACTTACCCATCCACTCACCCATCCAATACGAAGTTTCTGAGCATCTACTGTGAATGAGCAGCCAACCAGCTGCTCAGTTTCAATTTTATCATATTAGGTGATATGCAAGAAATGATTTTACTTTTAGAACCTGCTATATAAATGTAAATAAATAGGCAACTCAAAGAACGTTTAACTATGGAGGGAACGCATAAAAATCCTTTTATCTAATTTAATGAAAAAAAAAAACCCCAAAAGTCGGAAGAAAAGAAGGGAAACTACTTGGAGTGGGAAAGATGTTAATTTGATCTGCGTGGGAAGAGAAAATCATGGTTGATAATTTGGGTAAAGTCATGTCCTGAGAAATGACTGAAAAACGTCCCATATCAACAGGTATTCTATTTGAAAGAAATAACCATAGTTGTTCATTTAGTTATATCTTAGCTTTACGGGCAAAAAGTAAATTTTCCAACACTGTAGAGCCATTTCCCCATCCAATATTTCCTTTATGTCAGATAGCAGCCAAATGTGATTCACTAGAATTTTATTTTTTGCTGTATTATTTCCTATGCTCTATCCAATATGGACATATCTTCGTACAAATGCACTTGACAACTGATAAATTATTCAATCATTAATAGATACTCTACTGAGAAATCATTACATTTCTTGATAGGCTCAATTAACCTGACGTTTTGTCTTCAGTGAGTCACTGCTGGAGATCTTGGTAACACCAGGTTAAAAATGTATATATTACATCATGAAAACTAATGTCTTAGGTAAGCAAAAGTTTTATTTCTTGCCTTTACTGTGGCATTTAGTCTTCTGGCCTTTCATATTTTCAAATACTTTAGATAAACAGTCTTCTTAATTAAAGAGAAAAAGAAGCTCTAAAGCCCATAACACAACGTCCCAGAAAACTAATGCCCAGAAAAATTGAATTGCATGGTACACTGGGGCCCTGAACATTTCCAGAAAACAAAGAAGGACAGGAGATCTTGGAGTATCTTCTAAACGTGTTGACTTATTTTACTCAGTTTACATGTGGAGAGTTTTTGGTTTTATCTTCCTCTAGTTAAACTTCACAAACCTAACAGCAGCTCTCCTGCTTCAAACACCTCCTATGTATCAAACATTTCACAGGATACTTCACCCAAGTTAGCTAACTTCCTTTATAAAATTTAGCACCCTCCAGCGCACATGCTACCATCGGCCCATTTTATGAGAGAGGAAAACTCAGAGAGGTTGAGTGCCCTGTACTGGGTCACCCAGCTAGTGTGTGCATTTGGGATTTTGAACAGTATGGAGCTGGGCTTCCCGGACCTGTATTCTAAGGATCTCTGTTCTTCACCATACACCTGGCTGATTGCCTCACTTGGCTAGAGCACAATGCTGGAGAAACCAGGACTATGTGTTAGAAACCCATTTGGTCCGTTGGCTTAACAAGAAAAGAAGAGTTCTGCCCTAGGTGTGCTAGCATTGTGCTTCCTGCGTCGTTCAGGGAATCGGGCGAAACCGTCTGAATGGCCCGCAATAAAATTTTATCACTGACAGCCAAACACTTCGAGTCGAATTCATTGTTCTCACAGAAGAGAAGTAAATATCTCGGTAAAACACTAGTGTGCATTCCTATGAGGGCTGTTTGCTGGGACCTAGTACTTTCCAAATAAGTTTCTTTTAAGTTTAGTTTGATGAGAAATATAACTATCAACTTGCTGGGATCCAAGCAGCAGCAAGTTAATAATTACATGATTAGGTCGCCTCTCTAGGACTCTTGAGTATGCGAAGTAAATAAATCTGTGACTTCCACCGAGTGGACTTTTCAAAGGAGGCACCATCCCATCAAATTATGTAAATAATTCGAAGCTTCCCCTCGCGCATCCCTCCCTGCTCTTTGTAAGTCACCCAACAATTTGCAAAAATAACCACGGGAAGTGTTTGGGGTGGGCTTTTGAAGATATTTTTAGTTAAAGTGGTGGAGGTTTAAAATACAAGCATGGGAGTGTCTGCCATTTAGAGAAATCACCTGCTCACACAGTTCCGTGGAGAAGTGGAATGTTTTAATGTGTGTCATTCAGCACAACATGTGGACTGCATTAACTCAGGTTAAAGCAGGTCACCCCACGTGACACAGCTGAGCCACAGATAATCGCAAGCAATACAACGCGCTGGATGCAACATAAATTTAAATGGGAGTAGGTTTTTCTCCTCAAAAAGAGGCAACAGCTGCTGAAGATAACAAAATGCCCACACTACCCCACACTGAGAGGGCTTTGTGCTTCGACATGGTCTGCATTATATGTAGGTAGTTCAGCACAACTATATTTAGGGACATCTCTAAATTTGAACCAGGAGCATTTGGGTGCATGGAATACATGCTCTAAGTGGGGCCGACCTCACATTTCTTTGTAATAATTTTTTTCGAAGAATTTTATTTTTATTTCTTGTAACATTTGTTCATTTTTGAGAGAGACAGAGTGTGGGCAGGAGAGGGACAGAGAGGGAGAGAGAGAGAGACACAGAATCCGAAGCAGGCTCCAGGCTCTGAGCTGTCAGCACAGAACCTGTCGTGGGGCTCGAACCCACCAACCCCAAGATCGTGATCTGAGCCAAGGTCGGACGCCACGCAGGCATCCCACACTAGTGAATAATTTTAAACTCTAGCCTTCAAAATTAGAGAGTAGAGACCATTTGGGCTGCGACATGCTGGCTTCCGAGCCAGTAGGCCAAATATTTAGTATTCTAATTTAGGCTGCAGATAAAACACTCCAGGCAAGTGCGGGTGTTAAGAAGACTCAGAAATAAAGGAAAGAGCAGTGACTTAGGATAAAACTAAAAGCGGAGAGATGGCATTCCTGAGTACCACCACAGTTAATTTCCAACAAAATTCCGTATATACGGTGTCACTGGCAAGCATTACAGTCCTGAGAACAGCGAGGGATTGGTGTTTGTTTACTCCTTCCTCCTTGGAGGATAGTGTAATATTATCATTTGAATTACCTTGACTCTGGATGCCACTTTTGACGTGCAGATTTATCTTCTCACTTAAGCCTCCGAAGAACCCTTTGAGTAGGAAGAAAGCAAATCTCTTCCAGATAAGCCCACCCACCACTAGTCACTCCCAGCATGACATCACACTCCTGCCCAAGCAACACTTCCACGTGTGTCTGTCCAGCTATAATTAACCGTGTGCCGCTTATAAATCTATTTGAAGCACCAAAGTCACAAAGAACATAAAGACATCTTTGCCACATCTCTTGCATTCATCAATAAATATGACTCTGTTTCACTGAACCAGGCTTTGGGCCGTATAAAAACAAGGTACGTATCTCGTGAAAGAGGTGAAATTTAGGTTTCAGGAACAATTTTTGGGCTAAAACAAGCGTAATGTCTCTCAATTCTGTAGGGCACGGTGAGCAGGTCTTAAAAATAACATGTATTGACTGCTTAGTATGTGCTAAGCATATTACCTTACTACGACCAATTTAATCCACATGAGCAAATTATAATAGCAACAAGAAAAGCACACGGGGGCGCCTGAGTGGCTCAGTCGGTTGAGCATGGACTTCGGCTCAGGTCATGTCCTCATGGTCCGTGAGTTCAAGCCCCTTATCGGGCTCTGTGCAGACAGCTCAGATCCTGAGGCCTGCCGGGATTCTGTCTCCCTCTCTCTCTGCCCTCCCCCACTCCCTTTCTGTGTGTCTCTCTCTCAAAATAAATAAACGTTAAAAATGTTGAAAGAAAGAAAGAAAGGAAGGAAGGAAGGAAGGAAGGAAGGAAGGAAGGAAGGAAGGAAGGAAGGAAGAAAGAAAGAAAAGCACATATAGGCTAAGAAATTCACCCCAATTTAGCCAGGACGTGGCAGAACAAGAATTCAAACCTGATCTTGTTGATAACAAAACCACATCTCTCAAACAAAGACCCATCCTTTCAATGCCGTCTCCTAACCTCACCTACATGAGAACTCTGCATGCTCAGGCTAAATATATTTTCCTTGGAACTCACATTTAGTCTTCAAGTTCCTTAAAGTGACCGTATCATATTTCAACATTTTCAACACCGAAACTTCTTATGACCAAGGACTTTATAAATTATTGCTTTTTACCCTTCACATACCTACCTGTATGTTTGGCACAAAATAGGCACATAACGTTTGCTGCATTTAAACGTGCCCCCCATCTGTGCCCACTTAACTATCCCCACTCAGGTCTCACAAATATCAGAGAGGCGGTTGGGGTTTGGGAAATAGGACTAGATTTACCGATGCCCCAGCTGTGCCTCACATTGGTTGTGTGGCACTGAGTAATTCATTATCGCATCCCTCTGAACTTTGCTTTCCTCATCTGTAAAATTAGGGTATGCAAAATCTATTTCACAAAGGTGAGGCATTGTCACGTTTTTCTTCCCATCTCTTTGTACTCCGCACAAAAGGCAGGAAAATTCCACTTACAAACGCCTGTGTATCTGCTACAGATATTACAAAGTTTTCTGGATTTAGGTATCATTCATTGATTCCTAAGGTGCCTCTTTTGTGCAGGCAGCCTTCTGGAGGATGGTTAAACAACAGTGAGCCCAAACAGATTCACTCTCTGCTCTCAAGGTAGTCATGATCTAATGGAAGGCCACATGTTACATCTGAATATCATTCTCTTGTAACACTTTCATTATTAAAATATATCCACAGTTTCCATTTTTATTAAGGGAACTTTCAAGAGTCAATTTAATACCCATCAGATCTGCGATCCTAATAATTGAGATTTCTTATAAAGTAACAAGAGTAAAAATTATACATGACACCAGAAGTACAGTTGCCCACACATTTCTGAAATATTACTAGTCATGAGTAGAGCACTTGGGAATTCCAAAGCCTGTCACAGAATCATAGAAATGTTTTCAGTGTGAATATGTTGTGCTCAAAACATCCCCAGAATAGGTACAGCACAGCAACGCCGGCCCTACTTTAACAAGATGAACAACCAGACAGACTACTGTAGACAACAGGGCTTTGGTCATCTCCATTACATTAAGGTAACAAGAAAAGAAAGAGAAGCAGTCCAGCACCTACATGAGATCTTACACTGTAGTAGATATCATGGAATATTGCCTTCTCAATAGAAAAAAATCTGCATCATTATTGCAGAACTCATCGTGCTAAATATGACATTTATACCAATAAGTCTCTTAAACCTGGCATTATCTTAAGAATGTGCACACGCTAACATGCATCTCCATTTTGTAGCATTACACTTCTGTGTGCTTTTATTTCTCATAAGAGATGTGATGTGTTTAACAATAATAATTCCATAACAATCAATTAAAAGGAAATGTAAAGAATGGATTTTTCATAAGAAAGGAAGGAGTTATTGGCAATGGATTTCAACAAATTCCCTGGCTGGCTAAAGATATATCACGCTGGGCAGCAGAGTAGGTAAACCCTCCGTGGCAAACTTTCAAGGACCCGTCATTCATGGCTGTGCTCCCTCTGTCCTCCCTTCTTTTCAAATGCCAGTCGTGTATGGACGAGGCACATGTTTCTTCTGCCAGTGCCTGCTCAAGCAGACAGTTTACTAATTTGTAGCTCGGTAAACCTTTCACTGCACTGAGCACCTTGAGGTTAGCACATCTCTAATCATTATTTGATAACAGAAATCTGCAAGCATCACATCCCTAGTAACAAGAACATTGTATCTTAGCAACCAGCCTTGATATTCAAACAATTTCATTAAAGCGTAGCACCTCTTAGCAGGTGGGTGAGTGCGGGTGTTGATAAACATTTATAACATGATCAGCCATTGTGTTTGCCAACACTATAATCAGCATGACAATTTTATGAATTTGTTTACAAGCTCTCAGATAGCCAATCCATGTAGGTGAGCTACGTTTCAGACTGGTTAGGAGATCCAGATATCAGATCTTTATTTGAAATGGAGAGTTTCTTTAGAAACCTATCAACTGAAGAGATTGCCAAATTCCTTTCAGCGCAGAGACATCATTAATATTTCCATTGCGGTTTAATCTTCAAATAGTAGTGTTGAATTTAAATGCTCCAGGAGCAAGATCTGAGTGGGAACCTCAGCTACACTGAGATTCATAAGAATCATGTGAGGAAGAAAGTGCAGTTTAAATTTTTTTTTTCTTCTCCAGATTGACAGAGCTAGCTGATACATCTTTTGTGTGCAAGGAACTATTACGCGAATGGCTAAAAGAAAACAAATAGGGTGAAACTCCCCTTTCTGAAAAGAAGCAAATTTTCAAGTAATTTACTACAATTTTTTCACATATTATAAATGTACTTAGACATTCATTTAAGGGACTACTGATATGTCACCATCATGGATCGGTTCAAACATGAAAAGCCTTTTCTCCATTTTTACTTCAATCTAATACCTCCCTACAGGATCCGGATTTGCACAAAATTTAATATTCCATTTTAAAGAGATTTTAAATCTCTCTTCCTAACGGATGACCAGGCAACTATATACACATATTTTTTTAAATGTCCGCCAACCCCATGATCTTCGAAATTGAAAAGTCTTGTAATTTGGGAAGAACTACCAGAGCACAACTCTCTCTTGATTATATAACACGGCTCCTAATATGACTATAAGATCTCAAACCTGTGACCGTTCAAGTGTTACCAAGTATAAAGGTTCACTAAGGCATGCACTGGCAAATAGGTAGAAGAAAAACAAGGACTTTTCTGCTTTCTGAAGTTTGAACCTTGAACCTGCAGCACACAGTTACAACAGGGCCCCTAGGCTTCTCATCCCTGAACAAGCTATTAATCTACCTGAAATAGGTGAACTTCAGTGAAGCATTATCGAATAGGTAACAAGCTCCCTTTCAAATTAAAACCAGCCATGATGAAAAACAAGTTTGTTGACCTAGCTTGTTCACCGTGAACCATGACACGTCAGTTAATAACTACCACCTGGGTAACTCCAAGCTTCAACAACCAGCCTTACAATGTTCAAAAGATTTGGAGACGAAAATATGTATCACAGCCTGCAAGACCAACAACTCTACATTCAAATGTTGTTGGTAAAAAATCATCGGAAGAAAGAAAGAACGAAAAATGTCAAAAGTTGTCGTCTGAAAGCATCACGATCTGGGGATTCCTGTAAAGCAAGGATGGCAAAAAGCCTCTGAATTTGTGTTTATGACACCAGGTGGGGTGGGGAACAGTGGGAGGGAAGTAGGAGGGTGGGGAGAATAAGGAAGTGTTTGCCACACACATTAGGTAAACTGTTATACTTCATAATTCAACAGTTATGTCTCCTAATTTCCTGATGCTTTCCAATATCCATTTCTTGAATTTCGACCATGTGTACGGAAATTATTTTAGTCTGAGAGAAGAAAATAATTCAGCCTCCTAGGTGTTGGGGATGGGGAACGGGCACAGTGACTGAAACAGACACAAGGGGAATCTGGCATTTACATTTTGGTCTAGTCTTTAAACCTCTTTATACAACAGACCTCTTTAACAACTGCTTGCCACTTGCCAATTATTTATCAGCTCTTTATATTTCTACTCTAACTTGTCTTACAACCTTGTCATTTCTCGTGAGACTTTCCCATGTGAAATTTGGGGCAAGAACCAGTGCGTTTGTGACTTTGTGTATGCGTAGCTGAGTGTGGGTGTGAGTGAGTATGGGTGCGTGTGAGAGTATGTTGTTGGTTTTCTTCCACTTACTGAGGTCGCCAGATAATTCTACATATTTTTTGTGAGAGTGCTATCAAAATCCACGGGCTCAGTTTGATGGACCACTTCCTACACGGTAGATCTGTGGTCATTAAAACACTGAATTTCTAAAAATATACCATTGAATGTAACTTTGTAATGCAACTGTTCCAGAAGTTCCTAAAGAAAGGCCTTCTTTTATAGCATTTTGCATTCAGAACAGTGTTGCACATTACAGATTATCTTGCAGTTAAAAAATATACACAGGTAAATCAGCATCTCATTTCCAATAATACCAGCTAGTAAAAGATCCCTTCAAGCTGCCTCTCCCTGTCTGTGCTTGACGGTTTAAAAAAGATGTATTGCACACCTGAGAGACTCACGTCTGAGAGGCAGTTACCTCTAGTCTTGGACAAAAACGTCAAAGAAAAACCTCAAGTTTTATGTAACCAACATAAGGTGGTATACACTATGTAGAATTCATCCAACATGATTTCAAACATATTTTTTTACTCTGGCTATTCAGACATAAAGTTGCTGCTAAAATAGTTTAGACTAAAATGGTAGCCTGTGGCATTGGCCATATTAAAGCTCAGAAAGTCTGCAAAAGAAAACAGGTGAGAACTATGATTTTACTAATCAATGCAGACACCAGCATAAACCTGTGCTGCCGAGGTCCTGCAAAAGGAATACCTTCCAGAAGGAACCACTGAGGACCCTGCGGTTAGCAAATTGTAAGGACTGAAAATTCTACAGAGTTCACAGTGCTTGATATTTGTGTAGTTCTTTTCATCTGAAGGTACCAAGGTGCGGGATAAATATTAACTCACAGATTTTGTCACTGTCGGTAGCACTTGGAGTTTGTAAACTCGGGCTTGAAGTCAGAATTACTCCCTCATCCCATTTTCCTTCATTCCAGGACAAAAGCAAGTTTTACTTTTCCATACAAAGTTTGAGTATGAATACAAAGATAAAACACCCATGAAGTTCAAATTTCTAGCTCCCTGTTTCTCACTCAGAATCCATTCACTGTTTTAGACTGAAAACAAAATTCAGGTGGGGGGAGGGGTGAAATAAGTGAAGGAGATTAAGAGGTACAAACTTCCAGGTATAAAAGATATAAGTCACAGGGATGAAAAGCACAGCAGAGTGAATACAGACAACAATGTTCACAGCCACATACCTGAAGTAACAGCCCAGGCAAGGTCGGTCGGTAGGTAAACCTTGTAAACAGGATGAATGACCATGCAACTAATGTTCCACAGCAACCTGTCACCGGTCATGGCAAGCACCTGGATCTTGCTAAAAAAAAATCCCTGAAATGAAATCCTTGAGAGGTTTCCCAGCAACACAGCAAGTAGACTTCATCTTGAAGATTCTCTGTAGTGTAATCCAAAAATGGGTTTTGAATTTACCAAATGAAATTCTACTCCCCTAGAGCACTCATTTCTCCCAAATGCCGTAACGCTCTTCGAAGTGTAAATGGGCTGGTGGGATTATAGTTCATTGGACTTTAGGTTATGAATTACATGTTATAATTACTTCTGTGATACATTATAGAATCCTTCAGATTTCCAGAGAGTTTACTGGCAAGAAATACATGTGAAATAGTGTTGTGCCACTTCTCAGAGGCTTCTGGATCATCAGTAGGATAACCCTCCATCAGGACTAAAACTTCATTGCTCTCTAGTCACAGTTGTATCTAACCAAGGAGATAACTCACTGCCTAATCTTTGCTACTCAAAGTGCAGTCTGTGGATCAGCTGCACTGACATCACCTGGGTGCTTGTTAGAAATGCAGGATCTCAGACCCCAACCCAGACCTACTGAGCTATCATCCACATTTTAACGAGATCCTAGATGATTCTTATGAACACTAAAATTGGAGAAACACTGAGCTAACAAATAAATATATATAAAGTACAGAATGTCTTTCTGTATTCTAAACACTCTTATAGGAGCTTAAATGCATTTACTTAATTAACCCACACAATAAACTCATAAGGTAAGTGTAAAGACCACAGTTTTATAGATACAGGCAAAAACCTAGCTTCACATATGTAAGAGATGCTCAAAATGGTATTATGAGTGGAATTGGTTTCTTTCCTGACACTCCACTAATGGGCACACAAAGGTTCTTTAGGAAAACTCTGTGGACATCCATGGTGACCTTGGTCTGTCATTCCTCACTTAAAACCTTCCATTCTTGGGGAAAAAACACAACTGACACAGAAACCAGGCAAGATACTCATCCCAGAATTGTGGAGAAGGATACTTTTGGAAAAATTGCAAGCTCCACAAAGAGCAGATGAATTTCCCATCTCAGCTTTCCCTTCCTGACAAGGTGTGCCTTACCTTGAAATGTGAGACCACCAACCTATTCTTTTTTAAAATATTCTTTGCATTACTAAACATATTGAAAAACTAGAAGGTGGGATTTTTTTTTTATCTGTTATTCCTGGTAATGGTCCATGATTAAAATAATTTCAGAATAAAACTAAAATAAACCTTATGACTCCAGCACAACACAGAGATAGAGACAGAGAGACAGAGAGGAAGGAAGGAAGGAAGGAAGGAAGGAAGGAAGGAAGGAAGGAAGGAAGGAAGGAGGGAGGGAGGGAGGAAGGAAGGAAAAGGAAAACTCCAAATCAGATTGTCTTCAAAAAATTAAAATCATCACCTTTAACAATACATGAATAAAAGCAAAAAAAAAAAAAAAAGTGCACCATATGTGGGGCATCTGGGTGGCTCAGTGTGTCAAATGTCCAACTTTGGCTCAGGTCATGATATCACGGCTCATGAGTTCAAGTCCCACATTGGGCTCTGTACTAATAGTGTGGAGCCTACTTGGGATTCTCTCTCTCTCCCTTTGTCTCAAAATAAATAAATAAATAAACTTAAAAAAAGAGTCTGTTTCTCGGTTTGTCTCTTTTTTTCTTTTGCTTGTTTTGTTTCTTAAATTCTACATATAAGTGAAATCATATGGTATTTGTCTTTGACTTATTTCACTTAGCGTAATACCCTCTAGATCTGTTCATGTTGTTGCAAATAGCAAGGTTTCTTGTTTTTTTGTGGTTGAAAAATATTCCATTGTATATATGTCCCATTTCTTCTTTATCCATTTATCTATCAATGGACACTTGGGCTGCTTCCATAGTTGGGCTATTGTAAACAATGTGGCTATAAACATCAGGGTGCATGTATCCCTTCGAATTAGTTTTTTTTGTATTTTGGGGGTAAATTTCCAATAGTGCAATTCCTGGATTGTTGGGTAGTTCTATTTTTAACTTTCTGAGCAAACTCCATACCGTTTTCCACAATGGCTGCACCAATTTGTATTCCCACCAACAGTGCACAAGTGTTCCTTTTTCTCCCCATCCTTGCCAACACTTGCTGTTTCTTGTGTTTTTTATTTTAGCCATTCTGACAGGTGGGAGGCAACATCTCATAGTAGTTTTGATTTGTATTTCCCTGATAATGAGTAACACTGAGCATCTTTTCATGTGTCTGTTGGACGTCTGTATGTCTTCTTTGGAGAAATGCCTGTTCATGTCTTCTGCCCATTTTTTAATTGGACTATTTGCTTTTGGGGTACTGAGTTGTATCAGTTCTTTACATATTTTGGATACTAACCATTTACAGGATATGTCATTTGCAAATATCTTCTCCCTTTCAGTAGGTTGTCTTTTCTGGTGATATTCTTAATAATATTTTCTTTCTCTAACTTGCTTTATTATAGAGAATATAATATATAATACATACATCATATATGATACGTGTTGGTTAGCTTTTTATGTTATTGGTAAGGCTTCCAGTCAACATTAGGCTATTAATAATTAAGTTTCTGGGGAGTCAAAAGTTTTACACAGCTTTTCCACTGCCCAGGGCATGGGTACCCCTACCCCCCTGTGTTGTTCAATGGTCAACAGTTTTTTTTCTGTTACTTGACTTAAGCCATTTGCTATGGAATTTATTGAATTAAAACAATGACCAGAATCTGTTCTTTGAGGATTTGCACTCTTGCTTTTATTCCGCTAACATAATAGTTACTAATAGAAAATTTATTACCTAGAATACAAATACTAAAAGTCTCTCACTTATTAGAATGAGCACTATCAATACAATGGAAAGTCCAATTTTTGTATTTATCACTGGACTTCATTCTAGACCCCCTGTAAGATCATTGTATTGTTTTGATTGGTAAATGACAAAAGGTACAAACACTCAGCAATTTCCTCACTTACCTTTAAGTTACTATTTATCAACATTTTCTCTGTTGCTCTAAAGCAATCATGAGATGTATGTAGAAAGATTCAATACCACATATTTCACACTTCTATGTTTTATTCTAATATTTAACCTATAAGAATTTTCTTCATATCATAATAATTTCTAGATTTAAAGCAAAAATTCTCCATCTTGATTTTCATTTTCTGCCCATCCTAACTTTCAGATTAAACTCTAAGCATCAACCACAATTACTGCTGACATCTTTGTATCAATGAGCCTCTGTGATTTTTATGCAAAGCCTGAAAACTTCACCCAGGGTGTCATTAAATTAGGCAAGGTTGATTTTCCTCTGTGTTTACTAACTGAAGCACATAGTCTCTGATCTTAGAAATTCATGCCTGGCTAGGCAGTCATGCCCAGTTTTCACAATTTATCATTTGTTGTAATGGATTTTTTTAAAATCTCGATAAAATATTCTGTCTCTTTCACATGAATATCCTTTACCTGGATAAGCAGAAGAAAAATAACACTTGTTTAAAATTAATTTCTTACTTTTCCCTCAGCGCAGTGCATCTAAAGAAGCAAAACTTATTGAATTAAATTTAATGACATAATAAATTCTTCCTTTCTGACAATACTGTGGTTTAATTCACAAGTGCACTTTAAGCTTTTGCCTTTAGCATCTGATGGGTCATTAGTCTGTACGTAATCCAGCAGGCGGACTCCTCAGAGTCTAAACTCCATCAGCAAGCACCAAATCAGTAGTTTCTGAAATATGACTTGTAGGTCAAATGTCCTGAAAAAAGAGTGCCTTGGGCATCCCAGATGGAGAATAGGGCATGACAAGCAACAAACTGGGACAGAATTTGATGCGGACACTCACTAAAGACTCCATTCATTCTAACTCACTAAACAACTCTTCTCCAAATGATTTGACTCTTACTCTCAATGTCTCTAGCCAGTAGGTCATACAATGAAATTGGCTGCTACGTGCCAACAGGCTTAACATACATGTCATCAAGTTGAACATATTCTAATCACATTTTGCCCCGAGAACCTTTGTCTAATATCACAAAACAATCCATGGAATCGCTGTCAGTCATTCCAGACCAAAACAAGCTAATTGCTGCACATCACCCCTACATCGGGAAAATGCTCTCTGCTGGGTCAAATAGTTGCTTTTTTCCTGAAAGCATCTTCTCATGCTGAAAAATAGAAATACAGATCCCATTAACATTTTTTTTCCCAGAATTTCACATAAGATTTGGGAAAACCATTTTTCCACCCTAACTTTAACAGCTTAAATAGCTAACCTATCCAATCTACTGTAGTTCTGACAAAGTGTTGCATTCATTTATTCACTTGGATGGTGCTAGATACTGGAAAAAGTCCCTGCCATCAAGAGTTAAACAGGTTATCTTGGATAAGTAATGTAATAGTGTACTTTAGACATCATCATCATCATCATCATCTCATCATTATTATGATCATCTTATGTTTAAATTCTTTAAGTAAAGAATTTAACATAAAACAAAACTAGACACTAGATACAATTGAGACCTGACATTATACATGAAGCAATGGGAAGAAAAACCCATCTTCCTTCCAAATGGAATTTTCAACATTCTATAAAAGCATCTTGTCTCACCTCATCATGGTGAGGAAGTTCCTAGAGGAACTTGGGAGGAAGACTAGACCCAATAGTTGAATTAAATCACTTTGTTTAGAAATGTTAAAGCCAGCATCTAAAACTGCTGGCTGTCCATGTCCCCATGAGCAGAGAGAGAAACAGTGAGGGTCATAGGAGCAGGAAAGATATAGAGGACTTGGATCCCGAAAGGAAGGAAATTGCTGAGAGAATGAGAAGGGAGAGAGAAAAAGAGTCTGAAAGAGAAGTGAGTAGAGACAGAAGCAAGAGGGCAGGAGAAGCAAGAAAGGAAGAGCAAAAAGAGAAGAGAAATTGAAGAGTAGGTAGGAGGAAGAAGAAATGAGAAGAGAACTAAACTAGGGCACGTACACCTAAATCCATGAAATTAACACATTGAAAATAATCCCGTGTCTCCTTATAGAGAGAAGAAGGGGTTGGATCAAGTGGGATAGCTTCATACAATAAGAAAGCCAACTGACCTGTGATGGTAGGCAGCTTCTCAAATGGCTCCTACCTCCTGATATTCACATTCTGTATCATCCCCTCCCACTGGTAGGGACCTGGACCTTGTGACTCACTTCTAATGGACAGAACACAGTAAAAGTGACTCGATAGCACTTCAAGATTAAGTTAGAAAAAAAGCTCTGGCCTCCACCTTGTCTGTCCTTTCTTACTCTCTGTCATTTACCCCCTCTGAGGGATATCAGCTGCCATATTGTGAGCTGCCCTATGGAAAGGGCCATGTAATATGGGACTGAGGATGGCTTCTGGCCATCAGCCAGTAAAGAAATGGGGTTCTCAGTCCAACAACTCCCCAGGAACTAAACCCTGCCGACAACTACCTAAGTAAGTTTAGAAGTTAATCCTCCCTCAACTGAGCCTTTAGATGAGACTGCAACTCTGCCTAACACCTGGATTATAGATTTGAGAAGTCTTTGAGACAGCAGCACCACTCAAGCACCCCTCAGATTCCTAATCCACAGAAACTATGACATAATAAATATTTCTTATTTTAAGCTGCTATTTTTTAAGATAATTTATTACACATCAATGGATAGCCAATATACACATTTATATGAATTTGACCACTTTGTCCCAGATTAACTCGAGATTAGTGGGTGGATTGCTCAGGCAGCCCAAATAAATTTAATAACAGAATTATGAAGATCCAGCCTATAATAAACTTAAGAACATGACTTAAATTAATCAGCAAATCTCACTCACGTTTCACACAGACACCTGGGTTTGAGCACCAACTACAGGCCAGGTACTTACTACCTAGGAGATAATGGCGTCATTCAACCTCTCTGAGACAGTCTTCATATGTGGAAAATGGGGCTAATAATTATCCCTGCTTGTCATGCCTGCCATGAGATTGACTTTAGTTCATGTAATTGAAACTACTTTGGAAATTATAAAGTCGGTCATAAAATAAGTACTTAGAAGACTACTGCAGTCCCACTCAAGGGATTTTTCTGGGCTAATAACATTTTAAATATTTGCAACTCCTTAAAAAGTATTTCCTCTTTTTTATGAGGCAAAAGATAGAATCTCTAGAGTTCTTAAGCTTTGCCACAACTGAAAACATCTTAAGTTCTCATTCTGTTTTTTCCAAATACATATCAACATCCATCTTAAAACTAGTCATTTCTTATGTATTGAATTTTTTAATGTTTTTTTAATTTTTATTTTATTTTTGGGGGAGTGAGAGACAGAGACACAGTACTAGTGAGAATGGGCAGAGGGAGAAGGAGACACAGAATCCAAAGCAGGCTTCAGGATCTGAGCTGTCAGTGCAGAGCCCGACCCGGGGCTCGACCTCATGAATCAGGAGTTCATGACCTGAGCTGAAATTGGATGCTTAACCGACTGAGCCACTCAGGCTTCCCTCTTTATTTTGAAAGGTGTATGTCTTAGGTGACTGCTCTAGACACAGACTGAGATAGGAATCCTTGTTGGAAAGATTTTTTTTTTTTTTTTTTTTTTTTTTTTTTTTTTTTGAGGAACATTTGCAGAAGAAGGAGAGAGAAGAAAGAGGGAAAGAACACTAGACAAGCTCGGCCAGAGAACAGCTCAGCTGACACCATGGAGAAGCTCTGGAGTACAAATCGCAACCCAGCATTGGGTCCACCTTGAGGCGGAAAGGCTGGCCTTTGCAAGCTTCCTCCTCCCCAGGCAGTCATTGATCAGAGGGCAATTCTCCAGAGAAGGAGACAGTGCTGAGTTTACCAGCCACACTCAAACAGCCAGGAGAGCACGAAGCAGCCACTAAAGAGGATCCTGGGTAGGGTTCCACTACAGAGTACATGTAGCATCCCTTCTCACGGTATTTTATCATCATTTCTGCAAAGAAGTCTTGATACGCTAAGCTTTTCAGCATTGATCACTTTTACACCAGCTGTGTTAAACGAGACAGAAGAAGGAGCAGTGTAGAAAAATAAAGATTTGTCTTTAATCAGAGTTGTAAAATGTAATTCAGCCCAGATCAAAAAAGAAAGGGAGTCACCAGGAGATCTTTTTTCTCCTAAAATATAGACATTAAGAAATATATATAAGAGATACTTAACCAAGGCTGAGGCAAGGAGAGGACCTGGAGAGTAATGGTTGCTTAGTAAGCCCAAGTGGGAGAAGGGTCTGGGGAGATGAATGAGAGGAGAAGGGAGAATGTGAAGGGTTTGAACTCATGTCCCTGAGAGAAGCAAAGGCAAAAAAAAAAGTCCATGCCAGTGCCCATGAGGGAGGGTCAGGCGAGGAGGGAAAGGGAGAAGAAGGAATGATGACTTCAAAGACCAGATATTTCAACCAGTTTGGAATCACAGATGTATCCTACCTCTCCTGCCAAAGCACACCTCCTGTCAAGCTTTCCTCTGTTTCTCCAATCTGACATGGCCCACTTTTTTCCTCACAAACTGTTTACATTTGAAAAGCTCAATCATGAAACAGAAGATGGTAAAACTTCTGTTTACCCAATGGTTATTACTCACACTTGAGCTGAAGCTTCCTGAAACATTGTTGCTCTTGGTTGCATTTTTGGGGGTATTTGTCGGAAAATGTATTTTGACAACAGTTGCCTAGAAGAAATTCTCAAGCTTCAGAATGCATGAGAGGATTTATGGAGGAACTCAAATGAAAAAGTAGAATCTGGGGTTTATACACTGTACAGGGCTCCCAGCCTTCCCTCCTCCCAGCATGGATGCATGATCACTGCCAACCCTCGTTTGTGTTTCTGACATTAATGAATTTTGGCTTTTTCAGTATATCTGAAAAAAAGATTGGAGATTCCCATGAATAAAACACTACAGTGGCAATAATATTTCAACTAGGATTCAGTCTCTTTCCATCATTCTCAAACATAGGTTACCAGTTTTTAAAACTATTTCAGCTAAGGAATGTTTATGTACGATAAAACTAAATGTAAACGTGGGTTTAAAGTGATTGCCCAGTTGCTTTATATAACAAAATCTCTGCTGGTTTTCAAACTTATATTGAAACAGTATGCTAGTTCTGTTCTAACAGTATATAAAGATACTGGCTTTCCTAGATACATAAGCAAAGTCTTTTATGAGCTCATAAAGGCCAGACTTCGGAATATTTAAGTATTGGGTAATTCATAGAACAATATCTTTAGTCATTCAGCTAACGTAGAAGGCAACCACAATTTATTCTTCTTAGATCTCTTCCTCTCATTTTTTTTTATATTCTTAGGAGGTGAAAGGTATTTAGAAAAGACCTAAATACATTTTTTACTATTATTGAACTATCAAAGAGGTGCTCTCTTGTGGGACTCCCTTCTCTTCCTCACTCTGTGTATGTTAACCCACTTGAGAGACAATGGTGAGATGAACCCAAAATGCCAACTGACTATTTGCATTATAAATGGAGGCACAAAAGGATATTTTAAAACTGTTGGTTGATCTGGCATATCAAAGATTTCTTTCTAAGCTATTTCAGTGACTGCATTGAAGCAAACTGAAAGCAATGGCTTAAAAGGGGCCAAAAAAAAAAAACAATAAAAAAAAACCATCTTATTTCCATGGAAAAATTCAGTTTACTCTCCTAACCTCCCCGCCTTTTGAATTACTTCTCTTTCTTACCCTCTTCTCTATTTGCAGGACTCAACAAGGAAGGAATCTGCAGTTCTCTGAATTCAAGTGTTAAGCCGGTTCTCTCTGGAGTGCAATCTGTTTTCCTTGCCTTGTCAAATCTGCACTCAAACTTCTAGCAAATAGCCTAACATCCATTTTTTGTTCCATTGAGCTAATTACCAATATTGTGGTTCTGATTCTACACATGTGTATACCATTTCCCTCTGTTTCATAAAGCACCTAACAGAATTATAGGTCATTAGTGCATCTACCTGAGAGTCAATACAAGGGAAATGAACAAAAATTAAATAAAAAGTCTCCACGCCTTAACAATTGCTACAGCTTTCTTAACTTCTTCTTTGACCCTCATCGATCTGTGGTTTTGTTTTCTGTTTTCAAAATGGAGGCCAGGGCCTTCCTAAGAATCATGGGAAAGTCGAACTGGGCTGCAGATGGGTGGTGATTCAGTTTGACTAAATAACCACTGAACATGGTACAGTCCTCCATGGAAGAGGCCAAGTTTGCCATGTGGTAGTGGCAGTGCCTGTGGAAGGAACTGGACTTCTCCTTTTTAGCAGTATCTTGGGAAAGTAGAGATGTAAGGGCTGATGACTGTTCATGGGCTCATAGGATGGAGAAATAGGCAATGCTCACAGAATATGAAATCTTATTATCGGAACACTAGGGGGAAGGCAGAGTACTTTGGTCAGCAAATTCTTAGGAGTAAATACACACTATTACTAAATTGGTCTATACAACAAGGTATCTCTAAAATGAAAAGTTATGCCCATATTTGACCATTGGTCATTTCCAAGTATTATTTTAACTATGTGCTCTCTAAGGAAGTTATCCTATCTGCCTCTCATTTGACAGTGCTAGACTATTTATACTAAATTAGTTGAATATCTGATGTATGTGGACCTACAGTATCAAACTCCTATAAAACTATGCCAAATTTTGCTTCTTATCACATTTTATTGTACTTTATATTGATAGGAAAATAGTTCATGTGGGAACAGATATCAGTCTCTTTGTTCTGATTTTTGTTTAATGTAGCAAATTTTCCTGGATATGAAATGTTGAGGACACAGAACTCCGGTTATAAGTCCACCAACTATTTCAGTGTTATTCACTGGAAATACATACAAACTGACCCCCAACACTCTGAACACCCACTGCACCACACACCCTGACTACACCCAAACAAAAACAAGAACAAAAAGGAAATAACAAGATATCACCGTAGATTCAATAAAATAGTATTAAGATTACATTTTGGATAACACTGAAGAAGGGAGATGCTAGCATTGCCATTTAACAATATGGAGCTTGTTAGACCAAGGATACATCTGTCTCTAATAAGTTAGGGGCTATAGTACATAATCATTTTAGCTTCACAATGAAATTCATTTCTTTAGGGTGGTTAGATACTTGATTTGAAAAACTACTGTCTAGTCTTGAACTATAATGTAAACCGTGCTTCCCAATTAAGCTTAGAATACCTAGTTATCTGTCAAATTATTTGGGCATTTTATTTATATTTATATTGATCTGTCAGCATTGTTTTTAACAAATCAGACCATCAGAAAGACATCCATGTGCCACTAACTTTGGTATCGTACCTAGCTAAATTCAAGCCACCATATGAGCTTCAACTGTGAATTCTGAACGCATTTATTCATTGTCTATCAATTTGCCAACCTTTCTAAAGTGCAAGTTCATAAAAATCATAGAACTTGATATTTTCTTGAAGCTGCATAAAGCTTCAAATTATATTTGGCAATGACTCATTCTAGAGGAAAACTTTAGTAATAGTCTATCATTGCCACATATTCCTGTGCCCGCATTAGAAACACCTCTGTATCTTTCCCTTTCTGACACTACCTCTTACCTACTTCCTCTAGAATTATGAGACAAGGCCACGTTATAATGACCTTTGCTATATTTCACTAAGACTTCCTTCTGGTCTTGCCACTAAGTCTTCCTGAAAACACATCTCCTTTAAATTCTCCACCTGGGGCGCCTGGGTGGTGCAGTCGGTTAAGCGTCCGACTTCAGCCAGGTCACGATCTCGCGGTCCGGGAGTTCGAGCCCCGCATCGGGCTCTGGGCTGATGGCTCAGAGCCTGGAGCCTGTTTCCGATTCTGTGTCTCCCTCTCTCTCTCTGCCCCTCCCCCGTTCATGCTCTGTCTTTCTCTGTCCCAAAAATAAATAAACGTTGAAAAAAAAATTTAAATAAATAAATAAATAAATAAATTCTCCACCTAAATTTCTCAGGGGAAGTCTACCTGACAGTAATAAGGAAACAAATAAAAATCCAAAGGAGGCCAGAACCAGCATATTTGAACAACTCTGCTCTAGTCTCAATCCGCTTGGCGTTTCTGTAAATTGTCTTTCTCACAGACTTCCGAATCGATATAATTTACAAGTGTATTCAGTATAATTTCTTAAGATTCCACATATATCAGAAGTCAAAATGTGACCTGTAAATCTTTATACTTAAACAACTTTTTTTAGCAAATACACAGCTATTAGAAATAGCTATGATATTTTATGTATTTAAACATGATAGAAGGAAAATTTGCTCATAGAAAAAGATCCACACCTGCCCATCCCTCTACCTAGGGAAGAAACACATGTTATGGATGGAAACATTTAATTGGACAAACACGGACACATGCTAAATCCCATGAAATACAATAAGCTCAGTCTGATTATTAATGATAAATGTCTTATTGTTCATTTCTAACTGGGTCTGAAAAAATCCTGGATTTCATTTCATCTCTGCTGGTACTAAAAAAAAATTCACAAAGCAATGAATTCTAAGGACAGTCCATGTTGCAAGAAAGGCTGCTTTCAGTGTGCCGGATAAAAACGACCACCCCTCCCCCACATCAGGTTCAGATACACCGGAGTGGGTTTTCCTGTTATTCTGACACACGCCTTTCTTCCCATATTAACAATAAAAGTTTGGTGTGCTATCTTACTGCAGAAGTTCCTTCCTGAGTACAAGCATGTCTTATCTGTTGAGAAATTCTGACACCAGGTAGATAGTTGTTTATGTCAAAAAGCATCTCTTGGGCAGATAACTGAGTGTTTTAAGAACCTAGATAAATGAGCAAGTTCTCTGTGCAAATACACAAAACACTGCGAATATAAGGCGGCTTTTTTCTGGAAAGACTATCATGCATTTCGTTGATGGATATTTCTACATACTACCCTGTCATGACCATGTTGTAAGGCTCTCCAACACTTGCCCACCCCCACAAACCTCAATCCAGTTTGCCTTTGCTCAGTTTCTACAATCTCGCCAATACTAAAATAGTGATTGCTCTCCCCTAAGTACTTCTTGCTTTCTCCTACTCTCTCACACAGGGATCATGCTAAGGGGGTCCACACAAACCACCTTTGCTCTTTCCCTCCATCTCAGCCAGGGCTGAAAGTTAGCGGGTGCTGTTGACCTTCCCCCCAAATCAGCTTGCTGGTTTTCCGCCACTCTGTTCCTGCTGCTGAAAAGGGGTCAATCAGATAAACTAACTTAGGTTCATGTGTTAACAGTTACTGATTTATCCTTCCAGGTAACTGAATATCTTATCTAAATGTAAATGTACAATGGTTAGATAAGACCTCAATCACCCATTTGTTATTTCTTAAACACTAAGTATGTGTTGAGCACTCTGCCGAGGTTACAAAGATGAATAAGAGAGTTCTCACCTTCCGGGTGCTCACAGTTTAGTGAAGTCAGCAGATATAAACACCGCGGTAAATGTAAATGCAGTGACAGGGACATGTACGGGATGTCCTGAGAAAACAGGGGGAAAATCAGGGTCACTCAGCTTTGTGAAAAGGAATGGGAGCCTTTTAGTCTTAAGTCTAAACGCCAAATAAATAATACAAGAATCATAAGGTCTGGACTGCGCTAAGGGGCCAACATTTTTAGTTACTTGTGTGCTGAATGTTAGGAGCCGCCTCAGACAAAACACTGTAGTCAGCCACTATGAGTTCTACCTCCTGAATCTGCTTCCTCATCTGTCCTCTTCTTTCCAAAGCCCCCTGCCCGAGTTCAGGGCCTCATCATCTACCTGGACTATGACCTCCCTATTGCCTGCGTTCTTCTAATTGGTCTCTGGCCTCCACACTGTTAGCTTATTGAATTTGCTAAAATGAAAGTCCTTAACGCACCTGGTGGATTGGAGCAAGAGCCTGAAAAAGACGCCCAGAAGAAGTGACTCCTGACACGATACAAAAATGGTGAGTAGAGAAAAGTGAGAAGACCACTCCAGAGGAAGGACCAGCCTGAGCAAAATTTCGGAGGTGGGGACACAGTGTGGTGTAAGTAGGAAAATATCTAAAGTCCTAACATTTGCATAAGGATAGACTCTGATTTGAATGACCCCAAGCCAATGGAAGAGATATTTTTAGTCAAGGGAGTCTCGGAGGACATTTAGTCAGCCCTCCTAAAGCGACAACTTCCTTTTTTGGCACTGAGACCAGTCCTAACTTCAGAATTTCTCTTCCACTCACAAAACCTCTTCCAGAGACTGTGCTTCTTCTCCTTCCCCTAACTTAAGCTGCTCCATCCATCCCCTCAGATTTCATCGGTTCATATAATTCTTTATAACTATTTTGATATCATTCCCAATTATTCCTTCTTCCCCCCCCCCCCCCAATTTTGGAGGCAGGAGACTTGAATGCTATTTCTCTCTCTTCTCCCTTTCAGAACACTTTAGAACTCTGTTGATTTGCATCTGACTTAGCATTTCATAAACAGAAGCAGAAATTACTTTTTGATAATTGTTTCCCAAGCAATACAATCAGAGGTGTCAGCCAAGTAATTCATGACAGGAGCGTAGTGTCCAAGGTCATCAGATATGAAACCGGCTACCACTTGAGAATGCTTACGATAGACCAGGTATCTTGCACGCATTGTCTCACTTAATCTTCACATCTTCATATCTTCATATTGTCACATCGTCACAATCTTCATATTGTGACATCAGTATTATCACCCCTATTTGACAGATGAGAAAACTAAAGCTCAGAGAGATTAATTTCGCCAAGTTTTTCAACATTCAATGAACAAATATTTACAGACACCCTCATAATGGGGATCTGATGGTTAGTTAACGCAAAACATGGTCCGTGCCCATAGGGAACTTACAGTCTAGCAAAGAAATCAGGCATTAAATCAACATCCACACAAATGAATGTGAAATTGTGCATTTGAGAGGTGTTAACCTGGTCAGGAGAGTTAAGAGAAAGTCTTATTGCGGAGGAGAGCTAAAGGTCACCAGGATTTAATCATGGGAAGAAAGGAGGGAAAATTCTTCCTGGTGTAACAGGGCAGAGTTGGGATGCAAACCTACATCCGTCTGACTTACAAGCTCGAGGTCCAAATATTTTTTAAATCCACGAGATCAAAATAAACAGTTTAAACACACACACAGCTCTCATTGGTCACTTTTGAAGAATGCTAGAAAATAAGCTGAAACTGGTAAAGAGAGGGTTAAATCCAGTATTTATCCTGAGTTTTATGTACAAATTATAATGAATATATAATTCTTCAAGTATTCAAGTAGGGGAAGTTTCTCTTAATAAAAATGTTTCAGCTACTAGGATGAAAAGGAATTGATTATATTCATAAAATTAATATAGGACAACCTATAATGAAGAAATTAAACAGTAATCAATAATGGCTACTAATAGAACAAGAAAAAGGAGGCAATGAGACATTATTTGCTTCCTGATAAAAATACAGTACACATCTATGAAGAGTTGTCAAAAAAAAAAAAAAAGAAAAGAAAAGAAATCTAATCATGTGTTTAAGTATCAATTTATAGGAAACTGAGGGGACTGAAGAACATATGAAGAGGTAATATAGAAAGTTAATCATCAAAATCAGAAAATTCATGATTTTCTGATCAACAAACAACCCAGTTTCTTCATCAAATAGAGATTAGGGGGTGGGGGGAAAGAAAGAAAGATAGGACACCTATAGATTAAAAGAGACTGAAGAGACATACTCACCAATAGCTATTTATGAACTTATTAGGGTCCAGATTCAAACAAATTGTTAAATATCTATGTGTATGAGAAAATTGGAGAAATCTGAACTCTGACTTGATACTGAATAATAGTAAGGAATTTGGGGTAAATTTTTAGGTGTGTTAATGACATTGCAATTGCCTGTTAAATGAAAAGAGTTCTTAACGTTTAGAGATATATTGGAAAACATTTACAGATAAAATTATGTGAGAGATCTGCCCCAAAATAATCTTAGTAAAACAAGATTAAGTGAAAAGATATAGATGAAACAAGATTGTCTATGAATTGATTGTTGAATGTTCACAGGAACATGAGGATTCATTATACTCTTTACCACATTTTTGTGTAGGTTTGAAATATATGTTTCAGTAATGAATTTGACATAATTGCTTAATATAAGTGTTTTCTCTTTCCCGTGTTCCCCTCTGCCTCCTCCCTCAATCAGAAAAAGGGGTCATGTGAGCCATGGGGCTATTGTTGCTTTAATTACCATCCTCTCTCTTGCTGGATAAGGTAGGTCCGAACCAAAATGTAGTTTGGTCAACTCTGAAATTCGCTAGAAGACATGCCCTGATCCTAGGCAGCCTAAAAAGTGCACACCCTTCAAAACTATTTAGACTGCACCCTGTCACACCTCTTCCTCATTTTTCAACTTCACTTTTTACCATCCTGCATTTTGACATCATGGACATTTACAATTATCAGCAAGGATATAGCCCTTCTCCATAGTTACTGTAAGTTTACTTAGTGTTTACATAGAGAAGTCCAGAGTCAGTGGCATGAAAACTTTAGCCCTTAGAGACCTTTGGGTCCAGCTCCCTCAGTTCTCAGAGGCAGTAAGTTAGTCCCCAACAGGTGAGGGGACTTGCCCAAAGTACATGCTGAATAGAAGTGCCAGACCTGGGCACTTCAAAACGACAAACACGGTGTTTCTTTCTAATTCTCTAAAAACGGAGGACCCCTCAAGACTATGAACGTATGATTCGTTCTAGCCAATGTGTCCCCAAAATGGACAACCCTAAACAACATCGTTGACTCCCTTGGGGCCCCTCTGCTCCCCGGCATCGAGTGATAGCACTGACAATGAGCAGAGGCAGGTCCTGGCTTGGGCAGGACTCAGAGGCCTGAAAGCGCTGCCCAGCCACAGACAGGTTGTTCCATGAACGGTGCACGATAGATCATGCTTTCTCACCCAGAAGAAGCCATCTACCCCTTCAGCCTACAATGTGGAATGCTTCTTTTCTTTTGACTTTCTCTTAGTCCTTGCATAGGTCCCTTGACTTTATTGATAGTTTCAAAAAGCCTTGTACATACCTATAAAAAAATTACTAGTGCACATTTAAAACCCTCTCTTCCTCTCTCTTGACACTAAACAGATACAAAATTGAACATTAACATCCTTAATTAGTGCTCTGGCATCGGTCGTTCCTGAGCTGAAGCAATTGGATAACTGACCACTGAAAAGAATGTTAACATTTCTTCTCTGTTAATTTCCCATAAATGCATAAAATTCTGCCATCCCATTCTGTAAGGTTTATAGTTTTCCAAGAAAACCATACCCAAGAATAACAAGCGAATTGCCCAAGGTCTCAGAGGTGGTGAGGACATTGCCGAGAGCTAGGCCTCTAGCTGACCCCAAACCCACTCCTTTCACAGCACAATAGAGAGAAAAAGTACCATGGGAGAGTCTTTCGGGGCTCAGAGGAAGAATAATCTCCCCAGGAAAGGACCATCAAGACATTAAGGCCCTCTGTTAATTCCTCTTCGTGATTCTCCTGGAAAAGGCCGAAATAAGTTCTGTGCTTTTTAGAGAGAGCTGTAAAATGGCTGCAGGAGAACAGCCTCGAAGTGAACCTGATATTGGGTGTGTATAAATGGTTCATGACTCTGCTGTTTAGTGTACATGAGTCACCCAGAGCACCGTGAGGCTCCAACATAAACCATGTCCTCAGGCCTCACCCTCAGCCCCTGCCACAGGCTTATTCACACATGATGTGCTAGCCTGGCACTCGAAACCCGCAGATCATCTGTGAGTCAGACCTCATTATGTGGAACACTTCAGACTTGCTATCCTCATGGTCGGCCATTATTTTCTTTCTCTCTCTCTCTCTCTCTCTCTCTCTCTCTCTCTCTCTCCCTCTCAGCTACGATGGAATTCACTGATCAAATAATTCATTCATTTTGCTAGACCCTCACTTTTTGAGGGAAATGGATGCATGCATATTTTCACATGTATTTTTAACAGAAAATGAGGAAATAAAGAACAATATGGGTTTCTTGTTCATTTTCAGTTCTTCACAACATTCCACGTTATAACCAGAGTAAACCCATCACTTGGGCATTCTATTATTAAAGGATTCACTTTAATCAATAATCACGCAGTATTTCTGGATAAAAACTGAGAGGAACCATTGGGCATGTGCTAGAGGTTTTTCTTTTGTTCTAGCTGCATCATTTAAATAAACTCTCTTTCAAGCTTCAAGATGTTATTTCATCTTCTTTTTTATTCTTTTTAAAAAAAATTTTTTAATGTTTATTTATTTTGAGAAAGAGAGAGAGACAGAGTGCAAGCAGGGGAGGAGCAGAAAGAGAGGGAGACACAGAATCTGAAGCAGGCTCCAGGCTCCGAGCTATCAGCACAGAGCCCGAGGCAGGGCTTGAACCCACGAACCGTGAGATCATGACCTGAGCCGAAGTCGGACACTCAACGACTGGGCCACCCAGGTGCCCCTGACTTATTTTATAACTGGAAGTTTGTACCTCTTAATCTCCTTCACCTATTTTATCCCTCTCCCCATCCACCTCCCCTCTGGCAACCACCAATTTGTATCCATGAGACTGTTTCTGTTTTGTTCTGTTAGTTTTATTTTTTAGATGCCACATATAAATGGCAGGGGCTGAAGCTCCTGGTTGGGGGTGGGGGGGGTGCCTGCCCCAGCAGTTCCACAGGGGAATATGGGGGTGGAGAGAGCAGTGATGGCAATGTAGATGGGGAAGTCATAAATGTTACCCACCAACACCGGACCAGCTAGGTAGGAGAGTAAAACCAGTGGTGCCCACCAGTACTTCTGTTCCCAAAGAAAACTCCTACAGATCCTGCGCCTCTGGTACCTGCCCTAAAATTTGTCAGTGAGTCTCTTTCACATATGGCCCAAGTGCTTTTCCAACTGCTGCCTCTGCAGTGATGCTCAGAGTGAGGGAGTTTGTGTTCACACCCTTTAAGAGTAGAGTTTTGGTTTCCTATAGCCTTCCAGCGCTCCTGGACTTTGCCTCTGTTTTTCAAAGCCGGGTATTATGGGGACTCATCTTCCTAGTGGGAGCCCCATGGCTAGGGTACCCAATGTGGTGTGTGAACCCCTCAGTCATCAGGGCGGACCTCCACATTGGTAATAACCCTCCTCCTTGTGGGTCGCCATGCCAGGGGTGTGCATCCCGACCAATCCACATCTCTGCCCCTCCTACCTGTCATGATGTGGCTCTTTCTTTATGTCTTTAGTTGTGGAAGACCTGTTCTGCTAGTCTTCAGGTCATTCTCAGTGATAGCTGTTCTATAGGTAGTTGTAGTTTTGGTGTGTCCGTGGGAGGTCAGCTTAGGATATTCCTCCTCTGCCATCTTGATCCCTGATTATCTTCTTCACTGAATCATGGAAAGAAACATGGCAAGTGAGAGGGACAAGCTGTTACTTACGTAGCACAGGGTATGAAGCAGGACCAAAGGCACCGAGAAGAAGATATTCCACATGTAGCTTCACCTAGAGGTGGTCAAAGGCTCTGGAGCCAGACTTCTGATTTCCAAGCCCAGCTCTGCTTTGCCCCTTGGCATATGTGTGATCTTCGCCATGTTACCTCTGTCGCAGCTTCTCTGTCAGTAAAATAGCATCTACCTTATATGGCTTATTCTTATTAAAATAGTAACACAAAGAAAATATAAATATATATACATATATGTATATATATGTGTATACACATATATGTATATATGTATACACATATGTATATATATGTATACACATATGTATATATGTGTATATATATGTGTGTGTGTGTGTGTGTGTATATATATATATATATATATACCATTATTTTGCCTTCAGAATACCTTGTCTTAAAACCATCTATGTCATTAATACGTAAACCATGACATTTAACCCATTAACCCATTACAACTAAGATGATCATAAAAGTGAATTTGGATAGCTTTGTTAATTACAAACTTGCTCCATATTTGATATCTGGAGTTGAAAAACAAAATTAGTTGGAAACTAGTAACCAAAGAAACCTCAATGATATCTTCAGGGAGTTTAAAATTATAATCTTTAGTAATTGATCTTTTCATGTAATTCTATCTTAGATCTATGTCTAGGTATCTTTAACTTTTAGGTTCATGAGCTTATTTATCTTCTTGCTAAAGTTCAAAATCTAATTTCTAACACAGGTTACTTACTGTAATAAACTCTATGAGCTTTAAAATGACAAGTTGAAAGATACAATTTTTTAGAGTTATGAATTAATAGCCATATATGTCAAAGACTTTGAAAGTGCCAACTTTTTCATATTTATAGATATATTATTGAAATGATAAAAAATGAACTGCGGAAAGAGGAAAGAACTGAGAACCACATATAATGAATCAAACATACTTAACAAGACACGTACAGACACTTTGGTGTGCATCTCTTTTATTACGTTACATTAATCAAATACTGCTAAAGACATCCATCTGAGCAAAGTGTCACGATAATATTCTATGAAAACATTCTTTTGAAAAGAGTCCGTCCTGACAGCCATATCAACTATATTGTCTTAAGTGATTGTCAGACCCCCATTTCTCAGAAATTAAGACAATTTATGTGTATATCTTCTGAGCTCCCTTCTCTCCCTCCGCCTGCTGACTTCCACCCCACCCCCACCAAGGCTGGCTTTTTAAAAGAAAATAATTTAATTAGAGAAAACGCACAAACTCTGGCAATGACTCATAAAAATCTGGCTTGAAATGATTTAAGTTTTTATTTGAAAGCATGATATCAATTCTTCTCATTTTTAAGGTTTCGCAAATTACAACAGAAAATTCTGATTATTTAGCAACACAACCAATCTGACCTTAAGAGGATTTTTTTTCCCAATGTAACATAGTGATGATGATTGTACATAGTTATAATGAGCTATCTTTTCATTTTCATACTGATAAACTAAGTGTTGCACTTTTTATACGTAACTCTTCATAATGTATGTTTGGATTTCTCTGTTTAAAGTCTATTGTTTTCTATTAGAGTACTACTTTATAGAGAATGAAATCTATCACTTAATATTCTATTGAATATTGAGGTGAACACATATAAGAGCAAATAGATGAAGGAGGTGAGTGACACCTCAGGATCTGTAGCCATCGGGCTATGTAAAAATCATGGTATATTACTAAGTTCCTTTTGTTATAGTCAGATGTTTCAAGAAAAGTAACAATGATATAATAAAAAACACAACTTCTCTTGTCTTTAAATAGGTCATGTAGCTCAACTTATACATTCACATAAGATTCATAGTTCTCTATACTTACATTTTGGTTTTGCCTTTTCTAAATTAAACTGGGTCTTCAAACAATTTAGGTACCTATTTTATTTTATTTTATTTTATTTTATTTTATTTTATCCTGAGGGAGGGAAAAAAAAAACTTCAAAAAGCTTCAGAGCTAGACATTCTTCTTAATTACTATATAACTGAACAATCAAACTCTGAACACTGGAAGCTAGTGGCTGAATAAGAGACTGATTTTAATATCTTTATTTTTAGAGAAACTATGTATAAAACTGATGGCTGGTAGAAAGAGGATATAAGTGTCACAAACTGCTTAGGCAACTATATATAAAAAGCGTTTGGAAAAGGGGCAAATTAAGCCAACTGCACCTTTATCTCCGTATAAATTCAATTTTCTCTTTCAGTTTGAGAATAAAATTTTTAGTACTTATATTATCCCCTGCCCCTGGAGGTGGGGGGGGTAGGGGGGAGACCCACCTAACAAATAAGAACAAATAAAAGGGTAATTTTTCAATTTGATGTAATGTGATGCAGTTAGAAACCACTCTTCTGAAGTGACAGTAACTGCGTAGAAAGAAAATCCAAGGTAGACCTAATGATTTTTCAGACTATGTTGAGGCCACCTCCAAAATCTGGCTCTTTACTAAAAGACACCTATGCAAGTTCTTTCTCTTCTAGTCCTCAGCACGGTGACCAGCTCCACTTTTTGCCATTCCAATACTAACCTAGTAAATCCTATGTATGACTAATCTCTATTAACCTCGATCTGCTAGATGATTTATTACTTGTATACATAAAAATGACCACCTGGTTTTTAAAAAAAAAACAAAAAAACCTGAATTTACTTGACTCTAGCTTTTGATCTTTTTTCAAACTCATCACATAATTACATTAGTGTTCATTTGAAACTGTTTAATCTGGAAATAAACTTTACCAGGAAGTTTGTTAATTTTCTTTAAGTATTCTGGAAAAGCATAGAAGGTTTCAAATCAATATAAAGCATATTTATGATTTGGATTTTAACCAGTGTAAAGTATGTATCTGGCTATTAAGTCTCATGACCACAATCTATTCATGTGTGCTATATGAAAGATTCATAAAAGGGATAATTTAAGCATTTTTCTCTAACCCTGACCACAGTTCCACAAGGTAAGTACATTACTCTTAATTTACCAGTGACAAAATGGAGGCTGAGTTGGATGGAGCTTGCCCAAGTTATATTAGTAAGTAGGCAGAGCCCAAATTGAATGAAATCTAGGCCTTTCCAGCTCCTCGGCTATGTTCTTCGGAGCCTACTGGACTGCCGGCATGAGGGACAGTCAGTCAATTCTCCTTAACAATGACTTATTAGAACCAGTGAGTCCGTGCTCACAGAAGTTTTCCACTAAAATATGTTTGAAAGAGCCCGAGAGAGTTGGCCCAAGGGGGCCTTCAGCATTTAGGGAAAAGCTCAAAACCAGGCAGGCATCATGTGGGACGATTTCCTAAGATGTCATTCTTTAACTGTTTGGGCATAAGAAACACAAGAAAATTCTAACAACCAAATAACACTTGTTGAATATGTAAGCCCACCTTTGCTTTCTTCCTCTTTGCCATCTAACAAGATACTAAAAGAAAAGGTACCAAGTAAAAATATATATAATTTAAAACAGACGTCAGCAACTAGCAGCCTGTGACCTAAAATCAAGCCAGTGGTTTTGCTTCCCCTACACAAAGATTTTATTTTTTCTAATTAGCTTCAAAGCTTTAAAACAGGATATTTTCCCATAAAATTCCAGATTTCTGGCTCCTCTTAAGAATTTAGGAAATCTGGAGGCAAAAATATACAATGGGAAAAAGACAGTCTCTTTAATGGGCTGTGCTGGGAAAACTGGACAGCTACATGCAAAAGAATGCAACAGGACCACTTTCTAACACCATACACAAAAATAAACTGAAAATGAATTAAAGATCTAAATGTGAGACCTGAAACCATAAAAATCCTAGAAGAGAACAGAGACAGTAATTTCTCTGACACTGGCCCTAGCATCATATACATATTTCTAGACACGTCTCCTGAGGCAGGGCAAACAAAAGCAAAACCAAATTATTGGGACTACACCAAAATAAAAAGGTTTTGCACAGTGAAGGAAACAGTCAACAAAACAAAAAGGCAGTCTACTGAATGGGAGAAGATATTTGAAAAGGATATATCCAAAAGGGGTTAATAACCAAAATATATAAAGAGCTTCTACAACTCAGCACCAAAAAACAGACAACACAATTAAAAAATGAGCACAGGACATGACTAGACACTTTCCCAAAGAAGACATCCAGATGGCCAACACACACACGAAAACATGCTCACCATCCCTCATCATCAAGGAAATGCAAATCAAAACCACCATGAGATATCACCTCATACGTATCTGAGTGGCTAAAATCAAGAAGACAAGAAATTGCAAGTTGGCAAGGATGTGGAAAAAGATGAACACTTGTATACCGTTGGTGGGAATACAAATTGGTACAACCACTGTGGAAAACAGTGTGGAGGTTCCTCAAAAAATTAAAAATAGAAATACTATATGATCCAATAATTCTACCACTATTTACCCAAAGAAAATGAAAACACTAATTCAAAAAGCTATATACAGCCCTATGTTCACTGCAGCATTATTTACAATAACCAAATTACAGAAGCAACCTAAGTGTCCATTGGTAGACGAATGGATAAATAAGATGTGGTATGTACATACACACACACACACACACCCATGTACACAGTGAACTATTATACCGCCATAAAAAAGGATGAGATCTGCCATTTGCAACAACATAGATAAAACCAGAAGTATTACACTAAATGAAATAAGTCAGACTGAGAAGTATAAATACCATTTGAATTCACTCACATGTGGAATATAAAAACAAAACATAACGTATGAATAGCCAAACAAATAAAAAACAGAATCAGACCTGTAAATACAGAGAATAGACTGATGGTTGCCAGAGGGGAGGGGAAATGGACAAAATGGGTGAAGGGGAGTGGGAGACACAGGCTTGCAGTTATGGGATGAGTAAGTCATAAAGATAAAAGGCACAGCATAGGGAATATAGTCAATAATATTGTAATAGTGTATGGTGACAGATAGCAGCTACACTTATGGTGAGCATAGCATAACTTATAGAGAATCACTATGTGTACAACCAAACTTAATATAATATTGTACATCAACTATACTCAGAAACTTTTTTTAAAGTATTTGGGAGACCTCTCTTCCCCATATCCATATCCCAGCAATTGGCTGGAGCAGAATGCATTTCATTCAAGTTTATTTTTTTTATTCTTTAAGGTTTATTTATTTATTTATTTATTTATTTATTTATAGAAAAAGAGAGAACCCATGCATGTGCATGAGCAGAGAGGGATCAGAGAGAGAGAGAGAGAGAGAGAATCCCAAGCAGGCTCCTCACTGTCAGCACAGAGCCCAATGTGGGACTGAATCCTAAGAACTGGGAGACCATGACCTGAGTCAAAATCAAGAGTCGGATGTTTAACCGACTGAGCCACCCAAGCTCCCCTCATTCAAGTTTAGAGAAGCAACATTCTCCGGCTCACCATGACCCCCTCCCTCCATCCCCTTCTCAAAATGTTCAGTTATGTTACTCACTTGTGCCCTGTATGGATTTCTGTGTGTGAGCGCTTGTCTGAAGCATTTATAGGATCCTTAGACAAGTGATCCAGCCTCAACTTGGCATAGGCTCTTTGCCCGGTCGCTCTTGCATCAGCACCAAGGGCTCTCCATGATGTTGGGGAAATCTCACGAAAGAGAAAGAAGTAGGTTATGTCAGGGAAGTAAAATCTGGCTTTGTGTAATTCATTTTTCTTTACAAACAAGCTGCCATTACTCTCTCCCTCCCAATTTTCTAGTCAGAGGCTGAAACTAAGAAGGTTGGTTGGATTCCAGAGCAGCAAAGGATTTCTCCACAGGCACCATCTTTCCCAGTAGGAGCAGCAGGCTGGTAAAGTAACCTGCCAATTCTCAGTGCCTCTCCGGAGTCCCTCAGAGAGGCCCTGCAGGTAAAATAAGCAACAAAAGGGGAGATACCCTGTTCAGAAAGAGATTCCTGGTTGTGTCCTTCCCCTTTTCTCCATTCCCATCAGTAAAGCCCCCCACGACTTTCCCCGCTCATCCAGAGTTTTGAAAGTGAGCAAACACTGAGAAACAATTAGCAGGTGATTTCAAGTCATTACCTGCCTGCCACACTAATTACTAGCCATTACCTGCCAGCAGCACGAGGTTTTGTACAGTTTGTGAGACACAGGAAAGGTCTACTTAACCAGAAGGATCGTTTTTCTCGTACTAAACGCCAGCATTGGCAGCCCCAGCGCCGGTGCCTACCAGTGTTACGTACTGATCAGCTGGCGCTCATTCTGTAAGGATTATCCTCGAAGATGTGCACACCCGCATCTTGCATGGAAAAGGGCAGAGGGACATCTATAGTCCCTGTCGCTTCAAATTTCACATTGTTATATACTAAAGGGGGAAAACCCCACAAATCCCCATTTTGCAGTTTCCCTACTAAAACGACTCTGGAAACATAGAAAATACAGAGTGAACACAACTCTGTCACTTTAAAAGTGCATTTCCTAATAAATCTGGTTTTAGATTGCCATCTCTTATTACCCATCAATAAGATAAACCTTCCACTGCAATCCTAATTTCCACTTGCAGAATGGGTATTGCTAATGTCTGTAAATTATGCACGTCTCTATTAAATGAAGGTCCATCAAAAGTTGTCATTTCTAATCCATACTGTATATAAATTGTGACACAATGGATAATTAAAATTTTTAATGTTTTTCAGTTACTTTTTAAATTGTAAAGAGCCCGTTCTACTGCTTTCCTTTTAAGTTTAATTTTATGTTATTGTGCGCCAGCCAGTCTCAGCATAACAAACATGGGAATTTATAGCTTTTAATTCACATAATTAAAACCCCATTCTTTTACTCTTCCGTGTCCTGGCAATGAACACAAGACATACCAGGTATGTATTTTGTATTATGTATTTTGCCTGAACTTTGAGGATAATTTGCACGATTTTCCAAAGTGACACTTCTTTTTATTCAGCAGCTTGAACATAAAGACAGAACACTCTTCTGACTGCAAATCTCGCAATTATACCAAGTTATGCTTTGACACTGTTACCACAGGCAAGTGGCCAAAGAGCATCCACAGTCAAAATATCTAAGCAAGTTAACAAGCTCCCTTTACTCTCCACAGAGCGGGAGAAGAAAGGGAATCCAACCCCTGAGAGATGTTAAAATGAAGGAGAAAAAAGCTGTTGGTGTTTGTTAAAGAAAATGGTGTCAGTGTCTTGGGCTGATCAAGGTGTCGAATCTGAGGCCCTGACAGATGCCCAGGCCTACGTTTGACAGGAAGCCTTTTTCCAGGTCAGATCTGCTTTGATGATCTCAACTAATGAATGACTCGGGTCTACAAGCCCACGCGTTGGAGCTACACCTTGCTTTCATGGTTTGGTCGTACTGGTCTGCCCTCCCTCTCACCTCCCTTTCCCTCATCCCTTGTAAGAGTGCATTTTGCCTCCTCTTTTTTCAGTTCCATTTTATAAAATATCACCACATTTACCACACGGAAGACATCGAAACTAATTAAGTAAACTCCAAAGAACTATTACAAATCATTTTGCTTCAGCCAGAGATACTGGATTTAATTAGGTGAATCCGTGTTGATGGGGTACAAAAACAAAAGCTATCTCCTGTTTGAAAAGGTTCAGGCCCTATAGAGACCCAGTGTTCCCACTATGACACAAATAATAATTGAGCACTTCTTAAAAAAAAAAAAAAAGGCAGGCATGAAAAGAGTTTTCTGTTGGAGACAAAAGCTTTCAACTAAGGTTTGTTTTCTCTTTTTGCCAGGTGATTTAAAAAAAAAAACACCATCTACAAAGAAATAGCTAAAACCTACATTGATATCATCCCCATGACACGGAATATAAAGTGGTTCTAACAAGCATCATTTTTGCAAGTGATTAATCAAAATCTATTTAGCCGGTCATCTTCAATAATTATCAACAGACTTGCTTAAGAGCACAATGAAAATAGTTCATGTTCCCCAGGTTACCTCTCCATCAGATAACAACTTGTCTTCAACATATAAAACAAAAAGCTCAAGTTTAAAGGCAATGTAACTGTTAAAAAATGCAAACTTTAGTGTGATAATTTGTTATAGAACAGGGGAAGAGAAACTGTAGATATTACATGGCTCCACTTTGAGCACAGTCTCGTGGACTGACATGAACCCTATTTCCATCGTTAACTTGGGAACGTGTTCTTTTGATATATTGACAGTAAATAATATAAGATGGGGTAATTATTTTTGAATCCATCTTTATCATGAATTAGTTGCCAATCTCTGATATACAGACACGTTGGATCTTAAAAGAAGATGGCATTCTTTCCCAACACAGTTTACCTCTATTAAAATATTTATTAGATGAGATGCCGAAAATGTGATGCCAGTTGTTAAATTCTTACACCACAGACTTAACTGTGGTGTAACATCGTCAAACTTCTTAGGACGATGAAAAGTTGTCATTATAGCCTTGACTCTTTCTCTTACACACATGCACACAGAAACATACACGTAGAGGTTACGAAGGAAAACAAATACATGTTGGTTTCCATATGATAAACAGTAGATCGCTTTTGATTCTAACTGGTATTTACGGTTTGAAGCAGTTCTGAATAATGGCTTTTTTCTATGCCGTTGTTAAACAATTTCTCTGGAATTTCCATCCAACAAACGCACATAACTTCCTATGGCAGAATAGCCTCAAAGCAAGCCTGAAACAGTCATGCAAGTTACCAAAAAGGCCAATGCAATATTTCCCAAGTTTAAGCACACCTCCAAATTCCTTTCTTCAGCTCCTAAAATGTTGAAAGGAAAATAATTTCCTACGTTGGCATTTAAATGGTATCGTTCCATGTGAAAAGAGTTACTAAGACATTTGTTGGAAGTCAACAAAAATAATTTGGACATATTTTGGACTTATTTTATCTGACTCCTCGACATTTAATTTGGTGTGAAAAACGGCAACGGTCGAAAACAGATGTTAGGGGGCCAAGTATACAGCAGAGGTCAAAACAAACATAAAACACCGCTTCCATTTCTAAAAGAGGGGGGGAAAATGATTCCTCCAGCAACAGGTTCTACGTTGAACCTGCTTTTTTATTGTTCTGCTTGGGATATCTGTAGACTGCACAACGCAGCGCTGTCGGCTGTACAGCAATACCTCTCAGCACTGGTAATTTAAGACTTTCTTCTCTGTAATACACTGAACCATCATAACCTGTCTCTTCCCATTTAGTTTAACCTACAACCACCACATACTGATTTGGCTGTGTGTGGCTTTTTCTATTGCCATTTATTACTCTGCTCGACTCCTGAAATTCTGTTTGCAATTTAAGGCCACAAATTAGAAGCGTAAGTCATCTGTTTCCTATAATCCCCCTGTCAGGACTGGAATCACATTTGGAGCTCAGCACTGAGTCTGGGCCTGGGCCCTTACAGACTTTCTGATTGGCTGGCCTCTCTAAAAGCTGCAGTGGACTAAATAAAATGCTCTGGAAAATAGAGCTTTTTACCCTCCCCTCCCCAAGAAAAAGGATGAAAGAAAAGAAATCGAGTTGCGAATATTTTTCTTCTCCCTTACGTAATTCTCAAGTCAATTGTTACAATGGTAGGTTGTTGGTTTGTTGGGGGGTTTTTCCCCAGTAAAGAGCACAGCTGAATATTATTCTTTAAGGACAAAATGCTAAGCATTGAAGATTCCATGTGAAAGAAAAGTGGAATCCTGCTTCAACCAGCTACGTATTTTTGCCACACACGGAAGATCTTTTATAAGTCCTGCCATGTTTCCTACAAAACACATTTTTTATATTGCAGATGTACTAATTAGCTGGGTATTTTTTAATAGTGTCATAGATCTTTTGCTAAACTAAAAATCTGTGAAATCCTAATCCACTCATTCTACCACACTTTGCCTTTTAAAGTATTTTGTCAAATTTCACTTACTTACTATCCCTGGATTTTATAGAAACTTTTTCAAGAAATCAAATACGAAATTAGTTTACCCTTTGAAAACACAGTTGTCCTTTAAATAACATAAGTATTTCAAAAATTTGGGAATATGACTTTCTTCTTTCCTTTTTTTCCTCAGTTCTTTTTAACAGATTTCCAACTCTCCCTGCTGTGGTTTTAGACTCTTTCAGCATTTCGGATTTTAAAATATTTCCATTTTCTTTCTGTCTACTTGCAGTGCACAACATATCAGATTATGTATTAAGGACAGCAAGATACAAAATAGAAATGGAAAGAAATACCAAACAGCAACATCTAAAACCATACTCTGAGTTCTCAGTGCAATTGTGGACTGCCACTGGGCTTTAAAAAATCATTAGTTAACAGGAATAAAATCCAGCAGCCTGACTCATGTATATTAATATACTTGTAGTAGCTATACCTGGGCCAAAAGGTTGGAAATAAATGGATCAATAGTAGATGAATGCCCCCAAAAGCAGAGTTTGTATTTCAGCAGAGAACAGAATTCAACTGGGAAAATTATATATGTGGTGCATGCTAAATTTCAGCCAAAAATAAAAATTAGGGAAAATAATAATATTAGTAATAATAATAATAAATGATTTTAAGAAAAACAAAAGAATTTAAAGAGAAACAAAAGAATTAGAATATTAAATCATTTTAAAGGTATGTGATTATTTACAGAACCACTTCTGGAAATGTTTTGTGCTCCTGTAACTTAAATTTGGTTTCTTTTTTTTTTTTAACATCAATTTTTGCAGGCTGGTAGTCTATAGCGTGGCCTGTGATGTCTGGTAATTTAAAAGAAACAAAGGAGGAAAACTCGCCAAGACGTTGAGGTTTAAAAAAAAAATAGCTACTGTACATGCGCACTCTATTTTCTAGTTTTTTTCAACTATACTTTCTGTGTTGCAGATTTATTTAATAAACAAATGCATCTTCTGGGCCCATAATACACAAATGCATGCTACTGTTAATTCATTTACAGAATGCGCCGTGATGGCCCCTAAGCAAAAGAGCAATCTTGTTATAATGAATGTGTACTATTCTTAATAAGCACACTGTAGCAACGACCCACACTGCACACAAAAGCACACCCAAACCATTTGGTTTGTTCCCAGAGCTCGGACACCAGCACCACTATTAAATAGCTATGCGCTGGGAGAGCAATCCAGTATTGGCATGCAAATGAGCGCACGGAGAGGCCAGATGCTGCTCTTTAGAAAGGAAAAGTGCCTCAGCTCAAATTTGGTGGTGGTGGGGGAGAGAACCTGTGAATGTTGCAAGGAAAGGGCAGTTAGGAGATTGTGCTCTATCCTATTTCTGACGAGGTGGGGGGAGCCGCCGGTGGGATAAACCTAGGACAGATGAACTGAAAAGAACTTTCTGCAAACACGGGAGCATTCAAGCACTCGTTTTTCCATGGGTCCCCTAGAGATTGCCCACCACATTTTTGGTTTTCTATTTTTGTTTTGTTTCTTTGGGTTTTTTTTTTTTTTTTTTTTTTTATGTCTTCCTCTCAGGTCCAGAATGATGACTCTTGTATTGAAAACTTGAGAGGCTTCATCTCTGCTTTTTTAAGTCGACAGTATCATGATTCATGAGAGTTCAATGATTCTTGGAAGTTTTATCATTTCAAATAAAATATGAGGTTACTGAAAAGAACATGAACAATTTTTCTCCACATTGGCTCATCATAGAGTTTGGTGAGCTTTCATAATTTGTAGTGGGCATATGACCCATTAGTGGCTGTCATTATCATATCATAACATTTGACTGCCTTGAGGATAGAGTAGGAAGGAAGCCAGTACTCAAGAGACTGAAACTGGCCTTCCAACAACTTTGGTAGACTGTGTTCCAACCAGAATCAGGACATTGTTTTGCCTGTTGGCTCATTTTTCATTTTCTCTTCTTCTCAGTGTTTCAGGAGTCATTGATTCATCTGACTTCTTAAAGATAGTAGGAGATGATAAGGATTGAAGTCATGGTCATGTGTTTTGAGAAAAGGACTAAGGAAAAAGCAGCAGAAACACCCATACATAGTAAAATTCACAAGGGTAGATAAAAGGACTCCTGTGACACTGCTAATTAAAATACACAGGTGTAGGGGCGCCTGGGTGGCGCAGTCGGTTGAGCGTCCGACTTCAGCCAGGTCACGATCTCGCGGTCCGGGAGTTCGAGCCCCGCGTCAGGCTCTGGGCTGATGGCTCGGAGCCTGGAGCCTGTTTCCGATTCTGTGTCTCCCTCTCTCTCTGCCCCTCCCCCGTTCATGCTCTGTCTCTCTCTGTCCCAAAAATAAATAAACGTTGAAAAAAAAAATTTTTTTTTAAATACACAGGTGTAATATGCCTCCTTTCTAACAATGGCACTTGGGGACAGGAGCTTCCTCTACCCTCATTATTAATCATGTAATAATAGCATTCACCGTGTAATTCCAATAAACATGTCTTGAATACCTACTATAGGCTGGATGCCGCACAAAGCTCTAAGAAGAGCTGTGTGTCATGGGAGATAAAATGGTACCAGGTAGTGGCCAAATCTACACATTAAACCTCCTGATTGTGGGTGATTAATTATAACTCCACAATAAACAAATCTTCCATGCAGAAATACCGACTTTAGTAAAAATAAAAATGGATGTAAAAATAGCCAGTGAGATTATGTCGATTTTTTTCTTAGGTGATTATGACAGTCTCTAAATTTCTGAGCGGCCCTTTCCTGTTAGTCAAGTGGTCCGTAAAATTCACCCAAACCTTAATAAATATGTACTGAGCACTCTATCAGTTTCCTAAGGCTGCCTAGGTAACAAAGTGTCACAAATCGAGTGGCTTAAAACAACGGAAATGTATTCTCTCATAGTTCTGGTGGCTAGACATCAAAAATCGATGTGTTGGCAGGGCCACACTCCCTCGGAAACCTCTAAAGGAGGATGCCTCTTGGTCTCTTCCAGCTCCCGATAGCCCCAGGTGTTCCTTGGCATTTGGCCACACAACTTCCATCTCTATTTCTGTCTTCACCCTGTCTCTCTTCTCTCTTTTATAGACACCAGTCACATTGGATTAGGGCCCATCTTAATTCCGTATGATCTCATTTTATCCTGATTACATCTGCAAAGACCTTATTTCCAAATAAAGTAACCCTCAGAGGTACAGGGGATTAGGACTTTTACGTTGTTTAGCTGGGGGACACAGTTTAACCAATCACAATCACTTACTAAGTACCAGGCACTTGCACATGGGAATTTTATCAGTGTATCGTGGAAAAGTTCTATGAAATCTGTTGTGGAATTCACAACAAAAATGTTGTTGAAGACATTCCTACTTCATCCTAGAGAGCCATCTGTCTGCACCCTCAGGAGAATATGTTCTCAGGACTCCGCGTGAGGAATCATCGAGCTTCTTTCAATTGTCTTCGAAACAATTTAGATGCTATTAGTCTCCTAACTGTTCTTATTTCTCTCTTTGAATTGGCTGCTAGCAACTTCAGAATCAAATTTGGACCCACCACAAATAAGGATATAATAGCCTCATGATTGTATTTTATATGGTGAACTTTACCCAGTTCTAGCTTATTTTTCTACTTTTTATTTCCTTGTGCCATTTACGTGGTTTTTATCTTGTCGGTGCGTTATTGGAAATGATACTTAGTGATTCATTTGGAAGCAAATTTATTACAAATAATTATCACAAATAAATGTTTTAATTAACTAGGATAAACCCAAGTGAATTTGATTTTCTCTAAAGCAAAAGTAACTTAAAACTGAAATATATATTAAAAAAAATTGAAATATATATAAAGAAAATACATTCCAAATACTAACTTACCTGTTCTTAATGAGTGCGAATAAGCAAATATTAATGACATACAATAGAACATTTATAAGCTAGGCTGAATCCTCATGTAATATTAAAGTTTGAGGGAAACATTTGAAACAAAGTTTCTGGGAACTTCTGTGTGCCTATAATGAATGAAAAAGAGAAGACCAAGGGGCTAACATGATCACTTGCTTTAGGTATCCAAAGGAAGGGAGAGACATTGTATTCTCAGAGTCCAGATTAGTATCAATAGCTATAGAATATCACAAGCCAGAGTGAGAAGAACTAATAATTCAAGATGATCAACATATGGAATGATTGCCCCATTCTCAACTCCCCATTATTAGAGGTGTTCAAGCTAAAGCATATCATCAGTCAGGGATCTGAAATAATGAACCTCAGCGTTGGTAAGAATTTGGCTTAAGGAACCATATTTCCTTCCATCTAAAGCCAAAGGTCGATGATTCTACAGTTTATTTTTAGTAAAAACATACTGCCATCATTTTATTATAATTAGAACCATTTAAGCAATTCCAAAATTTATAATGATTTCACATTTAGAAAAGGGTTGGATGTAGTCACCAGTCGTACACCCAAACTTCCTTTCTACAATCTAACTGAATAACACAGCCACAAGGCATAGAATTTGAATAAGCAGGCTATATATCATCTCACTAATTTTAAAAAGAAACAACTGAATTTTAGCAAGAAAAAACTGTTCGATGACATGCACCAAGTCTATAGCACAACCAGAATTATAAATTGCCAGTCCTGAGATTGCAGTAGAGATGTAGCCACACTACTTCCAAAGAATCAGAAAACCATGACAACCTTTACCCAACCACTCAACGCAAAACATATGTGACCTCTCCTTATGCAATAGCTAGACATCTAGTTTCCAAATCCAGTCACTGAAGGGCACAGGGTAACCTTGTGGCAGTTTGGCTGATGATTGTGAATGTGGCTCCAGGGTCTCATGACTTTCAGATCACATCCATGCACCTTGGCCATTGTCATAATTAAATGTTTCCCCTACTCACACACCAGTGAACCAAATTTCCGTTTGGCGGGATGATAGGACTTACCTGGGCATCTCCCCCATAAACATGTGCTGTTCTCTGCTTTGATTCCTGGGGTTTCTTTCAAATGCCTGCACACTCAGTTTAGTAGATGAGATCAGTATTCCTTATTCCCTTTCCCTGATTGATAACAAACTACTGCCACAAACCCTGAGTGGTCCCTCCACGTTATTTCTGGCTTTCCCCGTGATATGCTGTGTAACTTTACCCAAGTCACTCGTTCCTTCTATGGGTGGGGTCCTTTAGTGGTAAACTGGAGGTGGTTAGTCTTACCAGATCATATTCAGAAAACACTAAAGTCTGCACAGGAAAGTTCCTATAGACAAGGGAAAGTATCATCATTACTGCTGTTGTTTTTGACTACTATAGTTGCAGAACTTGAAGATTTAAGATCTCCTTGCGGATTTCACTGTGGCCTTCAGAATCTGAGATTTAATTTTAAAAGAATGAAATTTCCAGTCTGCTTCCCAGGGATAACTGTGAGAACGTATGCTGACAGGCTGTTGTCTTCAGAGGCAAAATCCAGACACACTAAGACAATGCCACAGCTTGAACAGGGGTGACCCTTCCCCATTCATCTTAATGGAGTGTTAAACTTGAAGCCTAATTAGGTCCACTTAAATGCCAACATTATTATACTTTTCTCTGCTTATCTTCATACCAGAAACAATCAACTAATGCACTCATTTAATCTGAGTGCGTGCAACGATCACATCCAGACACCCTGTCATTTTGATAGCCTCCTTTGCAGTCATAAAAGTACAAGTTTTAAACTTGCACTTGGTTCTTTTTAATTATCCACATAATTAGATTACTTTCTATTACCTTGAAATTTTAGAGGTGAGATTGTATACCCATACATATGATGTTTTATAAGGCAGTGGGGCCCGATCACTATTCCCGTAATGAGAAGCTAGTATCAAACTTGCTCCCAGGATAACAAACTGAGATGTGTTAAATGAAAGATCCCACTCCTGCCCTTCAGAGAAGGTTCACAGCTTCATGGTTTATCCTTTGTGCATGTGCCTGAGCTTTCTACATTCCCTCTCTGATTCATCATTGCTGCGTAGACTCTATTTTAATGTGTAACTCCTATAACAAACCTTGGAAGAAACAGAAAGAGAATTGAAAATACATACATAAATCTGCACTTGCCTGTTCTGTACCTAGGAGGCTCTCGATCTAGGCTCTCAATTCAAAGTCCTTGACTACCTTATAAAATATCTCGTAAAAGTGTATTTATTTACTCACGGCTATAAGGAGATTAGTCTGTTTTTCTTTGATGGTCTCTGTGCCAAGATGGCATACAAGAAAATTTTTGCAAGTTCGTCATCCAGGCTTAGGGAAAAAGACATCGGTGGGTATCTTCAAAATAGGACGAATTTCTCATCACTCTGCCCACACACTCTCCCACCTAAAGCCATATGTCATGTACCCTAAGCATCTGAAGGTCAAAGAATATGAGGCTTGGAGGAATATTTCCCTCAGATGTCCGTAATAGACGTTTCTAGTGTCCACCTTCGTTTCCCAACCACTCCTAGACCTATAGGAAAGTATGTTTCTTAGCCCCTTTTGCAGTTGAGCGGGGCTGTGACTAATTCTGAACAGTGGATTGGGATGCGGAGGTCACTTTGAGGAGGAAACACTCAAGAGCCAATGCATAATCCCTAATGTTCTCTTTCCCTGCTTAGACAAACCCTAAAGCCCCACGTTGAGAGAAAAGTGTCATGGGATAGAAACAGCCCAGAATGCTTGGTTTCCACACAGAGGACCCCCTGGAGAGATGCCCGGGCCAGCAGAAGGTTTGCATGACTGAAAATAATACTATTTTGGTTAACCGTTGGGATTTTAGTGTTGTTTGTTGCTACAATATTACTTAGCCTATCTGGTCCAAAACAATTTGTCAGAATTAATTTCCAAGCCAAATCTCACTAGATGCACTCCCATACATAACTGTCATCGCTACCTTTTTCTAGCTCCAAATACAAGAGAGTGAACAAATGAAGTTTCAGAAGTCACTCCAGTCCACTGATCTCCAACTTCCCTCCTCTCCTCGTTGTTGATTCCCTTTTGTTTTTTACTTTGATCTTGAAATAAGTGAATTAAATCACATCACATACTCTTTTCCACCAAGAAAGAAACTTGGGAGACAATGGTCCCTCACAATGCCCAGGGCATTTCCAAAAACAGAACATTGGCATTCAAAACCAAAGCTAGAGTCAAAGAGGGTTGGGGAACAAAACCTTAGGTAAAACCCTGAAATTCAGGTTTGCATTATCCAAGTAAGCACCAGTATAAATGCCCACTAGCTAGCTGCAGAAATAAGGCACTGTCCAAAGAGAGCCACTGGAGAGGATTGGAAAAACAGAAGTTATACAGAATCTTGGGGCTTATGTTAATACAAATATCAAATTATATCTGAATTCAGCTAAGCAGTATTTTGATTGAGCCTTTCAGAGGGTACTTGCAAACAACTAAATATTTAAAACAATTGGGATGCCTGGGTGGCTCAGTCGGTTAAGTGTCCAACTTCAGTTCAGGTCATGAGCTTACGGTTCATGAGTTTGACTCCCATGTCAGGCTCTGTAGTGACAGCTCAGAGCCTGGAGCCTGCCTCAGATTCTATGTCTCCCTCTCTCTCTGGCCCTCCCCCATTTGCACTTGCTCTCTCTCTCTCTAAAATAAATAAACATTAAAAAAATTAAACTTATAAAACTATTGCTCTGAAAACTTTGAAGGCAAATAACTAATTTTTATTTAGACAGGAATGTGTTTGTTATATTTATGTTAAATCAGATCATGCGGTCTTTAATACTTTCTGACTTCAGAAGAAGTTTGTTTCCTACTCACAGACTCAGTCATGCAAACTCCCTAACTGATCCATGGATAGTAATAAGCTCCAGTGGGGACTGAAGAAGCAAAGCGAGTCTTAGCCTTAGTAAAGAAAGGGGTGAATGTTCGAGATGCAGATAAAGGGAAAATCTACTGCTAGCAAGAACTGGGCAAGCCACATGGTTAGGAAGCCCTAACCTGTGAGTTAAATAACAGTGAGGATCTGCTTGGCTCCCACAGAAGATGGCCAGCCAGGAAGACCGTGTGCAGAGTGGAAGGCATACTTACATAGGAGTTCTTTGGGGCTGGGAAAGCAACTAGCTCTATGGCCTTAGGAAAGTTAGCCTTTCCTTCAGGTAGAATAAAAATACCTACCTCACAGGTTAGTATGTCAATTAAAATTTGAATGAGATTGTGCACATAAGTGTGCCTGAGTGGCTCACTTAGTTAAGCATCCGACTCTTGATTTTGACTCAGGTCATGATCTCATGGTTCATGAGTTCAAGCCCTACGTGGGACTCTGCTCTGACAGTACAGAGCCTGCTTCGGATTCTCTCTCCCCCTCTCTCTTTGCCCTCCCCTCCCTCAAAATAAATAAGTAAACGTTTTTTAAAAAAGACTGTGCATGTAATATTCCTAGTACACTGACTATATATAGTGAGTTTTCAGTTAATGTTAATGAACTCTTATTAGATTGCATGTTATCTAATTTTTTTTATTTTTTAAAAAACTTTTTATGAAGTGGGGAGGGGCAGAGGGAGAGAAACAGAGAATCTCAAGCAGGCTCCACCCCCGAGTGTAGCCCAACGAGTGTACTCCATTTCAGGACCGTGAGATTGTGACCTGAGCCAAAACCGAGAGTTAGACACTTAACCAACTGAGCCACCCAGGTGCCCCATGTATTTTCAATTTTTTTTATTGAGGTATAACTGACATATATATATTTAACTTACAGTAATAAAACCATAGGTACATAGCCAATAATAATAGTATTATAGATGAGTTCCTTCAATAATTGTGTTTCTCTGAGTGAAAAGGGAGACACAATTCTGACATGTCTTCCTCTGATCTCAATACCCAAGTGGCTCTCATAGTGTGAATATTCCCCAGGGACATGTGAGTGATATAATGGGATTTGGGGGAAATTTTCACCATTTGGAAATTTATCCCTAAACACTGTACAATGTGCATCTCTGCTGTAGTAAGGAGTCCTTGTACTGCAATGTGTGAAGGATGACTCACAGTTTGCTAAGCATAATTTTTATTTGCTCCCTCCCCCACCATGCAAAACAACATGATGTTGCAAAGAATATAGCACTGGGATCAGCAGAACTGACCAAATTTTCAAATTTGATCACCATTCAAATTTTAGCTTTGCCATTAACTAGTTCTGACACAAAAGCCAAGTCTTGAACCTCTTCGAGCTCCCACTTCCCCATGGATAAAAGTGGGAAAACCTCAAAGGGATGTAGTGAGGATTAAATCAAATAACACATGCAATGTGTCTAGCACGATACAAGCAAAAATATGAACTCTCTTCCCAGCCCCATAAATCCCAGCAATTCTAATACAGAGTTCTCAGAGCGTTGTACTACTATTCGTGTGCATCTCTCTCACTAGATCAGGAGTTTCCTGAAGGCGGTAGCTAAGATGTTGTGTACTTGTACTCCAAACATCTAGAAGGACAGAGTTAGGAGTTCTGCTATGGTAGAAAGAGAAACAAAGAGTGATTATTGGTTTCTGAGCACAAGTGAAATAAACACAACTGTATTATCTCCCAGAAGCTTGAAAACACCATTCATAAGCACTGTCTCTACTCACCTACCTCAACTTCTCTCCTCTGTGTATCCCAAAGGCATCCATTCCTACCATGCTGATCCTGCTTTGGCCAAAGTCCCCACTGACCTCCATGTTCTCTGTGTTCTCTCCCTCAACCTCTCAGCATTATTTGGCACAGTTGACTGCCTTTCCTTGAAACGCTTTTTTCTCTTGGCTTCCATGACACCATACTCTCATGGCTTTACTCTGTTCAGTCTCCTTTTCTGTCTCTTCCTCTTAAAAAAAATGTAGGGTTCTAAACTTTGTAGTGGTCAGCTCCTTCCTGGCCCTCTCCTCCATCTACACGCTCTCACCGGTGAGCTCGCCCATTCGCTTATTGGATAGTGAGCACCACCCAAGTGCTAACGAATCCCACATCTTTATTTCTAGCCCTGATCAGTTCCCAGAAATCCAAGCTTATATAATCAACTGTTTCTTGAGGTCTTCACTTATATGCCAAATAAATCTTTCAAAACTCACACACATAAAAGAGAAAGTGTGGTTCCTTCTTTCCCCTTCCAATTGACTCCTGCCCTAGAAACCTCCATCTTGGTAAGTAGCACTATTCTCCCTGGACATTGAAACAATTCTCAAACTTTAATATGTATATGAATCACCCGGAGATCTTCTAATTCTGTAGGTCTCTGTTATAACATATGATTCTGCATTTATAATAAGTTACAAATGATGTGATGCTGCTGGTCCTCAAATCACATTATTGAATAGCAAGGACCTTTGAGGTAACTCTTAGTGCCTCTGTTTCCCTAGTGAACATTCCCCACACATGTTCTATCAGTAATGCTTCATCAACCAAATTTCTTCAGAATCTGATTATTTTCCAACTCACAGCACCTAGTCAGTACCACCATCATCTGTCTCCTGGACTATGGACATAGATTCCCAACCATTCCCCTGTTTCCACTTGGTCCCCTGCTCTGTAGGATGTTGTGTCCACTGCAGCCTTAAAATACCAATCACATCAGATCACAACTAGCCAAAGTTTTTTTTTTTTTTTTCTATCACACCTATGATCAAATCCCATCAATGACTTTAGAGTAGCCCCTCCCTGTCCTTCACTTTCATTTGGCATCACTCACGCTATGTCCCAAGAAGATCCAGCTGCAGTGATCTTTCACTCCTTAAATTTACCAAGCTCACTCCCACCTTGAGGTTTTTACACTAACTTCACTAGCACTGCACTGCTTGAAAGACTCTTTGCCCTTGACCTTTCACAGGGTTGGCTCCTTCTTGTCATTCAGATCACAGCTTAAATGTCACCCAGAGTGACCTGCCCAAACATCCAATCCAAAATAGCCACTCTGTAACCTGTCTCTTGATATCAAATCACTGTTTTATTTCTCTGCACGTTATTTATGCTATGTGATATTTTTCTGGATTATTTATTTGCTCATGTTCTGTCTCTGTTCCCTCTTCCCTCCCTCAATCTCAATCCATGCTCATTCTCTCGCTCTCTCTTCCTCTCTCCATCTCCCCCCACCCACACTAAGAGGTAAGCCCCACAAAAGCAGAAACTATGTCTACCTTGTTACCAGTTGTGATCCCTGCATCTAGATCCATTCCTGGAATGTAGTAGGCACTCAACCAGCCCTTGATGTATGATTGCATGAGTAAATAAATGATTGAATGAAAAGTTCTGGAGTCTATTGCAGAGTGAGAGGGGATACATGCCTGCCTGGTGTCTGGGCTTTCCACTTTGTCCTGCAGGATCCTTCTTAATTTCTTCTCTGAGTCCACTCAATTCCACATGGTATACCTAAAAGTGAAGATAATCATCTGGGTGGGGGGTTAGGCTGTCATCATTTTTGTCATCAAAGGACCTTGGTTTTCATAGTCTCTACCACGAACACTAGAATTCAGCTCATTCCAAAATAAGCCAGCTAGGTTCTCAACTAAAAACAGCATTCCCTCTGAGCATGGACTTCATTTCCATGACTCTCCACTGGTCACTTTCAAAAGCTATACTTAACTCCACACCCATTTATTATTTGAGGGTGGCAGGGGTTGGAGGTTGGAATGGAGCTTACTCATAGTGATTTGAATATGTAGTTTGATAGGATTATTATAACATACATGCATGGAAACAGGGCCGTTCTGATGGGTCACAAAATGTGGTCCTCTAGCCGGTGGTATCTATATTACCTGGGAACCTGTTAAAAATGTAAATTCTCAGGCTCCGCCCCTGACCTGCTGAACAGAAACTCTGGGAATAGGGCCAAGCAATCTGTTTTAAAGGTTCACTAGATGATTCTGTCACATGCTAAAATTTGAGAGCTACCAACTTAAACCATTCACATATTCCACCATGATCTTCCATTGCTCAGGAAAGTTGGTGATCTCAAGAATACTTTGTCTACCCCAGCCTTGCAGCTCACTGCGCCAGGCACATGCTCTCCTGTGCTCCCCATAGCCATGCCTCACAAAACTGACGAAATCAAGGACCTTCTGCTCAAAGCCAGAAGAAGTGATGCCAACACTGTCAAGGTCAAGGAAAATAAGGATAATGTGAAGTCTAAAGTTCGATGCAGCAGATACTTTGATATCTTGGTCATCACAGCCAAAGAAAGGGCAGTGAAACTGAAGCAGCCTCTGCCCCCCAGGTTGGCAATAAAGGAGCTAAAATGACCCTAGCACTGATTTCACTGTATTAAAACTTTAAAAATCTATTTTAAAAAAAGAATACTTAGTCTAGGCATTATATAATATCCAAAAGGGTGACTCAGACCTGCCCAAGTTGAGTATTAGCAAGCAGATACTCTGGAATGCTTGACTGACCTAAGTTTATCCAAGAAATGGGACTCAACCAAGCTTCTTCACTCAGCTTCCTTTTACCTTTCTTGTCACTCTCTGTTTTTCCCTCCAATGCAGCTGATACCACTCCAGCGAGACCGCTGGTTCCCGATATCCAAGAAAAGAACTAACACCTGACTCTTAAACTAACTGGGTTTTAAACTGCTGGGTAGTAGTCTTGCAAACACACACACGCACACACGCACACGCGCACACACACACACACACACACACACACAGCATCTATTAAGTTGCTGAAAGAAATTCCAAGTGCGCAGTCATATCTGAACTATATGTCTGTCACCCAGTTGTTCAATGAACCAAATCTCAGCAACCTCAACATGTATTCAGTTCAGGCAGACTTGATATTCTTAGTATCACAACCACAGCATCTACCTGCTTTCAGTTTTGATCCTAGAAATATTTCTGTGTCAGCCATCATCAGTTTCAAGATGAGAACTTACATAAGTTAGTGGTGAGTGAATTAGTTTAAAAAAAAAAAGCTAGTACTTGTGCGCATTGATTCCCACTGTTGGTGGCTTATTTCCATGGAATCACTGTGGATCCATGTTTTATTAAAACAAAAGCAGATATTGTAGGTTGCTTTGTAGGTCATGATTTGCTTGAATTGCTCTAGTCACATGTAGAGACAAAGCCCTTTTCTCTACTACTCACCCCCAGTTTATTTGTTGATTCCTATTAAATTTCTCAGTTGTCAAAAAGAGAAGACACCAGCATTATGACTAGAATCATAAATTAAGGGTGATGTTATCACAGAAGTTTGAGATGAAAAAGGTAGAGGACTCCAGGAAATTTGAATAAGCAGTTTGGTCACCACTTGGTTATACATGGCGATTGAACAACTAAGAAAAATGATAGTGAAAAATGAGAACAATGTTGGAAACGTGTTACTTAGATTACCCTAACATATTCTAGAATGTCATTCATTCTTACATGGATTTGATCTTGTTATCAATCATACTATTTTCCCTATGTTGCAAAAAAATGAAACTCGCAGGAATACTGATCTCATTCTTCAATGTCTATATTATGAACAGATTCTACTTTGCTTTAAATATTGCCATAATTGGAATACCATTTCACAATTACATCAGACTTGATTACTGAAGCATCTTCATATGCTTATAGTACATTGTTCATTTTAATAATTATTATGAACCTATGAGGAGAACGGAATAAAGATTATCCTCCCCATTCAAAATATCAACATCTGAAAGTCAGAGATGTTAAATTTCATCAAGACCGCATAACTAATCCATGCGGAGCTGAAGTCAATTCCAGTTCTAGCACTTTTTCTATTATATTATACACACTTGACTGCTATTTCTAGATATCCTACAGGGAGGTAGAAGAAATCTTTGTTCAATAATTTAATGTTGCTTTACTCCCTCCTGATTACAAACATTTTTAGCCATAATGACAAATGCTGTTTTAAAAACTATACTCACTGACTGATATGAGAAATCACCTTCTGAAGACACAGGCCCATCCCACACTTTGCAATGTTTCTTATCATGCTAATGTTAAATGTTGCGGGGGGCGACAGCAGGGACGATGGAGAAGAACATTCATCACATGAAGAAACAGCCCATATTGATTTTTCTTCCCACTGTAAGAGACAGGTAATACAATTTCATTGCCTATTCAATACGAAAATAGGACTTAATGGAGTTATGGTTTATGATTTGGCCATTGTGTCATGCTTCCCTTCCAACAATCTCTTCTCCATCTCAGACTCCATCCCACGATGCTATGTAACCAGATAGCTAGATCTGCCTATTGAGGACCAAATGCCATAGGTTCTGCAGAACATGAAACAGCATGTATCAAGGAAATAATGAGAGAGAGACCAGTCTCTACAAGATACTCACCTAACATGCCTGAAGAGCACTGGTTACATGCCCACAGGGGCTGTCCCTCAATAGCACAAAAGAAAAGGCCACACTGCCCCAGAAGGTATGGCTAGCAATCTGAAGGTCATGGCAATTTGAGAATGTATTAGTAGTGACAGGGTTTCTTTCAGGAATGATGTAGACTCAAAAAAGAGAAGGTGTTAGGTTTGTTTTCCAGTTTTTGGCTTATTTCCATGAAACCGGTGCTAATGTTGTTGGGAAACAATTCTCTGTGGGTCTCTCATTTTCTGCCTATCTTGCAAGCAGAAGCACTGACTTCTTTTGTTCCTGATTATCTGCACCAGGATATTTGTGTAGTGAACACTCATGGAAGATAGAGACGATATCCCCGTCCCAAGTAATGGGTCAGCAAGCTGGTTTCTCAGTATACAACTTTCAGATTTTCTAAGTGCAGTATTTCTATCCTATAATACAACTTAGCTATACATGTGGGCATCACCTGGATCCCTTAGGGTCGCACAGTAAGAATGGAAGGTTTAGGGCACCAAATATGCTGATGTTTATACTGCTCCCTAAGGTGTGAATAATAAAATCCTTTGTATCTTATCTAAATCTCTCTTGCTGGTTTGGCCTTGAAATGACCAGGTAAAAATAACAGAAGAGTTGTGGTCATTTACATTCAGTTTTTTCTAGGTGAGTTTGCCAAATTACAGACTTGTGGTGCTAGTCACACTTCCTTGCTAGAGATTAGTACTGGCTTTGACTGTTGATCTTTGGCATAATTGACCTAAAGAAGGAAAAAAAAATTAATGAGAAACTATTTATGGCAAAACTTTGGTTCAATACTAATATTCAGTAATTTATAGGTTTGCCTGTGTGGACAAATTATGTTAAAATAAATTTCAGTCAACAATAGCTAAATTATGGAAAGAGCCCAAATGTCCATGAACTGATGAATGGATAAAGACGATGTGAGATAGGTATGGAATATATGGTAATGGAATATTACTCAGCCAGCAAAATGAATAAAATCTTGCCATTTGCAACGTGGTTGCAGCTAGAGAGTATTATGCTAAATGAAGTCAGTCTGAGAAAGACAAATACCATATGATTTCACTACTATGTGGAATTTAAGAAACAGAACAAATGAATATAGGGGAAAAAAGGAGAAGCAAATCAATAAACAGACTCTTAATTATAGAGAATAAGCTGATAGTTACCGGAAGGGAGGTGGGTGGAGGGATGGGCTAAATACATGATGGGCATTAAGGAGGGCACTTTTTGTGATGAGCACTGGGTGTTGTGTGTAAATGATGAATCACTGAATTCTACACCTGAAACTAATATTACACTGTATGTTAACTAGTTAGAATTTAAATAACAACTTGGAAAAAATAAATTTCATACATAAGTTACTCTCACAGACCTAGATCTCCTATAAAGTGTGTGTGTGCACGTACACACACACACACACACACGCACATGCACATGCACGGGCACGTGCATGCGCGCGCGCGCGCGCACACACACACACACACACACACACACACCTAGAAGTTCCCAAGGGATCTCTTTCTTTTGTACTCCATTACTTGTATGCCTACCACACTTTGCCATATTCTGTCTCTAACTTAGAATTCTTGCCATCCTGACCATTTAGCTCCTCTAGCTTTCTTGATGCAGAAAGTACTTTTCACTGGTGTTGTTCTTTATCCCACAAGATAGAACAAGCCCCACGAGCATCCGCAATTCAAGAGCCCACTGCTAGGGGCCAAGTTCCCTGAGGGGGATATCATACCATAGTGGTGACTGCTGCTTCTCACCCTGCACCCTAAGGGGCATAGTCCTTTCTGCTGCAAGGTCTGTGGAGGAAGGGAAACAGGTCGTCCCCTGTTGTGATACACTCCGTGTTAACTCAGTGGTACTTGGGCAGCAAAATTCTTTCTAGACATATTCAGAACCAAGTTTAAGCATGAACTGCCATGTAGGATCTTTCTTCTTCTCATCTTCAGTGGTTCTTGGGTCAAGCTTCTCATGCATACAGCTTTCTGTTCTCTGTCAGGATCTGTTCTGTCTCACATATCTTGGACCCTCTTCACAAATACTTTCATAGAGCCAATTTTCCAATGGACCAGACACGCCTAGACCCCTATTGGTGCTTGCCCCAGGCATCTGCATGGCTCATTTCTTCACCTCCTTCAAGTTTGGCTCAAGAGTCATCTGATCAGGGAAACCTTTCCTAACTACCCATTTAAAAATGTTAACATCCACTCCCACCCAAGCTGTCCCATTCTCTGCCTTATTTCACTTCGTTGCACTGATTACTTCCAAATGTACTATAAAATGGATTTCTTATGTTATTATTGTCTTCTCCTACAGAAGGACAAGTTCCAAAAGGGCAAGAGTTTTTATCTCTTTAGCTCACTGATATGCTTAGAATGGGGCCCAGCACCCAGTTGGTCCTCAATAAATATTTAAAGAATGAATGACTGAATCCTAGACCCGGGCCACATGTGTGATGTTCTCCTCTCACATGAATTCCACTGGCCACGTTTCCACTAAACCTGACATCCAGTAAACATATTTTGGCTGAAAAGCTAGTTTTGGATAATGATGCAAAGGAGACATGCCCCACATGAAGGACCAAGCAGTTGGGCAAATGATGCTCCAGTCTCTTCTCCTCATTATCTTTCCCCTTTGAAATGAGGGCAGAAAGCACAAGAACTTTTTGCCTGCCTCTTGTGTTCCTTGTAATGATTAGCCATTGTTAGTTAAGTCCATATAGTTCTTATAGCCAATAATACAACTCCCTTAATCCTTTCTTTTTCTGTTGCCACTTAAAATTCCTTCAGAAATGAATTATAACTATTGAAACTTTAATGTAATTCAAGATATGCAGTCAAACGTCATAATGAGCTAAGACAGATTTTTGTCTGTGTGTTAACCATGGGGGAAATTAGTGAGAATTTGCCCATTTATTGTAGATCAAAATGAAAAAGAAAGTCTTGATTTGGGCTTCACAAATCTATAAGGCAATACTGATGGGCCAGTAAATTGCTACAAGTTTTCAGAAAAGCATTTAGAATACCTCAAATTCTTTTAAAATCTTTATATATTTTAGTGTATTCATTACACTTTTAAATATACAGGTAGAAGGATATTCTTGGAAATGTTATTTATAATGAATAAAAAGTGCAAACAACCTAAATATTTGATAATAGAGGAATATTTAAATAAGTCACATTCTTATTCTGTATAATAGAATATTAGTCTCTTAAATTGTGATTTTTAAAGCTCATCTAACAAAATTTCTCACAAGAGAACACTGAAATCTAAAAGCTAGATACACATTATAAGGACCACTTTTCCAATGATAAAAAACATATCCATAGAAAAAAATAGAATGGAATTTGCCAATATGTTAATGGTGATTATTTCGGTCTTCATCCATTTGGGCTGCTGTAACAAAATGCCACAGACTGGGTGGCATATAAATAGTAGACATTTGTCCCAGTTCTGGAGAAGTCTGAGATCAGGGTGCCAGCATAATCAGGTGAGGGACCACCTCTAGGTTGTAGACTTCCTCACAGGGTACAAGGGGTGAGGGAGCTCTGCGAGGTCTCTTTTATGAGGGCACTAATCCCATCCCTGAGGGCTCTGCTCTCATGACATAATCACCTCCCCAAACCCTACCTCCTAATACCCTCACACTGGGAGTTAGGATTTCAGTATATAAATTGTGGAGGGCACAAACATCCAGACTATAGCAACTTCTGACTGTGAAAGTAGCATACATACAGTCTTCACAAGCTCTGATTTGAATTAGGTGCTACGCGTACCATTTTGATCTGCCGTGCTGTAAGTATCATTGTAATATGTCACAGATGAGGAAACGGAGGTTTTTAAGATGAATAGCTATTTCAGTATCAAATGATCAGTCTGGGCAGTGTGAAATTTGATCCAGAATTTTCTACCTCCATAGCACCTGCTTTTAAGCACTATGCTCCATTAAAAACAGTTGATAATAGGGGCGCCTGGGTGGTGCAGTCGGTTAAGCGTCCGACTTCAGCCAGGTCACGATCTCGCGGTCCGTGAGTTCGAGCCCCGCGTCAGGCTCTGGGCTGATGGCTCAGAGCCTGGAGCCTGTTTCCGATTCTGTGTCTCCCTCTCTCTCTGCCCCTCCCCCATTCATGCTCTGTCTCTCTCTGTCCCAAAAAATAAACGTTAAAAAAAAAATTAAAAAAAAAAAAAAAAAAACACACAGTTGATAATGACCCACCATGGGTGAGCTTGTGGGTCACTTTACTTTTGGTGGAAGCCAAGGATTATTTTCAGGTAGTTTAGCATTCCTGATGGTAATTACCATTCAGATGATTATTATCTTTTAACTCTTGTTCAGATCTTCACTGCCTCTCTCTAGGGCAAATATTTCAGTTTCTTATTGTTGAGAAAATACATAAAATGCTTTGTCTTAAACACTGACCAAAAAAAATAGTGATCTTTACTATTTTAATCAATTGTAATTACACCATAATTATAAGAAAAGAAAAAATTCTTTCAGAAAAGAATTTTAAACTAAAATTTAAACTACATCGTAACCTAAAACTAGCACAAAACATGAGGCCAGGAGACTAGAATTGATTTCTTTCTTTCTTTTCTTTTTTAAGTAACCTCTACACCAACATGGGGCTTGAACTCACAACCCCGAGATCAAGAGTCACATGTCTTACCGACTGAGCCAGCCAGGCACCACTAGAGTTGATCTCTTGATAAATGAAGAAAACATTAGAACTATGAAAAAACCAAATTTGACTTCAAAAAAAAAAAAAAGAAAACAAAAAACAAACCACTAACAGTTTAGGGCACCTCGGTAGCTCAGTCGGTTAAGCATCGGACTCTTGATTTTGGCTCAGGTCATGAGCCCAGAGTTGTGAGATTAAGCCCCGTGTCAGGCTCCACGCTGAGTGTAGAGTCTACCTGGGATTCTCTCTCTCTCTCCCTCTCTCTCTCTCTTTCTCCCTTTTTCTCCCTGTGCCCCTCTCCCTGGCTCACACTCTCTCTCCCTAAAAAATATATTAAAAAATAAATTAAAAAAATAAAACTAACAGTTTGATACACTCTTCCCCTGAATGAAATGTTGGGGACTCTCTTGGCAATTCTTCCAGATACCAGGTAGAAGAGGGTACACAGTTTACTTTAAGTAAAACAATCTGCTTTACAAACCCACCTCAGTTTCAAACAAGTATGAAGCTTATCAAATTACCAAATCAAAAGAAAGACCATTTTTACCTGAGAAGTGAAACTAAGCAAACTATACAGAACATACAGAGCCTTTATAACATAGGACATTCAGTTTCAAATTATCTGGTCTAAAAGAAAATCCTAGATCAAAAAATGTTCCTCAAGGGGCAACTGGGTGGCTCAGTGGGTTGAGTGTCAGACTTTTGGCTCAGGTCATGATCTCGCAGTTTGTGAATTCGAGCCCCACATCAGGCTCTGTGCTGACAGTTCAGAGCCTGGAGCCTGTTTCAGATTCTGTATCTCCCCCTCTCTCTGCCCCTTCCTCACTTGTGCTCTCTCTCTCTCTCAAAAGATAAACAAACATTAAAAAAAACTTTTTAATGTTCTTCAAGAGATCTACAAAATATGCAAAATAGAAACTTTTACAAAGTGTATTTAATATGGAATGAAACAAAACTAAGCAAAATTAAGAGTTTCTTTCAATTTTTAGGAAGGCATAATTTCTAGAAAATTTTTCACATAAAAGTAAGGTGTAGAATTGTAAACTTATATCTTTAAGACAATGCTGTCACTTTAGTTGGTAAACATTTCAATACTCCCACAATTTTAAACTGTCATAAAAGGATAAGCCCAGGAGTTCTCAAAATGCTCTATACCAATCTATTTTAAGGAACTTGGGTGTTTTGAATATATGTTGTGTTCCTCAGACACACTAAAAAAAATAAATAAAAAACAAAAAACAGGGGCGCCTGGGTAGCTCAGTCAGTTAAGCATCCACTTTGGCTCGGGTCATGATCTTGCACTCTGTGAGTTCAAGCCTCACATCAGGCTCTGTGCTGACAACTTAGAGCCTGGCGCCTGCTTCAGATTCTGTGTCTCTACCCCTTTCACCCCCCTCAAAAGTAACTAAACATTAAAAAACTCAAAAACAGGATCAAAAACAAAACAAAGCAAAAAAACCTAAAAAGTCTGTTTTTTAATCTGCCATTTTGTTAACAGATAATATCCTCCAGTTAAAAAATAAAGAATGTTCCTAAAATAATGTCTCTTCCCCTGAGGTACCCTTTGGAAGGTGGAAGTCAGTAATGCAATTAGATATCTAGGGTTATTTCAGCTGCCTGCCAAAATATCGCTCATGACTAGTAAAGTATGCTGAAAAACACCATTACATCAATGACAGAAAGGGCACAATTGTTCTTGTTTCTGGAATTCTTCTGATGTGAGTCAATTCACTGGGTGGGATTTCACTGGAAAATGCCTTTAGGAATGTTTCAAATGAAGGGAGGACAGAACCAAGCTTTCAAACACACACATAACGGACAACCATAAAGTCAGACTTCACCCAGCAGACGACAGCGATCAAACTCAAAGTAATATCTGTAGCTACAAAATCTCCAATTTTCTGTGCAGTTTTGATTTCTATTTTAACAATTTAACATTGTTTCCTCTTGACAGCCCAAATAAAAACATTTTACCCTCCATATACAGGAATACAATTATGTAACTTTGCTTTTCATTTCAGACCTGGAAATGTCATATTAAAGGCAGAGAGGGAATATGAGATTATTTTAAATATTGTTTTTGTATTTACCCCCAAATCCAAAAGCCACTTAAGAACTTGGACAATTTGGAGATGCAGAAATAATCTATAACAGAAAAGGACTTTCTGATATACTTTTAAACATTTTTAGACTCATGAACTTTTTTTTGAGAGAGAGAGAGAGAGAGAGAGAGAGCAAGTGGAGAAGGGCAGAGGGGGATAGAGAGAGAATCTTTAAGCGGGCTCCATACCCAGAGCAGAGACTGACTGAAGGCTGGCTTCGGGGCTCAATCTCCCAAACCATGAAATCATGACCTGAGCTGAAATCAAGAGTTGGACGTTTAACCAACTGAGCCACCCAGGTGCCCCTAGACTCATAGAACTTTAAACCCAAACAGAACATTCCATCATCAAAAGGCCCCTTCTGCCTGGGCTGGTGATACAGGAACTCTCCTATAACTCCCTCCAGATGGAGACGAGGTGATCCAGTGTATGATTATTTGGTGCTGGCTGCTAAAACCAGTTATTCTGTTGAGTTTTTATTATTTTATAGGTTTGGTCTGTCTTTCCAACTAAGTTAAGCTAAAGAGCTGTCTTTTATCTGTCTTAATATTCCCTCAGAGGGAATAATCTCTAGCCTCATCTACAGTGAACATTCTCTATTTATTTAATTGTAGATAGGTTCAAAATGTGTTTTGTTTTGTTTTTTTTTAATTAAGAAGATGAGCTTCCCATGCTTACAGAGACATGTTCCCTATTATCTGGGGTTAGGACTAGAAAGAGACTTATTTAATAAATCTAATAAGTATACTAACAGTTAACATGGTAACACAGTAACATGTTGTTTAGTAAGTTTAAAACTTTCTCTTTTTTCATAAAAGGAAATCTTTCTCAGATACCAAACAAACAAGATTGAAACTCTTCCAGTTGAAGTAAATGGAGAGGACTGGGTGAAAAAAAGACAATAGCAGGTAAGGAGAGGTAGAGGAAGAGAGGAACTGGACCCCAACCAGTTGGCTGTCTACCCACTGCCTACAAAGACCACTGGGAACTTCTAGGCACCTTTAAGTACTGCTTTAAAAGCCACTAGTCTAGTCTGTTGTGTAAAATATTTTAATAAAAAAAATAAAAAAAAAACTCTGCTTCTCCCTCCTGCCAACTTAGTGTCAGAAATTGAATCCTGTATTTTCAAATTCTATTATAAATCTGTGTTGAATAATGAAGTGACCAAGTGAATGAATGTTTATAACCAAGCTGAACAAAATCCTTGTAATTGTTATGATATTTGCTGTAGTTGGTTTGAATGGAATATGAAAACCTACATGTAATCAGAATTAGATAAGTGAATAAAGTGAGAAGTATCAACTAAGACTGAATGTCAGCATCTGACTTTTTTTTTTTTTTTCTAATTTATTTTACAGGGGCACCTTGGTGGCTCAGTCGGTTAAGCTTCTGACCCTGGATTTCAGTTCAGGTCATGATCTCACCACAATAAGTTTGAATCCCACATCAGGGGAAGCTTGTCCACACTATCAGCACGGAGCCTGCTTAGGATTCTGTCTCTCCTTCTCTGCTCCTCCCTCACTTGCACACTCCCTCACTCTCTCACTCTCTCTCAAAATAAATAAAGTTTAAATAAATAAATATAAAAAAATTGTTTTATAAGGTAAGAATGTGTACACGTGGCATTCTTTCCTATCTAAGGTATGGAATGGATTCCAGGACATATATATGTTTCTGTTGCCCTGAATCTATGCCTCCCTTTTTGGTAACAGCTGCTCAATTTTTCCTCCTTTGGGAACTACTCCTTCCTTATACATCCAGGCTTAGCAATCTATTTATCAAAATGTTCTATGTACTCCCAACCCACCCACCACATGCCCAGCCAAGGTGTGGGCATGTTATCCAAGATAGACAAATCAGATCCTCTGACCCTGAAATATGGAGGTTTCCTGGGATGGTAAGATGTACGAGCAATGCTTGAAGCTGCATTGTCCACCACGGGGCTAGGAGCAGACTCTCCATTAGGTTCTCTTACTTGAATTTCTGTAGCTACGCTGGTCTAGGGCATTCTGAGCCCTGATTAATTGGCCTCTTCTTCTGTAGGCTACATCATGTCTTTCTAATAACATCCCTACTTTATTGATGTATGTATTTATTTTTCTTTATTTCCATTTAAGGTAACCAGAGTCCACTTCCGAAACCCAAGAACACCAAGGGAGATATGTGCCCTAACCACTGGTAACATAGACAGAAACTAACTTAAAGAAGCTTAGATCAAACAAGTCATGTTTACATGCGCCAGTGAAATAGATCCCTAAGTCTCAGTTTGGTGTACTAGGATTCATCACAATATTTTTACATCTTTTGAAAATGATGCATATAGTATCCTAAGACTTGGTCATATGCAAATGGAAGCCCATAGGTCTGAGATCAGGAGACCAATTCTCTCTCTATAGTTTGGGGCAAGTTATAAAAACTTTTTGAATCTCCATTTCCTCATCTGTAAAAGGATGAAGTTAAAGTAGAAGGTCTAAAAAGGCTCTTCTAATCATGACAAACTATAAATTTTTAAGTTTACAAATACATAATAATACACACCAACTGTGGATTTTGTTTTTCAGCCCTAAGTCAGTACTCTAAAGGAGTCCCTGCTATCTGACTTCAAGGCAGCATTTAAATTTAACACCAGACCCACCCAGGATCAGCCTATGCTGTGGTGCGGACTTGCCTCAAGAGCTTTGTAGAATCTCTATGTGATGGAAATCAGTGCCACTTTCTGTACTCACATTTTCCCTTTTCCGTTCTTTTTCTATGGTTGGGAAAAAGATGAGTTATAATTAAAATCAAGAAAATACTGTAAGGACAAATACAATGTATCCTGTTTTTATAAAAGGTCATTCTTGCAAGCTATCAAAGCTCTTTACAACAAATACCTAATTGATGGTCACAGCCTCCTCTGTAGGAATAAAACACAGTGCCCAGTTTACAGATGAAGAAACCAAAGAGGGAGTCAACAGAATTTCAGTTGAAACAACAAATTCAGAGCACGTCCATTTTAGGACATTGTATGTCAGAGTGCCCAATTAGCTCAGTTAGTTGTAGATTATTTTAATGTTGACCTAGAAATATGTGTAATACATTTATAATGAAAACAAAGTGAAAGACATATTCAAATAGCTAAGAGTCAATCCTAAAACGAATAGCTATTACAGTGGTTTTCAAATAAGTTCTTTGGTGACTAGTTGATGACCTCTGTGAAACTCACATGTGAGTGGGGCAAGTCTAATTTACTCTGCAATTATAAAAAACTGGAATAGAGTCTTCACTTAAGACCAAGTTATACATACTAATAAACCAAAGCTGGTAAGTGATGATCAAAACAACAACTTCATGTCACTCATTTAAACTAGAAACATACTTCCCACCATCACCACTACCATGTTTCCCAAAACAGTGTCTTTAGCTAGGCTAGCCCAGAATAAGAGAGGAAGCTTACGTGCCTCACTCAATAGATAATGCCTATTTAACAGGCAATCATCCACTCTTATTTATTTTTTTAAATTTTTTTTTTCAACGTTTATTTATTTTTGGGACAGAGAGAGACAGAGCATGAACGGGGGAGGGGCAGAGAGAGAGGGAGACACAGAATCGGAAACAGGCTCCAGGGTCTGAGCCATCAGCCCAGATGCCTGACGCGGGGCTCGAACTCACGGACCGCGAGATCGTGACCTGGCTGAAGTCGGACGCTTAACCAACTGCGCCACCCAGGCGCCCCTCATCCACTCTTATTTATTCAAAAAATAATTATTCCACACGCCAGGCACTGTGCTATTCATGTCATCAAATTACTCATCCATGAATCTTTAGAACTCATTCTGTCTACTTGGAGAGTCTAAGGAGCCCAGAAGAGGTAGATCAATAAAGGAACTGGAAGTTTTTTCCTAACCTGTGTAATGGTAAACCTTCCTGGATTTTTCCCTTTAATTATTTAGTGAGGAGTGAATTTCCCTTGGAGGATAATCATCAGTCACTGGTGACAGACTCCTATGGAAAGTGCCCATGACATACAGGAGCAAAGAGGCCAGCGGACCTGGTAAAGTCCCAGCTGACTATTTCCCAAATGCCACTAGACTGCCAAAATATCACTTAGGAGACACAACACACACCGGCACCCACAAACGGAAACACTCTTCCCAGCCCTGAATACAAGGGACAAATACAGGCCACCCCTTCAGGTGTGTAGAGGGAAGGGGAAAGATTATTTCTCAGCACCTGCCATTCATCAGGCCCTAAATGAGTCCCTTTTGACCTCATCGTCACAATTTTCTGCTGTCCCTTGTTCAGTCAGAGTTTTTCTGACCACCTATCAAAAAACTGAAACCACCCAATGACGTACCATATATTTTTTTAAGTTTGTTTGTTTGTTTGTTTAAAGAGAGAGAGAAAGAAAGAACATGAGTGGGGGAGGGGCAGAGAGAGAGGGAGAGAGAATCCCAAGCAGGCTTTGCGCTTTCAGCGAAGAGCCCAACAAGGGGCTCGAACTCACGAACCGTGAGATCAGAACCTGAGCCAAAATCAAGAGTCAGATGCTTAACCAACTGAGCCACCCAGGAGCCCAATATATCATACATTTTATTTGTTTACTATTTGTGTCTCTCTGGAATGCAAACTCCCAAAGGCACGAAAACAGATTCTTGGAAAATGTCCTGCTGGCCTGATCATGATCCCCTTCCCTCCCAGCTGTGAACCAATTAAAAAAATGGAGAATCCTGCTTCTATCCAAGGCAAAATGGTGACTCTACATCTTCTCTATCAATTGACCCCTGAATTCAATTCACTCACTGATGACAGGCAGAAAACCTGGAAAATCGTAGACCCTTCCCACATGGAGGAAAAGGTGAGAACATGGTATATCCACAGGGGCGGCTCTAGTCAAGGGAGACAAGACATTTTTGGATGTCACTATTCGGAGTTCAATCCTTGGACCAGCAGCATCACCCCTGGAAGCTTCTTAGAAATGCAAAGTTAACCCCCACACTAGACCTACTGAATTGAAATCATTATTTTCATAAGATGCCTAGGTGATCCACACACATTTAAAAATTTCAGTAGCACCTAGGAAATAATCCTTAGAACATTAACCCCACCACAGATATGTGGACCAATGGTTATCAGACTTGTCATATTGGCAATCAGACAAATAAATCCTTCCTCCTTCCTATTAGGTGCCAGTAGTATGAAGAAATAGGGCAGCTTCCTCATTCTGAATTCTTCCAAGAGAGGACACAAGTGATGGTTTTGATATATGAGTATGGTTGTTGGTTGCTTATTAAAGGCAGCAGGAACTGGGAGAGAGAGAAAATGAATCTCTACCTCCATTCTTAATTTATCTATCTTCTTTCCTCATCTGTGTAAAAGGAATAATAACACCTGCTGTATCAGCCACTGTTAAACTTGAATAATACATATCAAAATCTTTAGGAAATATGAAATGTTATTTTTTAAACTTTGTTCTTGTTACACACAGAAAACTGACAAATCAGCAGTCCCTCAGGCTTTAGAAATTCAGCATACCGTGCCATTATTGGATCACAGACAATTTTACAAATATTTTTATATTTTCGTGCTGGTCAAAAATGTGCAGCAGGGCTGTTTGTCTGCAAACCAAATGAAAAAATAATTAAATGTTAAGACTTAACTGGTCAGTTTCTATGAGATTAAAATGAGTAGCTGTAAAAGAAAAGTTTAAATATTGGTTACTGTGTTTTGAAAAACAAACACAATATATTTAGATGAATTTAGACTATATTTTTTTTCAAACCCAACATCCATCTCACTCTGCCTGCAACTTACCAAGTGATGTAAGTAGAAATGGTTGTCTTGAAATATGCCCTCAATAAAACAGCCAGTTACCTTTCTTTAATTAGCAAGTAATGAGCTATTTTGTCTACTTATACAGATGTGTAAGTTTTAACTTGTCATTTTTTTCAAACTGATTAAACAACATATTCATATTTCAAAGATTATGAAGCTTTTCCTTGGGATGTCTTTTTATCTTTAAAAACAACAATGCTAATAGCTTCCTTTTTCCTATATTCAAACAACTATTTACTACCCCTTCTTGATGTGGGCTTTCAAAATACAATGAAGGTCTGGCAAGTTTTCAATGTCCTTTTTAAAATCTGTTCTTAAGCGCTTGTAAAAAAGCATAAAGGGTACTTCTTTGGAGAATCGATAATGTCCTACATTCAGTATTTGTATATTAAGGACTGTCAGTTACATTTAGTGTATTCATTCATTGGAATCTGTTCTGTTAATCTGCATGCAACTGATTTCAAGAAAGCCAAAGTGATCAGAAGAAGTCAAAGTTAACATAACAATTCCTTTTCTACAAAAAACAGCCTAAGACATTATGGGTCCAAATTTCAAAGCAAGTTACTGTATTTGCAAGTTTTAAGTCACACTTGGCAGTTTTTCCAAACACAGTGGTCAGGAACTGAAAAAAATAAACATGTGTTTCCAGGATTTTCTTTTCACATGCCACACAAAAAGTGATGCTACAACTATGTTTTCACTCCCTTTAAAAAGTTCTTCTTAAGGAAGAAGACTTTGCTGATTTGTGTTATTTTAAGGTAGATTTTACAAAATAACATGAAGAGGCAAGACAAATATTACTTTCACTGTATAAATGGGAGTTTAACTTCCCCAAAGGGATTTCTTGAAAAATCTGATCTATCATTATGCAGTGATATTTTGTACTTTAAATCTAATAAATTCAGAACACTTAGCCCGTTCCATCTTCCAGTTGCCTTAAACAAAGGGAAAATAAAAGAATCAATCTACATACAATTCTTAGGCAGCAAGTCTAAAGCCATTCCCATTTTGCTGAAAGAGTAACTGAGGTAAAGTAAATTTATCGCTTTCCTGAGGCTTAACAAAGTCTTAGTAGCTGCAGAAGGATGAAAATTCACAGGTGTGGTTCTTACTCAAGACAAAGGAAACAATCAATCACAAACTGAGCTTTCTCAGCAGTCCATAAAGCTTCCAAACCCAAAAATATCTCCATTACTGGTAGACCAGGTGGCCCAAATCTCCACTCCAACCTTTCCACCTCATTGAAAGTGTTGCCCTGAAAATTCTGACCTATTGAAATGTAAGTATCGTATTTTGTAGGAATAACAATACCAACCATCAATTCCTTAGGAAGAATTTATTTCTCAGTTGCCTAAGATCCGGAACTACAGAAAACAGGATCCAGGACAGAAAGTGAGTTGGGTGGAGAGTAAAGGATAGAAAGTGTTCAGTGTAGAATTCTCCTCTGGGAGACTGGATACTAATGGAGACTTTGGGCAGCGGTGAACAGTGAGTATGGATGGCCCTGGCACCTGGACGAGGAAAGAGAAAATGAAAGAACAAGAGGATAGACTTCTCTGAGCAGGACGGGCTCTGCAGAGGAAAGGATGATTAGAAAGGGTTGTAAAACACAAGGGGAAAATGGTCCAGAAATTGCACTCCTTGCTCTTCACCCAAATGAGCTGAAAACCTATGTCCACACACAAAAAAAAATGGCACAAGGATATTTGCAGCATCTTTAGTCATAAATGCCAAACTTGGAAGCAACCGAGATGTCCTTCAGTAGATAAATAGGTAAACTGTGATACATCCAAATAATAGAATGTTATTTGGTGCCAAAAAGAAATGAGCTGCTAAACCATGAAAGACGTGGAGAAAACTAAAATGTGTATTACTAAGTGAAAGAAGCCAGTCTAAAAGTCTACATACTGTATGATTCCAAGCGTGTGACATTCTGGAAAAAGAAAAACTATGGAAACAGTAAAAAGATCAGTGGTTGCCAGGGGCCAGAGGGGAGGGAAAAATGAACTGGCAGAGCACAGGGGACGTTAAGGGGAGTGAAACTATACTCGGTTTACTAACACGTTGGATACATGTCATTATACATATGTCCAAACCATGGAATGTACAACACCAAGAGTGAACCCTAGCGTAAACTATGGATTTGGGGTGATAATAATGTGTCATTGGAGGTTAATTGGTTGTAACAAATGTACCACTCTGGTATAGGATGTTGATAGTAGAGAAGGCTGTGATGGTGTAGGGGCAAAGAATATATAGGATCTCTACTTTCTACTCAATTTTGCTGTAAATATAAAATTGCCCTAAAAAATAAAATCTAGTTTTTAAAAAAGCAACCGTTTAACAACTTTGTCCAGGACAGTCCTTCTTAACCTCTACTGTGTTTTTTTGTTTGTTTGTTTGTTTGTTTGTTTGTTTGTTTGTTTTTAAGCATTATTGTTTTTAAGTTATGCGCTGCTTTGAGTTTCCAATGACAGCCATATATTCTCTCCCCAGCAAAAATAATAGCACCTCCACACGTTCTCACAAAACAATGCATACAACTGCAGGTATTCACAGATTCCCTGAAGTTCATCCATAAAACTAATACTAGCTAATTTTATGCACTTACACTAAGTACCAGATACTGTGTTATGCACTGTGTCGTTCTGTCCTGGCAACAACCTTATAAGGTAGAAATTATCATCCCTGGTTTTCTTACAAGGAAATGTAATTGCAGAAAGTTTTTTTAACAGCTGCGGAGGGGTCAAGTTGGGACTCCAAACCTGAACTGATCACAAGAGGCATGTACCTAACAATTTCCTATAAGTGAGTCTGGCTCTGGCAGATCATGGACCCCAGCTAAGCACCCCTCATCTAACAACGGGTCTGTTTGCCTGTTTCCAAGCTCGTATTCTTGGGTCAATAAAATATCTATCTAGGCCAGCATATGCAGATTATACAGAGCTGGACCTACATTGGAATAGAAGGTAATCATTTGCAGGGTGCCTGGGTGGCTCAGTTGGTTACACATCCGACTCTTGATTTCGGCTCAGGTCATGATCTCAAGGTTCGTGAGTTTGAGCCCCACATCAGGCTCTGTGCTGAGAGTGCAGAGTCTGCTTGGGATTCTCTCTCTTCCTCTCTCTCTGCCCTCCCAAGCTTGTTCTCTCTCTCGCTCTCAAAATAAATAAATAAAAACTGTTTTTAAAATTAGAAAAAAAAGAAGGTAATCATTTGCTGTTGACCCAACTTCCACAATTGGCCTCACCCCCATTTATCCTGCCACCTACCAGGCCATAGGTGATGGGCAACAGCAACATTTCTCTGTATTTACCTGAAAGCAGAGAATTTGGACCATTGCCACTGAAATAAAGACTGGTTCAGCTCAACGTGAGGCTCAGTGTTGGTGGCTGATAAAGAATATTCTATAATCAATAGAGATTCATGCTAGCTAAGATGCAAACCACATATATTAGTAGAGATTTGCAAACTCTGAATAAATAAGTCAAATGTGAATAAGTAAAATAGAGGACAAAAGAAGTTCAAATCCCTTAATATGGAGCAGAATTAGCCCTCACATCTTCTTTCAACCCAAACTTTCTGGGTCTGAGGTATAGGTTTGTTTTTTGTTTTTTTTTCTTTAGGCTAAACCAACAGAGCTCTCCTCTCGATGTCTCAGAAAGACATCAAGTACAAGGCGTATAAAACAGAATACATCGGGGGTACCTGGTTGGCTCAGTCAGTTAGGTGTCCGACTTCGGCCTGGGTCATGATCTCGCAGTCCTTGAGTTCGAGCCCTGCATCGGGTTCTGTGTTGACAGCTGAGAGCCTGGAGCCTGCTTCACATGCTGTGTCTCCCTCTCTCTCTGCCTCCCCCCGCCCCACTCATGCTCTGTCTCTCTCCATCTCTCAAAAGTGAATTAACATTAAAAAAAATTTTTTTTTTAAACAGAATACATCATTTCTCCTTATGGGTATGTTTTTAATTCTAATTTTAAAATCACTGTCCACCCAATCAAAAAGCCAGAAAAAATGAGTGTCATTCTGAGAGCTTTCCCCTTTCTCATTCCTATTATTGAAATTTGCATATGTCCTGGTGATTTAACCATCAAAATATCTGCTTAGGTCTCCTGTTATTGGTCAGGAGTGTTACAATAGCCTCCCAACTGCCTTAACCCCATCTCCAAGTCTCTTCAACACCATCAAATGAGTAATTTATTCTAACATATGAATCTATTGTTTAATTACTCGAATTTTTCAGTGTTTCCTCATTTCTCTTAGATGGCATCCAAACTCCTCGATATGTCATTATGGGTCCTAATTCCCACAAATCTCCACTTTGTTCTCCACCAACTCTGTGCTCCAAACCATGGGCACCATTTCTCAATGCATTTTCACAGAGACTTGGCCTACTCATAACACACACCACCCCCAAAATCCTGCTTTCTCTCCTGCTCCCAGCCAGGGTACCTTACCAAATTCATTACAAGTTACATAACTCCAACCTCTTCAAGATTCAACTCAACTATCATCTAGTCTTGGAAATCTTTGAAAGTCCAACCTGGGTTAGGACATCATGTGCTCATGGCACCATCTAGAAGGGGCACCAAACAATTGAGGGGGAAGAAAAGCTAATCTGAAATTATTTGATTTTTTTGAAGGCAATAAATATTTATCCCAGGCAAAATCAAAACTTTGCTGGTCTTCACTGCACTGGCTCTATATTTCAACATTATTTTTGTTTACTTACAAAGGATTACAACATAATCCTTTCAATGGCACACCCTGGGTATGCCTTCTTAATGTTCTCATATGTAAGATACGTTCTATAATTGTTGCTTTTCTCAAATATCATCCCAACTGGAATGTGAATCCTTTTTTTTTAATTGTTTTAAATTTTTATTTGTTTTTGAGAGAGAGACAGCGTGTGAGCAGGGGAGGAGCAGAGAGAGAGGGAGACACAGAACGTGAAGCTCCAGGTTCCAAGCCGTCAGCACAGAGCCTGACGCGGGGCTTGAACTCACAAACTGTGCGATCATGACCTGAGCCGAAGTCGGACGCTCAACCGACTGAGCCACCCAGGTGCCCCGAATGTGAATTCTTCCTGAACAGGAACCATGACTCTTCTTGTTTATACCCAGTGGTGGCTGCGATGCCTGCCAAATACTAGGAGTTCAATAAATGCTTATGTACAGAAAGAAAAAGGAGGGAGTAAGAGAGGATGGATGGGAAGACGGGAGAGAAAGAACAAAGAGGGAGGAAAGAAGGGCATTTCTTCTAGCCTAACATCCCGTATTTATAACTTTGAAATTGAACTCTCAATGCCCCTCATGCCCTGATAGCTTTGTTAGCAACATATAGAAAGGCAGCTTTGAACGCTGGCAAGCCCGAAGACAGGTAAAATCGGTTCTTGTCAAGCCCAGTCTTCTCTAAGGATGAGTTGGTTGTTCTCCAGCTCTCGCCTAGAAAGGTCTTTAATGTGAATCCAGTATCACTTTGGAGTTCCCACAGGATATATAACTAGTCACTCTCCACTGCCTTCCCTGAGCTACCTGCTTCCTAATACATACCTCAAGAAACTCCCTGGACCATTAGCCTCCGGCAAAAACTGGTGGATCCCAAAGGCTGGCAAGCTCCACATACCAACTTTCAGAAGAATCTCAATCTGCGGCAATCCAGTAAATGGTACTAATAGCAGTATATTCCGCTCACACCAAAGCCATGGCCAATGGCCTGCCCCTTCTACCCCATTTGCACACTGACAAAAGCCTACCAATTCAATGGGTCACAGGGCCCTTATTTTCCCATTAAAAAATAATAAAAGGCTAAACTGAGACATATGCTAAATGAGAACCAAACTATTTTGAAAAGTTATAATGAATTCTTATGACAGGAATTATATTATGCATAATATAAACATCTGTATTTAAGGAAGATAATGGTTTAGCTCCAGGAAATAATAGCTAAGCAGTGATGACTTAAGCAAATGTTTTGCAATTAATGGAAATAAAAATTACATATTATTACAGTTAAGGGATGTTGGGGAAATGGGATAGGAGGTAACTCATACCGATGGATTCTGACGCAAGAGAGAATTAAAGTTTCTATAAAACAAACCCTCCCCCAAAGAGGGAAGCAGCAAAAAAGATCAAACTTCTTGGGTTCAAAGATGTTAAATTCTACTCTTTAAATCCCGTTACATATGTAGTGACAGCACAACCATGTCTACCTTCAACAGAGTCAATCCACCTCTTAAAATGAGATATTTAAAGGCAGACTGTTGGCCTTGTGTCTTGGATGGCAGATCACAGAATTCCAAAGCCCTTAAGATGCTGTAGCACTGGTTCTTACTAAGTCGTAATTAACTTCATTGGGAGTTACATGATAGCAACTTAGAACAGCATTTGGCTGAACATTTTTAGTATTCTTCCACTCGGTAATTACTACTTCAGTGGGAATCTCAAGTAAGGAACACAGGGCAGAATTTGGCCCACAAAGAGAAGCACATCAAGTAACTGGCCCAATTTGTCATGCCAATAACACAGTGTATTAAAATCTCCCACGAACCTTCCCCATTAGTGCGCTGATTTTATCATGAATGTAAATTCCACCAAAATGACTACTCAGATCCTTTACCAAGTCTCCAGGAAGGGCAGTGTGTAGGAGAGAATATGGTCAGGGAATGGCTCCATATACCCGATAACCACCCTAGAAGGGCAATTATGCACAAACTAAGTAAAGAGTTGGATGCTATTTGGCAGTTTAACCACATAATAAATTCCTATTGATGCAAGAAAAAGGAGCCATCGCATCCTAGTCTGGGCATTAAATATCTGAAGAATAAGATTTAGGCCACTGAGACTTGGACTTGTGTTTCAAAATGAAAACCCAATACTAGGTTCAGAATGATAGCTATAATGACAGTCATATATTAGAAAACTTCAAATTATACAATATGTAATTTTTCGCTACCATTAATTGTGGAACATAATAGGTCCTGAAAAAACCAATCGTGATTCTTCTTCAAAAGTGTTTATATAGAGCATGACCTAATTTTTATTATAAAAATGGAGACTTTCTTTCCTTTTTTTTTTTTTGCTTGCTTGCCTGCTTTAAATTACAGTATTCACTTGGAAACTAATTTTAGGCATTATCCATTTGACATTTGAGTTTAAAGGACATTCAAAAATCACAAATTGATGCTGAATATAGGAAGACTAGATTTTTAAAATATATTCTTGCCTTCACTACCTACATTCCTCTAGGCGATTCACCTGAGATCCTGAAGAAGATAACTAATTCATTTCCTGAGGGTCAAGCCACAATCCCCTTGATGTGGTGTCTTGGCCAGACTTTCAATTGAAGGCCATTAACACCACTTCCCCCCCCCCCCCCAGCAGTCTTACCTCTCTTTTGTCATGAAGTCCTCATTCTCTACCGCCACCTTGTTACCCGCCAGCAGCTGTTACTTCTCAATGGCCCCAGCACTGAGAAACTAGAGAAAAATCGTACCAATATGTCCTACCAAGTAAGGCAGACTGCTGTCCCATTGGCCAGCCCACCCATCAATGCGCCATGTTTGTTAACATTCGAAAAGACATTTGTGCAGAGCAAATTGACGGAGCCCGTGTTTATATCAGAAACTTCAGAAATGGCAAGAGATTTATTCGTGGAATCTTAACACCCATTCAGACTGTCATAAAACACAAAGGACCAGATTCAATAAAAACTCTGTCCAATTTCCACAACACAAAAGTCTGTGTGAGCCTTCAAAACAAAATCAGTTTTTCCAGTTTTGCAAAGGGCTGTTCAGACTTCAGGAGCATGGGAGCCAGCTGGGGCATTTCCTTACTCATCCCTTAAATTAGTTTCAAAAGTACTTTTGAGGACCACATTTGATCAGAAGAATTTGCATGCTTTTCTCCTTTCTCTCTCTCTCTCTCTCTCTCCCATCCTCTCATTCTCTCTCTCACACACACATTTCATAGTACATCACATGGAGAACAAACGACAGAACTGCAGCATATGTCTCATGCAGTTAAAAGCTTTAAAACTGGCCCGTAAAACAGAATTCTTTGGTACACAGTGAAAAATATTTTTTGATTCCATAATCCATACTGCAGTAAAGTTGGGTATAATCATTTTTAAAAGTTGCTGTGTCCATGGACAGATGTTTTTCATACATACTGGGAATGTTTCCTTTACATTCCTAAGGACATAAGAGTTTGACATCGAGCCAGTACCTCTAGAAATGGTGAAAGCTAAAGACACCCCATACTGATGCTTTTACTCTTCCAAGAAACTTTCTCCCACAACGAAAATGTTAAAACTTTTACCCCACAGCCCACATTCTGAGATTAGTCCAATAACTAATGTTCTGTCCAAGTAAAATACATTTTGTCATAGCTTGAAAATGTTACCTTTCACAGAAGTATAGTATTTCTGACCAGCAGGGAACATATGTCAACATTATCTATTATTACCCAATGTCAGGACCAAAAAGGGAAGGTGGGTGGTGGATGTTAATAACGACTTAAGCGATTTCTAAAAGAGGCATTTGAGAAGTACAAAGCCAGAAGTTTCAAATGTTTTGTCTTATTTTCGCTGTGTCAGCAACCTGCCCCCCCCCCCACCCCTCACCAGAACAAACCTAACGCTGCCTCCGACCCAACGCCTAGTTCTCTTTTCAATTTTAGCCAACGCTTTGCTAAGCTGGAAAGTTTGAAAAATACCCTAGAAAACTTCTCCACCAGAAATGAAAAACAAAAACATATGACCAGCAATGATGAAAGCAACTCCCACTCGCTAAGAAAAAGATTTTCAATCACAGAAGCACACGGCTTTTGGATTTGAACATTTATTTTCATTTTTCAAGCTACTTGTCTGGTGTTTAGATTTGGGGGTTGGGTTTCTTGTTTGACATCGGAGGAGGTGGGGGTAATGCTGGTTGGGAGCGTAATTGTATTTAAGCAATTTTCTCAAAGGTAAGCAGAAAGTATTCTCCTCGTGCAACAAAGCTGCCCGGGAGACCATGCCCGTCCCCAGCTGAATATGGGTTTCTCCTGCAGGAGGAGCTGAAAGGCACATTCCACAACAGTCCAGAGGAGAAAAAGTGTCTCCCACCTCTCTTACAGTTGGATCAAGATGTGGCAATACTATATTGTGAACTGGCGGCTCACCATGCCTCTGTCCTGGGCATCCATAACCATGAACTCAGAATGTGCTTGGAGCCACCACGATTGGGAACAATCAAGTTCTTACTGTCCTTGGGGGCCACGTGGCTCTCCAGGAAAAGAGACTTGAGCTCTCACCTCACTACATGTGTATCTTGGGGAAATTTTCACTTTGGATCATAGAGAAAGATGTGCATCCTGGTTCAAGCCTAGAACAAGAAGTACTGGGGTAATATGTCCCCTGAACCCTAGAGATTTGTACACTTTCGATTCAGGAGCATCGATTGGAAATGATATGTGTCGACATATCATTCGATTCATGTATCATTCATTCACATCGATTCAGTGTCGAGTTTCTGCGCCTGTTGAAAAGTTGATTGTCATTCACTCACCTGTTTGGCTGCTAGAAAAACCAAATCTTTCTCTTCGAAGAAATCATTCAAGAAAGATTACAGAATAAAAGCATCTAAATAAGTCCCTCAAGTTAGGAGGCTCTTAGAACTATAGGAAACACAGCCCATGGCAGAGCACGTGTCACAAGACTGGAGGCAACGCCTACTGTTTTGACTTCTGGGGGAAGTCATCCTAATTCATTCTTCCTCATCTCATTCAGCTTCTGAGGACAGAAGTCGTACAGCTATAGGTTCCTTCTGGATAGTGTATCACTAAGGCAAAAGGAGACTTTAATCCTACTACTGAAGTCTTCCATTTTGCTCATCAAACAGTCCTTTAGTTGCCAAATGACAGGAGTCCATATTTGTCCCAAACCTGAATCACGGCTTAGAACAATCAAACTATAAAGAATTTTCTACTCTTGTGGTGTGATGTTGCCCTGCACACCAAGTGGAGGGAATGCTTTGCAGCAAGCCTCCCAGTGCTGCAGGAGACCATTCCCTTCAGGCATCAGTTCTCTGTCCCCCACTCCTCCTGGAACCACATTCACAATATGGTCCATGCGGTTCAGGGTCTGTTTGTGCTCGTGGTAGAGGATAAAGTTAATTGACCACCTCTCGTTTAGAACATGGCTTCTGAGAAGTTCCACCTGAGCTAACAAACCACAGAAGGTGTTGAAGTTAGATAAATAGTGTTCTTTAGAAGACTCTTTAAATGTCAACATTTAATCTCAAGATGGAAAAAAAAAAAAAAAACCTTGAAAGTTCAACCTCCTTATTTTTAAAGATGCAAATTGAAGCCGAGAGACCATGAGCAGCTTGCTATGTCACATGGCTCAGTGGGCACTCTGATCCCACTCTGTTTTGGCATGACATCATGGGAAAGTAAGTTAAATAGGGGTGGATCCTGGTATCCAGGATCCTGGTTTCCTTCAGGCAGGGAGAATTAGGTAGCAAGTTGGAAAAGGTGTGAGGGGCCCCGGGTGCTGTCCCAAGGTTATGATGCTGTTTCCGTGGGCTTCTTCATCTGTGATTTGGGCACTTTTCTGCAAGTATGTTATCTTTCAGCTAAAAAAGAAGGAAAGAGAAAAATGATACAGTTGTGTTTATACACGTAATTTTTAGTGAAAAAAGCTCTCCTTACAAAAGTTAAGATAAAAGACCACATACAAAGAGAGTTGACTTAAGTTATCATTTCCATCCCCAGCACTGGGAAATGAGAATTAAGGATTCCAATGAGGAAAACAGTAACACAAGTCTTCAAAATAACAATAACTTTCATTTGAAATGTACTAATCAGGTTATACAATATTCTATTTCATTTCCCTTGATGTTCAAAACAGCCTGTTCTCAAAGAAGAACATTTGTGTCATCATTTTATAAGGATGAAAACTTAAGTTCAGAGAGATTGATTAACTCATCAAAGGTGACACAGCCGGTCGGCTGGCAGGGCAGGAAGGAAAAGTTGGGTATTTTGACCCCTGCACATCTAAGCATTTTCTCCACTACGCATGCTGCCAGTCAGAGTCATACCTTGCCTTTGTGGGGACGTAGGACATTCTCATTCATTCCCCACAATACATACCAAAGATTAGGTGCTTCAGGGATTACAAACATGGAATGGAAATCTATCTTCAAGAAATTTGTTTTTTTATAAGGAAGTGAAACAGCTTAGTTTTTAAGATGTAAGTTCAATCACCAAAAATTAATCTTACGGGACAATTTTGTCTTCAGTTGCATTTTGAGATGGCCAGAGTCTAAGAAAAGCTGAAGAAGCATTTTAGGTTCAAACTGCCGAGAACCTAGTTCCTTTTTGAGCCAAGAAACATTTTTAGGGGTGGAAGCGGGGGAAGATGTGATATTTTAATTGTTTCTCTGCTGGTGCATGACTCCTGAATAGACCTTATGCCTTATAGAGAGGTTAAGAGACACTAATGAAAACACCAGTATGAATGTTTGTTTTTTCATAATTTGGAATCTGAAAAATGTAAATGATGCCTAATCTCTACCATATCCCATCTAAGAAGGAAAAAAGGCTTGGAAGAGACAAGAGACAAAATTAAAAGATGAAATTATGCCCGGGCCTTCTTCCTACTGATGTCATCTGAGCAGCTAACCTAGCTGAGCCTTAGAAGCTCTGCCAGTTTTAATGGTGAGCACGTTAATTTGTATAATAGCCTCTTGGGTGAATAGGTTACATGTTCTGCCTCAGAGTTATCCTGGAACCTTTTCCTGGGTAATATCATCACAATACTTGCTTCTTATATTGGCCTATGATGAACAGATGACATTTGCCTGGATTTGGATTGAGTGTTAATATACCATATTAGATTGCAGCTGACAGGCCCCCTTTTTCAATTTATTTGAGGCTTCTTGCAGAAGAATAGTAAAACATATGATGGGTCCAGATACAACTAGCCAAAAGCAGACCAGAAAAAGAATTATGCCAAATTAATGGAACTGAAGTAATCAGGGCATTGTAGAATTTAGTCCATTGTTTCTCAACCTTCTCATATGAGCAATTCAGAGCACCACACAGTCAGTATGTTTGGTTGCCATAAAAGGAATAGCTGTATGAAAATACTGAAATAATAAGCTATAACCAAATTAGCATGTGAATTAGAGTAATATTTCCAAGGAAAAAGGTACTGATACGAACTAAAAGCCTAGAATCCATACATACTGACTCAACAATCCACTTCTAGAAATATGTTCTAAGACAGCCGCCAAGAATATGAACAAATATTTGGCTACATGCAACATTTATGCCAATCGTATTTATAATCTGGAAAATATTGGAAACAACCGAATACTCAACAATAGGGGATTGATTAAATAAATAATGGTGCAGCAAGATAAAGGACATTGTGGAAGAATATTTAGTGACACTGAAATATATTCAATATAGATTCTTACACAAAAAGAGATTTAAAAAAAAATACAGTAGGAGATACATTTTTCTTTAATGTGCATAGAACAGAACATGCGTAGATGAAGTGCTTGGAGGCATGTGAGCCAAAATGCTAACAATGGTTACTTTCTAATTGTGGGATTGTGGGTTGTTTCTTACTTTCTTACTTTTATAAATCTAAACTTCCTAAGTTTTCTATAATGGATCTGAGTTACTTTTGTTAAGAGAAAAATAGCTTTTTTTTTTAAATAAAGAAGAAATGGCCACCACACACCATAGAAGCATTTGTCAATGCAGCAGAAACAAACAAACAAACAAACGTTACAGGCACATTTATTATCTTCTGTTCTCTTCCATTCAAAGTGAAAACGCCGTTCTAGCAAAAACGAAAATAAAATACGATTGTTTTTAATTACTCTATTTTTCTGTGGCAAACGTAGAATGTAAAATATTAAAATTATCTGAGGAGAATATTGTAAGTATCAGTTTCAACACGGCAATGCAGTTCAGTGGGCTACAGACTTGATATTTAATCTGCTATTATGAGTTTACATAATGCCTCAGTGTCTCAGTTTAATTACTAATAAAAGGGGGACAGGCTGTGAGTCATAGTCAGCTCGTTGAAGAATATTAGACCAATCAAACCAAAAGAATGCTTTAATTTCATTTGGTCTTAGTTCCTGCTTTAGAGCAGGATTAAAAATAAATATAGAGAAAGAGATGGAGAAAGTGAGTCACCTAATTTACATCTAACATAACGCAAACAAGCATTTCTTTAATAGGTGTTCAGTACCTGAAGTGCTAAATTACAGCAACTTAGAGAGGCAACTTCTTAATGGAAAATCCTAGCATTTTTAATCTCAGTGCAGATATTTTACCTTGTCAACTCAGAATTCATCTGATTTTGAAAAAGAAAAATCTTTTACTTGGAGACAAAGGTAAGCCACAGTACACCTCAAACTAATTAAAGATGAATCTCTTCTGGAACAATGGTACAAAGAAAAAAGCAAATTATATTTTATAACTCAGACAAAACAGTCATCTACCAAAAGAATATTGCCTTCTTTTAATTATTAGAATAAATCATTCCATGGAAAACTGTTTGGCACATAGTGAAGATAAGAAGATGATAAATATAATACAAAACAATAAAAGGAGATAGATTCTCTATTCAAGCAAACTTATCCTAGTTGCAAGTGAAACCCTGAGGGCCCACATACCAAGTTACCTCAGAGGCCTCAAAATGTCAATGGTACCTCATATAAGACCTTCATATAACCTAAACTGATTAAGATTGATCCAATTTAATTTTCAGTAACTAGCCCTTGGTAGCATCCTGACTAAAATAAAACACTGAAACTTTTTCCTCAAAAATATTTTTAGCTACTAGGAGAAAAGCCATAGTAGGTATTTTATTCATTAAGTATGAGTTGAGTAAACATGGAGTGAGTGGTTTATGCTTAACCAGGTAGAGTAATGAGCATTTGGCGGTAGGGCAATAGGTTGGAGCGCAGCCTAGGATTTGCTTGAGTTCCATTTCTGAGTAGCCTCCCTTTTCTAGAGACACTTGGGTGTTGAAAACCCAAGTACATTTCTAGAAGCTTTTCTGATCTTTGGCTTTGAGCCCCACAGCAGGTACTTAGAAACTACACTTACAAGAACTCTGGTTATTTGGTTCTGAAAGAAAAGAGAAAGAAAAGAGAAAGAAAAGAAAAGAAAAGAAAAGAAAAGAAAAGAAAAGAAAAGAAAAGAAAAGAAAAGAAAAGAAAAGAAAAGAAAGAAAATAAACCCAATGTTATTACTCATTGTTCCCCTGAATCAGCTAACCAGAGTTCCTCCTGGTCCTGGGATGAGGTCTCTTCCCATATACAGATCTACCCAGTGTATGACAAGGTTTCCTGGCAGTGCTCAGCAGTTTGCTTACTTCCCACTTTCCCCTAGGTCAAGAGACCTATGCTCTAGTTGTAAACTTACAAACTCATATAGTGAGCCTAAGAAATTCACGTAGCTTCTTTGTGGTCCATATTTCCAGTCTATTTAGGATGAGATTAATTTATTCAAAAAAAATTCATTGAGAGCCAATGATGTCCCAGGCACAATTACATGTGTTAAAGAGTATTCTATACCCACTGTTTCCAGTCTCCTGGAGTTTAACATCTTAGTAAGGGAAGCAAAGCCAGAAAATTGCAAAAGGAAAAAAAAATCAACAAAGTCAAAAAGTAATATGTAAAAAATAGCATAGGGAAATGTGAGAGAATATGCAGCAAGGAGATGAGTTTTAGGCTCTTACCATATCAAGGCAAGAGATGAGTTTTAGGCTCTTACCATATCAAGGCAAGAAGAGTATTGGATATATTCAAGACAGCAAAAAGATAAGATTTACTGATGGATTAGATATAGGGTGGTAAAGGTAGTAAGAAATCAAGGTTGAGTCCTAGTTTTTCTTTTCTTTTTTTTAAATTTTTTTTTTCTCAACGTTTATTTATTTTTGGGACAGAGAGAGACAGAGCATGAATGGGCGAGGGGCAGAGAGAGCGGAGACACAGAATCGGAAACAGGCTCCAGGCTCTGAGCCATCAGCCCAGAGCCTGACGCGGGGCTCGAACTCACGGACCGCGAGATCGTGACCTGGCTGAAGTCGGACGCTTAACTGAGTGCGCCACCCAGGCACCCCTAGTTTTTCTTTTCAACATCTGCACAGATGAGGTTGGCATCTACTCAGCTGGAGAAAAGTGGTGAAGATCAGGTTTGAAGGTTGGTAAATCAAGAGTTCTGTGAGTTGGTTGTTAAATACTGCCCTACATGATCTCTAAGGTTAATTCCACTTATAATATTCTGTGACTCTAGGTTGTGATGAGATAGACCATTCTGAGAGAAGAAAGATGGTGAGAAATAAGTTATATCATGTCAATGAGTAACTGGGGTAGGGAAGAAATGGTGGCCAAGAGAATCTAGGACATATAGAAAATGTGTGTGAACCCAGTTGGTAAAATCATGAACTCAGGTGTCTAATTCACTGAGTATTAAGATTTTTAAAAAGGCAAGAAGATTGTTGATCTAGAGCCAAAGTCACTGGAGACCTAGTACATTCCCCTGAAGATCCATACAGGATATACAGAAGATAGCTCATTCATCTGGAAGGCAGGAGGGCAAAGCAAAGATGGTGGAGACCTCTCTCAGTCACTGATTTGTGCAAGAGAGCTTGTTGGCTCTTTGTTCTTTTTTAGGTTTTTATTTCTTTTTTTAGGTAATCGCTACACCCAACCACCCAACACGGGACTCGAACTCACAACCCCCAAATCAAGAGTCGCACACTCTTCTGCCTGAGACTGCCAGGCAGCCCCGCCTCTTTATGCTTAAAGAATAAGTGGGTTAGGAGACTATAGGAATATGCCTGGGTGGGTTTAGTGTGAAACCTGCCATTTTATTTTGTAAGGGCTGGACTTATCACCTCAGAAGTGTGAAAACAGGTGTGAAAAACATCCCCCCTTCCCACCACCATTTCTTCTAATAAACGCGTTATTATTTTTTAAACGTCTACTGGGATGGAATGATTCTAAACGTCCCACAGTCCTTATTCCCCATACCTATGCTTAACCTTCTCCAACAGAATTGTCTAAAACTCCTGGGATCAGAAATGTGGTGTCATGAGAAGGTCAGGGAGATACAGGGTTCATTGCTATGGAACACACTTTTATTTCACTTTGCTACAAGTTACTATACTTTAAAAGAAGGATTTGCAGCATCTGTTTCATAAGACGATGCTCCTGAAATGTAGTTAGGAAGCATGAGGAATATTTCTGTCCCCTTAAAAGAAACCAGTTTGCTGAAGTCACCACCACGGGCACAGGACAGATGACAAACTATTACTGTTCCCATTTACAACCAGAACCGGATACAACCAAGGATCACGGGAGACGTTGCGAGCAAAAGCATTTTGTAAACGGCAGCGTAAGGTGCAAACATAAGATGTGATTTCTTTTGCTCTTATTCAATCATGAAGAAATGGATGTTGGCTGTCAGTGGCTGGGGTTCCTTAAGGCTGGATCATAAATGTGCTATCACAACCAAAGCTGGTTTTAAACAATCTAAGCAATTGCTATTGCTGCGAAGAATGGTGGCTTCACATGGACAGCATCAATCTGACCATAACAGTTTCACTTCAGCACTAGATACTTGGCATTTAATAGCACTCCAAAGATACAGCGTGGTTTTTTTCACGCCTTTTTATATTTGGTAAGTGATAGGTTCCACCCAGCTAGAGTTCCAATTTATTTTAAATAAGAGATTTTACCAAAAACCTCACCTAAACGCCTACCCTCATATATTTCTGTTTAATTCTAACCTCTTTTTTAAAGTACAGAGGCCCATGTGCCCACGAAAATTTTCCCCTAGCATCCTTACCCTTGCAAATACATTTTATCTCAAAAAATTGTTTTATACCCTTCTTTCTTACCCACAGAAAATGCTGGCTTCACTATTTTTTCCCTCTCTTCCTAATACCATCCATTCTCTGATTCTATTCCAAGTCTCTACAAAATATTCAGTGCTTTAATCCTTCCACCCTTAATCACATTTTTAAATGCTTTCTTCTTGTTGTATGAGTAAAAGAGACATATATGGCCACATATTTGGAAAGTAAAAACAATAGCATATTTGGCTTTGTTTTAACTAATGTGAACATTTCTAAATGCATGGCCTACTTTATGATCTGCCAATGACACATTATTTTTTTTTTTTAATATGAGCTTTTACAAGGTAAGGAGCCAATCTCCATAAAGCCTTCAGCACTATAATTCTCTCATCCAGGAAGGCACCGTGTTGATGTTCCAATCACGGACTTCCAGCGTGTTGGGGAAACTTCTTTACAAACAACAATTCATGTGCATTTTCAAGTAAGTCTCAGTTTACAAATATGACCAGACACATTGTCCTAAGGCCAATGCACACCATCCTGCCTCCCTAACTGCATTACAAATTTGACAGCCTAAAAGTGTTGATGCTAACTTTACTTTAAATTTGCTTATTAAATATTTCCTTTATCCTGGAGAAAGAGACTTAATGTAGATGATTGTGTACTCTTCTCCTACTATTAGAAATCGTTTTGAGAGACCATAGCTATTGGAAGGAAATAAGCAATTCAATCCCACTTCAGGCACATGCAAGCTGTTGCCATCTATTCCAACTCATGACTTCTGGACATCAAGTCTATACTGAGCTTAAAAAACAAACAAACACAAAAGCCAGAATGCAGTGGTCAAGACATTCAGATCCACAAGGCTTCCTAAATTCACCATCCTTCAAATCAGAGTTAAGATAGAAATTCCACTCAAAGGACACTAGCCATTAAATCTAAAACCTGTTCAAAATAAAAGGGCAAAAACGAAATCAAAACACAAAAATTCCACAGCTTTATTTAAGAAGTGCTGTTTAAGCTGTAAAGGATTTCCTGTTGCTCTTGTTTTAAATCATTTTATAGTATTCTTTTGTTCTTGGGTTACTCTATATCCAAATAATCACATATGTAAATGACTCAATGCAACAGTGGATGCCACTGACAATGTAAACAGTATTGTTTATCCAGAAGCATTCTATGCTCATGCAAAAATGGCATTAAAAGCTTGTGGTCAGATCAAAAAACCACAACTGTAATTGTTTATTTATATAGCTCCCCATTATTCTGTAGCATCAGTTTACATTTTTAAAAATCTTTCAACATTGCTGAGTTAGTCTTAGAAGAGTGAAAAATGCAACGCTTGCCTAAATGATTAAAGACAAACAACTTAGGTCTATGCATGCAGCAAGATGCTTTAATATGGAAATTATTTACTTTGCCCTGGCTTATAGTTTTCATTTTGATGCTGCCCTTGAAACTCCTTGATAACAGGGCCATTCAGCGGAATTTCTGCATTTTTTCTCTGTAGTTCAGGGCAGCTGGTTTCTTTCCTCTCTAAGCAGAGAGCTAAAGTATATTTATCACTCTAACAGTGACTCAAAACAAACAGGAAGTCTTCATCAGCCGGCTCCTGGGCATAGCTGATATTAGGTACTGGCAGAAAGGAAACAGAGACCTCATTCTGTGGAAGTCCGACAGAATGTACATGCAGATGCGGGCGATAACAAAGTTAGGGATGCTCCAAATGACCACCACGTTCTCCCAAGATGAAGTGCTCTTGCAGTGCTCGCCGGTTTTCAGAGTCTGTGAAAATTCCTCAGGAGTTTTCCTTTCCATTTCAGTTTGAAAGAGTAGTTTGAACTGGATACCACGAGCCTTAGAATCCTTGTGAACCTATGCGCCAAAGAAAACCTGGGAGGGAGCTATTCTGGGAGATTTGGCTTTGATCTGGTTGCTAGGAAAAAGCCCTGCTTTTGTCTGCAAGTATTCTGAATGGCTCCTTCAGTCAGAATGAGGCCTGCAGGTCACTGTCTGAATTAAGTGAAGAGAATTTTTTTTTTAATGCTAAAAATGAAGTTGTCGCTGTGTGCCATAATAAAGCTGGAGAGAGCAAACTGTGCTGCTGAGCGATGGCCATGGCTCCTTGCTACAACTTAAACTCCAAGGTATACTGTGAAAATCACCCAAGCGTGCCTGCAGATCAAATATATGCAAATATCCCTCAGTGGCGCATATGTTCCTAGAGACCTTAGCCTTCACCTTCTTTTGCAAATAAAACCTGTTTCAGATTCAAAGCCCACTTTGTTTTTATTAATATAAATGTTCACTATCAAACAATTTTTTAACCTTATAAATAAATAGAAAGGTCAAACATTCACACCTGACTTTTTGCTGCGAAACCAAACTCGAAAGAGGTTAGACTGCAAACGACTGATACCGAATCAAAAATGATTAGGCAATACACTTTGGGAGGTCCTTTAATTCTTTTTTTTATTTGTTGACTAATCTCCTTGTTTATGATAATGCTCATACCTTTGTATAAGGACTTTACAGCCATTATCTAATCTTCACAGATCCTGGTGAGGTAGAAAGGGAGCAAATCTTATCTCCATTCTCCAGATGAGGACACAGAGACACAAGGAGGTTGAGTAACAAGCTCACATTTTAAGTGGCACGTTCCATCCAGATGCAAAAATGACAGTAGGGCACGGGCTTTGCTTTTCCAGTAATGGGGCTGGATTTTCACCCGTCACTCACATGTTCACCAGAACCCCTTGAAGACCAGCATTTCTGTAGGGACTGTACTGAATCTCCATACAACCTGTTGGAAAAATACGCAGCCAACTGGCCCACCTGAGGATCAAACCCTCGACCTTAGTTCCTTTGGCATTGAGTGCCAATGAACTGAACCACAGACTGAAAGCCGAAGTAGCCCAGTGCAGAATGGGACCAATCCAAAAAGTTCCATTGCTCCCTTTTAAATAACTCTGGCATAGGAGAGAAGGCACTATATTTCATGAACTTACCTAGTTTTGATCTCTCTCAAGTTTGAAACATATTTTACACTCCAAGCAAACCTGAATATGTGACATGTAAATGCAAAACTAAGAGAGCAAGGGGCACCTGGCTGGCTTAGTCAGTAGAGCATATGACGCTTGACCTTGGGGTCATGAGTTTGAGCCCCACATTGGGTGTGGAGATGACTTAAATTTTTTTTTAAATCTTAAAAAAAAAAGATAAGAGAGCTAAGAGGTAACTGCACGAGTGAAAATTTAACCACAGTAAGAAAAAAATGAACGACAGAAAAATGTACCAAGGCTGGGACTGTTAGGACCATAGCATCTTTATGGGTCTCCATAAAGCATCTCCTCACTTATATTAGTGCTATAGGTCTAGACAGTAGAGAAAAGGAAAAGTTAAAAATGAGAACGATCATTTTCCAAATAATTAGATACCCCTTCTCTCATTCTCACTCTCGTTAACTTTACTAAGACATAACGGAGATCCTCCTTTCAAGGAAGTGGGGACCCTTATGCCTCAGTTAAGGTTCTAGAGAAAAATCTATGCAAAACCACTGGCATGTCAACCAGATACAACCTGCATTGCCAGCTGAGGAGAGATGATCTCCCAAAAACAGGCCGGGGACGCCTCTCTTCTATCAGAGCACCTCCTGGAGCTTTCAGACACAGGAAGGGAGCCTGGCCTATCTTTTGGAATGCAAAATTCTCTACAGAACACCAGGCAAGAAGCACAGGAAGCTCAAAACAGACATCCCTCCCCAAAACCAAAACAAAAGTATTTTCAGGGCAGCATATTCTCTCTCAGTCTACCTGTGTACTAATTCTAATTTCCTCTCAAACTGCATATACAGTCGTAGGTCTGTGAGTTGTGGATCTGTGAACACTACAAAAATGCCTGCAATCTATCTCTGAAAGCCACAAAGCCAATCTCGGTTTGGGTATCATATGCATGGATCCTGAACTCTCCCAATCCAAGACTACCAAGTGCTTTTGTGCTCAACTCTGAATGTGGAGAAGGTCTTCCTGGACCCACAAAATGGCAACAGGCTAGCCGTACCAATTAACCAGACCACAGGAAGGGTTCTTCAGGCTTTGCGGAAGACCAGCCCCCAAGACCCCCCACTGAGTGGGACCCAAACCCTGGGGCTCCCACTACCCTTACTTATCCCCCCCCCCCACCTTGTGCAAACATTCCAGCTACCCAGGAGAACTTGACATTCATTTCTCACAGTGTCGCCATGGCTAGAGCTAAGCAAAAGCCAAAAATGAATTAGGTAAATATAGTAGGTTCAGGCACAAATTCAGCAGGTGGATTTATTTGCAAATTACTCTTTTGAAGCATCTCATTTAAGATTCTCTTTAGAGACACAGTAGAGAATTTTATCATTCTTAAAGTAAAGCAAAGCAGTATTTGATTTCAACATTTGGTGCATAGCCAATCATATAAAAATACTTAATAAAAGAATCCTTTTTGAAGTTATTATGCATTTATTACAGGATTATCGATTTCAGTAATGAGAATTTTATTGTTAGTATTGGGTTGACATGAGACATTTTTTTTTTCCTGGAGATTTCTCTAACATTTAATTGAGTCACCTTATTCCTTCTGCCCCAATACACAACTGTTCCTGTTATTCTTTGAATTAATTTGGATAAAAGCCTTCTGCAAAAGCCATCTTTCTGGATCCGCATCCTCCTCTCTGAGCATTTGTTAACACATTACATTATACTAAAGTGAATCCACCCCCAAGAAATTAGACAATCTATCCTGGTTTTAATATTTTTTGAAGGCTTACAAAGTGCTAATCACGAAAGCAGTGATTCCCAGCCCTGGTTTTGCGATAGCCTGGGATATCTCCAATTACCTCATAGTTCTTAAAAAAACAAAATTCCAAAAATTTTTCAGATGAAAATTAATTCTAATTTTATTTAATTTGAAATATAAATATCTGCCGTCGCAGATAGGAAGTGTGTGTCACAGTAGGACTTGGTGGCTGGAGAGTTGTTTAAAAAAAAAAAAAAGCAACAATAACCCATTGAAACTCCGCAAAGCTCAAAATCATTATGCTTCCCCCTCAGAAAAGAAATACTATTCTTATTCCTAGGAACTTAAATTCCTAACACACACCTTCTTGCAGGCACAGAAAGGAGCTAGGACAAAACCCATTCCAGGACATTTCCTCAAAAAGAATACAAATAAGGTGTGTCACGCATTTTCCTGAATAAAATAAACATGATAATATCTAATAATACCACCGCACTATTATATGTGGCCAAATTACAGTTGTGCTAAGGAATGAGAAAATCTCTGGAATAGAACCAGGATTGCTTTTTAATTGTCCATTAGAAAAAGCAAAGAATAAAACCGCCTGCAATGATTTCCTTTTGAGATCATGCACCTTATTTTTAAAATACGAAATCAAAAACATATTGGGACGCATGGTGAGGCTGAGCAAAGCGAACTGTCTCCTCTCCTCAGCTCAGACTCAGCAGCTACAGCAAGCCCACAGTGCCAGCTGGAGCCTGCCAAGGCAACTAGCATTGCACGAAACAAAATCTTCATTCTTCGGTTCCGAGCTGACTCTGCCGAGAACATCTTTCTCTCCTCACCTTTTCTTCCTTGTTTTCTGAACTGAGATCTTTCTATTCAAGGATGTTCTTCCATTATGTGAGACGCCCCCAGAGCCAATGAAAAACGAGGACACTTTTATTTCGCGTGAAGATTCCTCTCCCAGGGCCATATTCCATGAATGAATGGCTTGTAGGACAGACCGCTAATAATAAACTCCACCAACTGTGCCAACACAAGTGTGAGAAATGCACGGGGAGGCTAAGGCTGGCCAAAGGAATTCTCCCATACCTGCAGCGGCTGACTCCTTCCAAGAAAGCTGTTGAGTCTGCTCATGTACTCACTTATTTGCCAGGAAGGTATTCCTTTTAAAAAGTAAAAATAAATAGCTCCTACCACCTCCTCCTTGACTTGAAATCACTATTTCTACTAGAAAATAAACTCGTAAACTCCATCTGTTAAGATACTGGAGAACTCTGCCGGACAAAACATACCGATATTTGTTGAAGGAGCAATCCTATACTGGCTAGAAAAGGAACTGGGAACAAGGAGGTCATTTCCCATTCAAATTTAAATGTCACCATGAAATACTGTTGAAAAATCAAACACATCAAGAGTGACTGCACATGTCACAGACTCATCTCCTCTGACCTCCCTAACACTTGTATGAGGGTGTTACTGTCACTGAATTGTCTGGATTCCAAAGAGCATTCTGGCTGAGCTCTCACCCACCCTGTGGATTAACTAAGACCATTTTTTTTTCCCTCCTTTTAAATCTCAGGCTTGTTTTCCCCTTGCAACACAAAAGGCTTTGAGTCCCACCTACCCACTGTCGATTAGCTGGTGTGCAAAGAAGAAAGCAACTTGGTTAATTGTGGAAATGGAACACGTTAGAAAATACAGCCACATAAGTTATTTCACAATCTACTTCATTTACTGGATAAAACATAACCTTCCACCCATTACTCAAGCCATCTTCACACCCATTCTTTTCATGTATTCATCATCCACTTAACCAATATTTATTGAGCATCTACTATATCCCAAGCACTTTGCTGGACACTGAGTTTGTAGCACTAGAGAAGACAGAGCCAGTCCCATCCTCTGAAGTGAAAATGCTCCTAGAGACTCAGAAAAAGACAGAGATTGTTTTAATTCACTTTGGGAAATGATAAAATCAAGAGGAAAATTATAACTAGGTAGAGCGATAAAGACTAATTTGAATAAAGTTTTCTAAATATGAAGACAGTGACCTTAACAAGTGTGGGAAAAAAAAGAGTCATGGATATAACATTTCAGGTTGGTTGTTCAGAGAAGGGCTCTCAAAGGCCAAGATATCTGAGCTGATTTTCTTTTTTTCAACGTTTTTTATTTATTTTTGGGACAGAGAGAGACAGAGCATGAACGGGGGAGGGTCAGAGAGAGAGGGAGACACAGAATCGGAAACAGGCTCCAGGCTCTGAGCCATCAGCCCAGAGCCCGACGCGGGGCTCGAACCCACGGACCGCGAGATCGTGACCTGGCTGAAGTCGGACGCTTAACCGACTGCGCCACCCAGGCGCCCCTGAGCTGATTTTCTGTGAGAAGAGAGGCCAGGCAAAAAACAAAAGCAGGGGAACCTGGGTGATTCCGTCAGTTAAGCGACTGACTCTTGATTTCTGCTCAGGTCATGATCTCAGTGCCATGAGATATGAGCACCTCGATGGGCTTTGCGCTGGGTGCAGAGCCTGCCTGAGATTCTCTCTCTCTCCTTCTCCTCCTGCCCTTCCCCTGCACATGCACACATGCTCTCTCTTTCTCTCTCTCAAAAAAAAAAAAAAAAAAAGGAAAAACAAAACTTTTAAAAAAGAGTAAAATGCCCTAGACTGAGAAAGAGCTCGGTGAGTCCAAGGAATAGAAAGGAAGCAAGCAGGCTGAAACATAATGGAAAGCAAAATAAGGTAAGTCTGGAAATTTGAGGGACTTGGAGGTTGGAATTTGTTCTAAATGCAACAGGAAGCCTTTGGAGGATATCAGGCAAGGAAGTGACTTGATCTGATTGAGGCTTTCAAACAGTAGAGTGTCTGCACTCCACAGAGTCTAAGGAAGGATCCAAGCAGGGTGGATTCAGGATGTATTTTAGAGTAAGAACAAGAAAAGGGCTAAAAAAATAACTGCATTTTTTTTTTTTTTTACTTGAACAGTTGAGTAGATGATAAACTGAGACAGAGATGATGCTGGGGGGGAATACTTCTACTCTCTTTCTTCTAGGTGGGAGAGGTGGACATTCACTTATTCAACTTTGTCCCTCAGCAATCCTTGAATGCAAGAAAAATAGACTTTTATCCGCTTTCCTTATGTTCTAGTGTCCTATTTAAATCACAATATTCTAGATTGCTGGCATGCTTTTCTACTCCATTTACATCAGTTTCAAACCCTAGTTTAATATCCAGCTCCTCTAAGAAGATTTTGCTGATTAAAACTCTCCTCCTAATGATTATGCCTTATTAATATCCATTCTTTCCATTTTTATTACAAATCTTTTACTCTATTTTATACTTGGCTCCTACAGGATTGAGACCAGATTCTTCAGCCTTCCTCTCTTTTTCAGCCCCCATGTGCCCACCTCCCCATACAACGTATTCCCAAAGCCCCACTTGGCCCTGTGTTACCCAAGCCTGAGCTCTACCCACCCCCACGCACCCCCATCACTCTTCTCTAACAGACTTTCCCTCTCCATAGCTCTACCTGCCACACTATCCAGTCAATCCTTTAAGACCTAGATCAAGGGACCACTTTTCAAGAACCCATTGTTGACCCCTCCCCAAACAGAGGTCATCTCTCCCTCCCATCCCCTAGGAGGCAGTGGAGTATAATGGTTGAGGGCTCGGGCTCTGGGGTCAGGCTCTCAGTTTACAGGCCCACCTCTGCCTGGCCTAGCTCTGCGCCCCAGGGTAAGCCATTAATATGTATAGATCTCTCCTGCTTTATCTGCCAAGTGTATGTGGGGGGAGGTTCAGGAAGTAAGAGTACCTGTAACTCAAAATTGTTATGAGGATTGAGACAACGCACCTAAAATGTATCATGTAGCTGCCAACACATAGTAAGGACTGACTCTTCAGTGCTAGATGTTTTTGTTATTCCATTTCAGCAATCTTTGGCTCTCTAATCAAAATAACAGTCTACTTTGTCTTGTGGTTGCCTTTAACCCATCAGATTAAAAGCTCTCTGAGAATGTAATGGTGCTTTCTTGGTCTTTACATTTAGTAGATATTATATGAATAGTTATTGATGAATGAATGTGAAATATAAAATAAACAATTTTAAGGATTTTCATTTCTTTTTCCCCAAATACATTGGCTCTTGTTAAAGTAGAAATAACATCTTTTCATTTCCTATTTTAAAATTCCATATTTCCCAGTGTGTACATATATTGTGTACATATATGCATATTCATACTGTGTATATATTATATACAGTCTGCATTCTAAATATTTGAATTTTCTGAATTAACAGACTCTTGTGTTCAATACAAGTAGCACATATAGGGGCACCTGGGTGGCTCCGTCGATTGAGTGCCCGACTTCTGCTCAGGTCATGATCTCATGGGTTATGAGTTGGAGCCCCAAGTCGGGCTCTGTGCTGACAGCTCAGAGCCTGGAGCCTGCTTCGGATTCTGCCCCTCCCCCACTTGTGCTTGGTCTCTGTCTCTCAAAAATAAATAAATAAATGTAAAACAAACAAACAAACAAGTAGTGCATATATCAGGCTACATTCACCAGGAATGCTGCCTTTAAAATAGAAAACTATCTTTTCACTTATCCTGAACACAAGGAATTACAATGGGCCATCATTCCTGCTCACAAAAATCTTGTGGCCTCTGAGGACCCGGAGTCAGGCAGGAGGTTCTGGTTAGCGACATGTGCTCTCTCATCTACATCAGTTAATGTTTATTGGACAGAGCACGGATGCAACGCACTGTGCTGTGTGTTTTGGGTACATTTTCTAAATGTGAAAACACTACGATGTCTTACATGTCAGGAAAGACATCATTCCTGTCTGTAGTGAATAATAAAAAAAAAACATATCTCTATAGGTTTCTGAATTACTATTCATTGCATCTCATCTCACATAGGCAGGAAAACCTTGACAAGCTTTGCAATATGACAAAGACAAGGTCTAGTGGAGAAATAAAGGGAGAAAGTGTGGATCTGAAACTAAATTAAGGGTCAGTTGTGGCTTACTTTTAAAAAAAAAAAAAAACTAAACACAACATGCTAAAATAGATTAAAATATAAACATGGGGTCTCTACATCTTTCTTCACAAAGTATCAGTTAATCTAGCAAGGATTTCTTATAGTTTCTAGTAAACATAATTTTACTGTGCTTTGTCCCTAGATTGGCCCATGTCTAAATAATTATAGATGTAAATCACACAACCCCACCTGAAAAATATCATTTTTCCCTAGTGATGAGCTGAAATCAAAACTCCAGAACAGGGGCACCTGGATGGCTCAGTTGGTTGAGTGTCCAACTTCAGATCAGGCCATGATCTCCAGAATAACTGTGCCTCAATACAACCCACTGCAGTTTTCTCTGTTCATCTGCTTGTTTCCTTTGTTCACCCCTCTGTCCTTCATTTCTTCCCTCCTTCTTTCCACCATTTGTGAACGATTTGGCCAACCCTTCTAGCCGACAGTCTGTGTCTTCAATCCCTAGTCGGCAGCTATATTCTATTCCACAGATTGAGCTATTTAACTGTGCAAGTTCTTGTCTCCAAAACACACTCCTCTTTTCTCGGTTGAGTTATAACACATACTTTTTTCATCAACTGCTAAAAAAAGTAACAAAGACTCCATTCTTACACACAACCTCAAGAATCCAGGATAATTTCTCATGTAGCATCCACTTAAACTCTTGCTATTTCCATGTCACAATCTAACTGCCTATGGCATATCCTGAATTCTGATAAAAACCCATCCAATTCTATCAGTGAAATTCCCGTCTCTTGATGTCTGGTTGACAAACTACCTAAAACACACCCACACTGAAACAAGTGGGTAAGAAAACCACCAAGATAACTATTGGATGCTCTGTTCTTAGTTTCTACATACTTAAAAAAAATTTTTTTTTAATGTTTATTCTTTCTTGGAAGACAGAAAGACAGAGTGCAAGCGGGGGAGGGACAGAGAGAGAGAGGGAGACACAAAATCTGAAGCAGGCTCCAGGCTCTGAGTTGTCAGCACAGAGCCCGACACGGGGCTCGAACCCACGAAGCATGAGATCATGACCTGGGCCAAAGTCGGACGCCCAACCAACTAGCCACCCAGGTGCCCCTCTACATACTTTTTTATACCTTCAGTGACTCACACCCAGTACAGTCTCCATGGATTACACATTCGAATTAAATAAAATGCTGGCCTATGTCTTTCTGCCTCACTCATTCTTTCTCTGCTTAGCTACTAATAGTTATTTTTTCATTACTGTTCCAAGTTAACTGCATGGCAAAACCCATAATCTCAAATACATAACTGTTCAACTTTATCTGAAAGTGGAGGACCTCTCCTAATTTTGCACCCCCTATTGACTCCTCAAAATAGTTTTAAGATCATTTCCACTCTTACCCCTCCTGTTTGGTTGTTTTCTTTAAATCTCCCTCCTCAATAAAACAACATGTATTAAAATCAAGCGCATTTGTTTTAAGTCATCAAAATGTGTCTTTGCCGCTGCATTTGCTTGCCTTTTTGTCTCCTGAAAAAAACTGAAACTTGGAGAGTAATGAGTAAAAGATTTCTGGAAGGAAAGACATTATTTGATATAGTAATATTGTAATAATAGAGCTCTTTCCCCACCTGCTTCAAAACCGACTCAGAACTTAGAAAGTGAAATGCAATTGCCTTTTTAAGTGGAAATTTAAATAGAAAGTAAAAAAGTTCAACTACTTTATTTCTAAGTAGTAAGGTGGATTCTGTCTGTCTTATTTATTGCTGAATCCCCAAGCCTGGAACCGTGCCTGCCACATAATAGAGGTTATTTCAATAAATAAATGTTAAATGAATGAGCTTCTTTACCCAGAAAAATGTTGAAACTTGTTTACTAGCTGTCAAAAGTAGGTTCCTTCATGCATAAAAAAGCATCAGCTGTGTAATTTGCCCCCACTTCCTCCTTTTGCAGAAAGCCAACAAAAGAACTGTAACTTTTTACCTAAGGATCAAAGGTGTCAACCTATTGGCTCACACTACTTTAAAGTCTTGGATAACAGTCTTGGGTTATTTTTAGATAATTTCTTTTGTTTCAAGCTTGAAAAGAAGTATTAACAAAGATCAAAAAATAAATCACTGATTCAGAGCAGGAAAATGCATATTAAGAAGTTCAAAATATAGTATGTAGAGGCTGTGAGCTAACCTTCCCAGAATACAAGTCAGATCTAGCTTTAGATACTAAAGTACTATATCAGTCCCACTTGGGACCCATCAACATAAAAGGAATGAGGAGAACTTAGAGAGTTGAAAGTCTGAAAAGGAAAGAGAAAAACAATTTAAAAATTATACAGTGACCCAGGCATTCTCAACGTCTAATCCAATAAACCAAGAGGTAGAAAGATACAACCAAATT
>NW_024412395.1:27686429-27755673 GCF_014898765.1 Herpailurus yagouaroundi | reverse complement strand
CTCCAAGACGTATGTAAGATCAGTGCAGTCAGAAAAAAAAAAAATACCCCTACCTTTTAAGCCCCGGGGGCGGGCCCCCCCCAGAAGGGTAAAAAAATCACGTGATAGGTGAAGAAAACTTAAAGAATCAAGATTATACAGGTAAAGAAGAGAACACATATTGGTGACTTAACAGTCTTTGTAGTTTAAAACAACCATTAACCTAAATCAATTGCAAGACACACAGGATGGCTTATTTCTTGCTAAAACAAGAAGTACACACACACACACACACACGCACAAAACATATACACATGTGCATATATTATGCAGAGTTACAGGGAGTAGGGCTCCTGGAGAAAGGGCAAAGGCACAAAAACCATGTGAAAAAGAAAAAGCTCCTATCATTAGGACTCATTTAAGGCAGCAACTCTCATATACTAACTAGATGTGAAGATGACAGAACATGGACAAAGGAAAAGGGGCAGGCCTTCCCAAGAGGACACAGAAGAATGTCAGGAAAAGGAGACCTGTTTAAAAGAAAGGTTGAAATACAATGCCTATTGTAACACAAGCGAGGCATAGTGTCCGAGGTGTGAACATACATTCTAGAGTCGAAAAATGTTTAAGAATCCCTAACCTACCATCTTCAAGGCAAAGGATTCTGGAAAGCCCAAGATAATAGGGGATTGAGCAGTTTCTCTGGCAGGGTGATCAGAAGTGAAAGGTCTTGTCAAAAAGAAAGGACCAGAAATGAAGCTCTAATTGTTCCACGGGCTGACCAGAAGTGCTCCCAGTATCTACATATCTCACTCCAAAATCATCTGGAAGAATACGAACCCCAACCTAGTGTAACATCCTTGACCCACCCTGGGGCCAAGGAATTGTATTATCCTTAACAAAACTGTCATTTGTACCCAGTTTCTCTCTTTCTGGTCGTCACAGAGATAGTAAATAAGAAATCAACATTATCCACATAATAAAAAGTGGCCTCTCTCAAGTATCATAATTGCAACACAAAGAGGTTAACCAAGAAAACATGTTTTTATTCACAGGAATTACTCTACCAGCGGAAATATCAGGATGTTAACTGGCGCCATGATTAATTGGGGAGATACTTGGAGGGCATATGGGGTTTCTCAGACTCTTTAAATAACATTATATAGGTATTTGTCTCCCTTTGACCTCATGACAATTGACCACATACATCTAAGATTAGAATGTTTCAGGTCAACTCAAACTTTCACACTAGATCTGGACCAAGCAAGATAGAAAGCACAAGCAAAACTAAACCTTCTATTTAGGACAGGAGCCCTTTCTAAGCTCTACAATTTCCTCGGGCAGTACTACAGCTGAAAACACAGCCAAAGAGAGCGTTTAACAACAATTGGCTTCATTCTTCATAGAGGAATAGTGCAGATTTACCCCAGCACCTACTATGTGTCAACGATTTCACTGAACACGTCACACCCACTATTTCTTTAGGGTCCTTGGCGAGCCTGTTCAGTCCTGGCTACTCTCTCTCAAGTTAAAGCTGGGGAAATTCAAAGTTCCTTAGGAAGTCCCCCACCAGCAGTAGCCAGGGAATGAAGTCCTGGAGTAACCTAGTCCCAATCACTTAAAGAAAAATGAAGGCTACATAGTAAAATTGGATGAGGAAGACTGGAAAATTGTCTTATTATAAAAGGCCTGGTACTACTACTGGGCATCAGAGTAAATTCTGGTGGAGATGCAAGCCTGAATCATTCTCCCCAGGGTTATGGGCTCATCATATTTGGCTCTTCTACAGATCGCTCGTTCCTATTCTATCACTACCTTGCTCTCTCCATCTCCCTCTCTCTCCACCTCTCTCAGCTGTGGCCTCTGCCTTCCTGAGACAGAATGGGTACACGGAACCGGAACCGGTAAGAGGTAACAGATCAAAGAGCAACATCGCCCTGCATGTCCCAAGCTGTTAGCCCTCGGGCTGACCTGCTATTCTCACTTCCACCCACAACCCTTTGGTTTTCTCTTGTACTGATCCTTGACCAGAAACCTTTCCCTATCCCCATGCCCTTCTCTCCCCACGGTCTTCCTTGCCCTAGCCCATCCCCTCTACCTGCACGGGCACTCACACACACATGCACACATTCTTACTTGCATCCCTTGTGCTTCACAGGGCATCGAGTACTCAACACCGAGAAAAGGAAGCGCTCAGGCCTCACTGAAGCCACCTACATATGCCCCAAGTCAGAATCTCACTTGGTTTGGGGGCGGTTTCAAATATCAGTTTCACAGTCACTACTCAATACCACCCAAAGATCAATTTCATCTATCTTTTCTTTAAATGGGGCCTTGGCAGCCCAAATTTAGAGCAGGTACTAAAACCAGACAGAATTTTTTTCTGTACTGCTTCTGTGAAAAGGCTGGCCAAAGAGTATTAAAGTCACCCTTGCTGTCGGTTTCTCTGTTTTCCGCATCTTGGAACGCTGCACAAGTCAGCTGCACGTAAAACCACGCAAAGGGTTTTGCTGTCTGCACCCAATACCGGACAGGCCCCTCTTTAAAAGTCAGCATTGCCTCCCAAACATGTCCTTCTTAGTACTATCTAACGCTATGTGACGCTACGTTGCACTCTCCTCCATCTGTCTAGGTAGGAGGCTCTTCACTCCACGCCCCTTCTGGCCAGTCCTGAAGATGTGAAGGGAAAAGCCTCAAAGGTGGGGAGTTTCATGTTTCTGTGCAACAACCAGGCAGCCATATCCTTCTGCTTTCCCCTGAAAATCAGGCATCACCTTATCGTTTCCTCACCAAGATTAACTCCTGCTTCCTGAAGAGTATTTCTGAGGTAGAAAGCAGAGGTGGTGAAAAAAGGGGGAGCTGAAAAGTCCAATCTGTCAAGCTCCATTTTAGAAGAAAGGAAAACTGAAAAGTGAACGTATTTAACATGAGCCATTTCCTGCACTCAGGAGGGAAGAAAGCGCGCTGGTAACTGTGTGCAGGAGGAGATCCGCACTGGTGTTATCTCTGACCTGCAGCTTAGCCCCAGTGTCTCAGCTGCCAAAAAGCTCCCATTCAACGTTGTGCTGAGTTCATCAATGCTCCACGTGTCAGGATCCTAACAGGAAAAAGCAGGACAGACAGTCTCTCCATTCAACCGCCTGGGGACCCCATGACAACTAAAATCCCCTCGCAGACCGTCCATATCAACCTTCGGCAGGTCAGAGCACGCAACCCCTTCAGAACCACAGGCTCAGGCCCACACCCTTTCCCCTTGTCAACATCGTCACTTTAAACAGAACATCGAGCCTTATCACGAAACCTGAAGTAAGTATGACAATTAAGATGGATTGCAAAGCCTGCTTGTGCTTCACAATTAACAATCACTTGGCAGCGGGTTCCACGCAACTGTTGGGGGGTATGGCAAGAACTTTATCCCTGCTTAGTGTTGCATTAGCATATTTAGTAGGCTGCAAGACATAATTCCTAAGATATGAACATATTTTTGTCTTTTTTAAAAATCTGCAATTAAGCTATAATATGTAGAAACTCTGCACCAGGCAATCAACGTGCAAACACCAAGATGGAACCGCGCAGGAGGAGGGGGGCAAGGGAAAGCAACGTCTCCCCCAGCACTGATACCAACTTGAACCGGTGGCTACTTCCAGTGTCATGGGCCGGCTGGAAAACTGTGGCTTCTTGCCACCTACGGCAAAATTTACGGGGGTGCTGGTGTCGCCCCACTGCTGCTGCCATCGGGGGCTTGCTCTGTAAGAGCAGAGCTACCTGCTTTAATCGGACACATGAAAAAAAATCAGACCCTGAGATGACCCCAGTAGTTACACAGCAAACTATGCACTTTTCAGAAAAAGCACCCGATTCTCAATCTCTGAGTAATAAACGATGCTGATAAAAACCACAAAGACACTTTATTCAACAAACATAAGCCCTCTTCATCAAACTTGCCATTATTTTCCCTTACTTTCTGACCCACCTGCCACGCCGATGAAAAGGTTCAGGGAGCACCCAAACTGGACCAGCGTTACCGGAAACAACTGGGAGCTACCATCCCAAGCTTCTCTGGTGTGTCTATTGTATATGCTCAAGCTTCAAGTCCAAGCATGCCCTGAGCGGGGGCCGGGGAGGGAAAGAAACGGAGCCAGATCTTTCTGAGATAGCCAGGACTTTGTCTTTCTTGACATCTGGGTTGCAAGGAGGCAGGATATCCTGCCAAATATATTACAGCTGTGAGACCCACCTTGTGATTTAAGACACTGCAGAATCTGAAGAGCACAGAAGACATAGGTGTGTTTTCTGAGAAAGAAGCCTCACCCTTTGCTTCTTTTGCAAAAGAAAACACGCACGCGTGTGCGCCACGAGTTTAGGTGAGCGGCTCTCCAGTTGCATAAAAGAGAGCATATGAAAGCAACAAATGCAATTTAGCACACAAAGTCTTTCTTTACAAAACCAGTAGAGGAGCAGATTAAAGCACCTGGCAGTCTTGGCAAGCCGAAAGAAAAATCTAAGCTGTGACAAAACAAAACAGGTGTACAGGTATAAAACTTTTGCTTTCCAATAATGCCCCTCTCTTCACTGGAATGCTTTGACAGGTGCAGAAGTTCAAGTTACAGTAGGGAAATGGCAAATAAATACACAGCATTAGTGTCTGACGTGCTTGCTGAGCACCGGGGATGTTAATAACTGGCAAGGTACACTAATCTCTGATTGCAACATTTGGTTTACCTTAATCTGGAGGGACAGCTGTATTAAAGAGGGAATTATACTAATCAGTTCAAGGCCCTTGCATATAAAACTTCCCATTAGGCTTAAAGTACACCAGCTTATGCTCATTCTCTAGGAGCCTTACATCTGGTTCTGAATAAGGCAGCCTCTCATTTGCAAGGTACAAACTGAAAACAAGGGGGAGGGGGGCTGACAGTTGCTGGAGGATGGGTGATAGAAGAGTAAGCTACTAATTCTTTGAAATTTTTAACAGCACAAAACTAGCTTCTAGGCATCTTAATACTAAAAGGGGGGGAAAAAAAAAAAAAGCATGTGTTATCAACCCTAGGCCATTTTTTCCTGTTACCGGAGGTGACCAACATAAAATAAAATTGATGATGTCAGTCAAAAACAGCTAAGCACAAAGCTTGGCTTTGTTATCTTAAGTCAGAAGGTATGATAGGCCATGCCATATGGCTCTAATCCGCCTCTATCTCCCATCACCTAACAGGAAACCTTCATGTAGCATGACCTTATTTGGCTGGTTCCAGGTTAGGGCTGCCCAAAGGGGATTTTTCTGTTTCTGCTATATCCAAAGGTTTATGTTGATTTTTTTCTGAGCCCTGCAAACTATAAATCCGACTGATTACTCTGCACTCTTTTGCTTGACTGAGCCTTTACAATCAGACATCCCCGTTAACAATAAGCTCCTAATGAATCAAACATCTATGGCATTAGTTTCACCTAGCTGCCTCTTTCCCATGCACTGTGCTGCTTTGTCAGACCTGGTTTGATGAGAAAAGCTAGTGACACTTGCTGCACCTATTGATAAACAATTCAGTAATGAGGGGCATAACAAAAATTACCTAAAACAACCTGATTAAAAATGACAGGCAAGGCTTACTCCCTTGCTCTACGGCGAAGGTAACTCCGGTTCTGCGTAGGGAAAATAATGAGGTAAAATAAAATTTCCTTCTTAGCAAGGAGTTCACTTCTGAATGTGTGTTGATGAGGAGATTCGGTTTTTCCAGTGATGTTTTCCACTCTCTCAGGTTATATGATTACCCGTAACGTTAGGGACTCATCGAATTCGGGATGGTTGCCTTTCAACTTTCCGAGACGAATTCCCTGCTTTTTCTACTTAAACTTTCAGAATAATCAAACTTTCTTTCTTAAATGTGAGTTTAGTCATTGAGAAATTCAATAATATAATGCTAATAATTAGGTAAGTATAGTGTGGGCACAAAAGAGAAATTCTAAGATACCAAAAAAAAAAAAAAAGTTTTGGAACAAAGTAGGAGAAACTTCATGGACAAAATCATCTCCCTAAAAGGAATAATTTAACCTTACCATGGACATGGAAGCTCCTTTTATTGGGGTCACCCGGAGGACCTTTGCAACTTCGAAACAAGCTTATACCCAGAGGAGGCCAGGCTCTTGTGAAAGCTTGATTCAAAGACAGAAATGTGTGGGTTTTGCAATTGTGTGGCATCATGCTGGGAGGGTTTCCATCAGTGCACAGATGCACTTGAAAATCAAATATGGACATGGGGAATGTTTTTTGGAGATGGAAAATGAGTGCTGATGACATGTTTATACTTCGCAGATGGATCCAGTACAGAACCATTTTTTGTGAAGAAACAATACCCACCATTTGCTAAAAAAAAATTTTTTTTGAGCAGCTACAAAATGGTGGCACAAAAAGTGAATATTCCCGTCATATATGCTCCACCTGTTTCTCGGTCTTACAACTGTCTTCCATCCTGACCATAATCAATGACTGCTGTAGTCTTATTTTATTTTCAAATGTTATCCAAAAGAATATGAAAAAAGAAACACAATACACAAAGGCATTTGAAAGAGCAAAATGATTTGAAATTAATTTGCCACATATGAAAAATTGGAAAATGACAAATGCTATTAAGTAACAAATGCTGAATTGAATCCTAAAAAATTCATTTTAATTGGCATATTTTCTCCCTAAATTTGATATCAAACCAATTTTTGAATGTTTTCTATCTAGAGTCTAGAATGTCTCCTCTATTCCTTCTTTTGGCCCCACCTTAGATCACTTAGGTATTTGTAACTCTGGAAATTACAATGCTTAGCATGGCGTTAATACTGTTTACTGCCTGGGTGGCTCAGTCAGTTGAGCATCTTACTGTTGGTTTCAGCTCAGGTCATGAACTGACGGTTGGTGGGTGTGAGCCCCACATCTGGCTCTGCCCTGGCAGCACAGAGTCTGCTTGGGATTCTCTCTCTCTCTCTTTCTCTCTCTCAATCTCTCTCTCTGCCCCTCCCCTGCTTGCACTGTCTCTTTCCCAAAATAAATAAATAAAACTTAATTTTTTTTTCTTTAAACAAATACTATTTATTGCCTTATTATTGGCACATTATAATGATGAGTAGTTCCTAGTGACAAATATCAACCATAATGACATGGAAAGGCACAATATGTATGGGATATGGGTTTGTAAGAAGATAACCTAAAGCATTTAAGTGTCGAAAAACATTATTAGTAACATTGCAAACTTTGCTCGATAAAAGCTATCAGAATAGTCAAATCTTAACTTACTGAGACCATCAATAATATTGAAACTTGCCATCCCAAGTGTGAAATAGTGACAAAGTGACCCACCTCAAAGATACAGCAATTACACAACAATAAGGAAGCTATGGATCTGAAATATAAAAGTTAATAATTTTTTAAAACAGCAAATTCTGAACACATTTTCAGACTTGATGAATGAGTATGTGTTTCAAGTGTTTCAAGTAATACGTGACACTAAATTTGTTTCTTACTTTTGGTCAGACAAATTAACTTTTCTTGATGTTTTACCTTTCTTGCTATCTGTCTTCCTAACCTACTGAATTTCACAGCTAGCCTTTAATCAATCATATTTTTTATTCTAAGTATCAGTCCGAGATTAAGAATTAGAAATAGACTCTGAGTCACAGCAAACGGTCATACAGCCTGAGACTAGATAACAAAATCTTGAGAATCTACGTAAGTCGACATGTTCTTTCGACCCTGTAGTTTCTGGCAGTGTACCAAACATAAATCGACAGTTCTACGTTCTATGATTCTGCCCCTTGTTATCATCCTGAAACTAACAAAAGCCTGTGTACCCTTCTCTAAATGAAGCAAGCCTTCATCTTTATTGCTGGATTTTTGACACATGTGAACAAGCCAAAACATTTATAAATTCTTAATTATTTCTTGCCTATCCGTAAAAAAACAAAAGTTTTAATCATAAACTTAAGGTAGTCTTAGAGTTCCACAGAAAATGTTAGTACTCATCCCAAATATAACTTGTTAAACTTTGAAATGGTCAAGAAAAATGAAAGTATATCTTTCCAGTTAGAGTATATATGAGGTCATTGTGTTCCTAATCAACTTTCGGCAAATGCATAGAACAGAGAACTCAGAAAAAATAAGAGATCATTTGTTTCTATTTCTTTATTTAAGATATTAGGGAAAGGAGATGTGAGAAGTAATAAAACTAATTTAGTTCACATAACTAGATTGCTGGGAAATCAGATTTCCTGAGGTCTGCTTTATTCTACTAAACCATTCTGTTTGCAAATCTTGTAATATTTAGTTAGAATGGACTAATGTTATTGGTCACCTATTCTCTAAGTACTACATTAAGTATATTATAAAATAATACGGTGTTCAGATATCATCACACTTAGAGAATAATTGTATAACAATATAAAAATTAATAAGCTACGTTCTACCAGTGCCTAAATTGTTGCCTAGATGTAAAGTCAGCACCTCACTAAGATAACTATACTACTGGTCTATAAGTTAATTATGGGATAATACAATCCCTTATCCCTGGTGACAAGCAGAAGTTATGTAAGGGTGCTGTTAACCAAAGAACAGCTAAATACAGGGCCCCTGTGTGTTGGTCTGGCCTCTAGACCAGAGAGATCCAGGGACAAAACACTCTGTAATCCTAACCAAGCTGCTCATCATTTGTCTAAGGAAGAACTAGTGAGCTTTTCTACATCAAAGTCAAACCTGACTTGCATGGTAGTCAAAAGGTCAGCTTTTTAAAACTTGAAGTTCATTACAGTCCACTGTTTTCTTCTTGATATCTGCTACACAGAAAGAACAGCCAATATTCCAAAGTAAAGTCATCTCTACTTAAGAAAGTGGAAGCAATCTTCCTGAGTCCTAGCGTTTACAGGTAGGACAGCCTGGCTATTCTACAAGCATCTTGGCCTACTTCCCAAAGTGCTCATTGGTGTCTGGGTGTCTGAATAGTAGCTGATGGATTTCCATGGCTTGTCACCACTATCCCTAACTTCTGGTAGTAGTCCCAACTCTGCCAGCAGTTATACGTAACGTATGTGTGAGAAGAAAATATGCTTCTTTTTGCTGGGAAAGGGTTTGGGTTCATCAGACCTTTAAACCCCAAGGATGAAAAAGAGTTCTGAATCAAATAACGTGGAGGCATGGGTACAGACAAAACTTTTCCATCAGTAAAAGTTAAAATTCACAGATGTCTTCCTAATAACGATACTGAATAGCTTACTTCACATATGTATCATCCATGGTATTTATCCAACACCTTTAAGTGGGTTGGGTGCTATTAACCAAAGATCAACTTAAACACAGGGAGACTGAATGTCGGATACGGTTTTAGGCATTTTGAGACAAGATGCCCTGGACTGTCCTAAATTTGGTCTAGAAATATTCTGGATGGAGTCTGTTCCCACGGTTAGCATTAGTTATGTAAAGGTGGATATGAGTCTAATTTTTCGAACTGGATCGGTTGTGTAGTTCATGTTTATTCACATATTATCTGCACTGATTCATATATCCTAATCTTAATTAGCATTTAGACATAGTAACTGGTATATAACTAAACATATAATAATCATATTCTTTTATGTTACTTACATTTTAAGTTATCCATTAAAATTCAGCCAGTCAAAATAATCTGTAGGCAAGAAGAAGTTTGGTTCTCATGTACGAAGAACTTAAAAAAATATCCTTTGGGGGCTCCTGGCTGGCTCTTGAAAGTAGAGCATGCGACACGTGATCTCAGGGTCATGAGTTCAAGCCCCACCTTGCACCTAGAGCTTACTTTAAAAAAAAATCCTTCGAGTAGAATTTTAGACATTTATACCCATACTGAGAGGTTCCTTTAGTTTCTATGGAAACTGTGTGAAGGTAGTTTCATTCAGTATGTTGAGTGCCAGAACACTAGACTCCTCTTTTATCATCTGCCATCCAATAGACAAAACCGACTTTTTCTTGTTACATAGCTTCCATTAGTAACCATGGAACGATCCAGTACATCTGATATTATTTTCTTGGTGTAGGTAATGTTGCCAGTGATGATGGCCCTGAGATTGTGGTACTTTCTGCTTTCACACTTGAGGGCCTACCAGTTACTACAGTTGCCACAAGAAACTAGCTAACCAACAAGCACGAATAGAAATTGCACATACACATCTCTTGTATTGTTCTAAACAACCTCATGAAGTCTTTAGAAACTGTCACATAGTTGCATCCCGTCACAGAATGTGATGTTCTACCACTAAAAAGTTGGGAAGATTTGTATGGGTAAACCCCCACCTCTACATCAATGGATGCAATGGGATAAAGATGATAGGTTTATAGAATTGATCCCAACATGTAGTCAGTTCATAAGGAGGTCAAAATTATAATAGTTATGAAATATGTTAACTTTGAGAAGATTGAGACAGTCAGACAGAGGAACCATTTCCCCCAAGCTAAGTTGTAAATAAGGGCTACTAACCCTTTCATTCTTTTCTAAGTGGAGAACAGATCTTCTCCAGGCTGTTCTGAGTAGCCTCCCCCTGTCTCCACAGAGGCTTCACTTGACCTTTGCAATCTAGCACACCCAGACCTTTCTAATCATGTGCATATTGTAACATCAGATGAAATCTTTCCCCTTCCCTTTGCCTCCAATAGTCTTAAATTACCTGAAGTCACCATATTTCATTGAGAACAATGTTATTACATTATTCTCGACACTGTCTTAAATTATATGACACTGTTGGAACTTTTACTTTTTTCCGGTAACAAATCTTAAAAGATGCTAAAGTCCACAGATGACTAAAAATTGGAGCTGTCTGAAGTCACTTTAAAGTATATCCTATAATACTACAATTAATTCATTCAGTGTATACTCATCAAGTCCTGCCATGTGTAAGGCACTGTGAGCCGGAAAAGATAGAAAGTAGTGGAGCTCCAGGTCTCATGAAGAAACCAATACTCCAAATTATTGTTCAGTCATAAGTTGATAAAGGAGACTTTTTTGCTTTCTGTTGGCATATATGAATATTTATTACTGCCATATTTCATGAACCAAATTTAAGATCTTGGTCTTTCCTTCTTGTTTCAGCCTTCTTGTTTCCTTTTTGTTTCCTTCTTGTTTCAGCCAAAAGAGAGTGATTGACTATTTGAACAACCTTACAGGTGCCTTGGTGGCTCAGATGGTTGAGTGTCTGACTCTTCATTTCGGGACAGGTCATGATCCCAGGGTCATGGGATTGAGCCTCACGTAAGGTTCCACGCTGACCATGAAGTCTGCTGAAGATTCACTCCCTCTCTTCCTCTGTTCCTCTCCCTCTCTTGTGCTCTATTTCTCAAATGAATGAATGAATGAATTAATGAATGAATGAATGAATGAAACAACCTTCAGGCAGACTCCAGGAATGTCACCAACACCATGACCTTTGTGACCAAATCTAGGAACCAGAACTTCACTATTTTCCTCAATAAAACTCCAGTGACCATCATTCAAGAAAAGGACGTCATCTTTTTTTTTTCCTGTTCTTGATCAGCTGGACCCCGACACACTTTCTAATGGCAGAATTTGACTGTGTGGCTTCAACACCTAGTTTTTCCAGTACAATTTTCTAATATAATTCCCTTTGCACGGGAAGTACCCCCAAAAGGTTTCGCTTTCAGGGCTGTGCCCAAATGAGCTTTCTTGTACCATTCACCATGCCACTTCTAATCTCACCGGTGGTGACACAGCTTCCCAGAAGTATGAAGACCACTACCCTTTCCCACCTTGCTGGCACCACAGGCCTGAGCAAAAGAGCAGAAGCTTTTTTAAAAATAATTTGCCTTATTTGGTACAAGCCAATTCTTGTCCCTCCCTCCTATCCAGTCATCTCTTTAGCTGCTCTTATTACTATTTGGCAAGGAAATTTTAATTTCTAAGAGTGTTATATGGTGAGCTCTATAGGCCAATGATTTAAAAAATGGGCTTTGGAGTAAGATAGGTCAGAACTTAATGCTTATTCTACCACCCATTAGCTTTGTGGTCTTGAAAGAAATCTCTTGGGACAGCCGGGTGGCTCAGTCGGTTGTGTGTCCAACTTCGGCTCAGGTCACAGTCTCATGGATTGTGAGTTCGAGCCCCACGTTCATGAGTTCGAGCCTGCTTTGGATTCTGTGTCTCCTTCTCTCTCTGCCCCTCCCCTGCCTGTGCTCTCTCTCTCTCTCTCTCAAAAATAAACATTAAAAAAAAGAAAGAAAGAAACCTCTTAGTCTTTCTGAGCCTCAGTTTCTTCATCTGTGAAATAGAAATACTGATTCTTTCTTGGTGATGTGCTAAGGACTAAATGAAACAATATTCATGGGTCCCTTAGCGTATGCCCTCACATGGGGTATGTGTTCAATTAAAAGTGACTTTAATTGTAATGGACCTTGGGTGAGGTGAATATGCATGATGTGATTGCAATATGACTCCATTTTAATAGAAGGGACAGTGGCAGAATGTCTTCCTCTAATAATAAGAAAAGGAAACCTTAATGGAACTAAGGAAGCAAAGTATCTAGACCCAGAGCAAGGAGAGGGCCATGGTGCTGGGAAGGAGGTAGCATCAGGGGTGTCTGAGCTGGGGTGGCCCTGAAACAGAGCCTGTGACAAGGAATTCGAGAGCATGGAGAGAAAAAAGTAGGGTTGGTGGAAAATCCAAACAATGTACCATAAGGGAACCTAAGATTCCTGCTGTTGAAGAAAGCACCTCTGAGGACCATGCCGAGTGCTTCTCAGAACTGCCTTGTCTGAAAGGTAGGTGGCTGAAACATTGATCCCCAGGCTCCTGTCTCCCCCCAAGTTTGGGCTGCCCTTGAGGGTGTTAACTCTCCCACGCGTTTCCATGCTAAACTTGAAGAAGCATTGAGCAGGTTTCTGCAGTTCTGGAAGAGACTCTGAGGCAGAAATTAGGAAGACTCCAACAATGTTCTGGAGGACTGCACTTAGGAGGAAATATCCACCAAAGCTACAACTGAAATCAAAGAGGGCTTAGAGGATGAGACACAGGACTGCAAACTTTTCTGCACAAATAGTCTTTCTTTAAAAGAAAAACACTTTATTTATTTATTTTGAGAAAGAGAGAGTGTGTGAGCTACAGAGGGGCAGAGAGAGAGAGAGAGAGAGAGAGAGAGAGAGAGAGAATCCCAAGCAGGCTCCACGCTGTCAGTGCAGAGCCCAACATGGGGCTCGATGTCACAAACCATGAGACCATGACCTGAGCCAAAATCAAGAGTCAGACGCTTAACTGACCAAGCCACCCAGGCGTCCCACAAATAGTCTTACTGACAGACCACGAAAAGCATCAAGACAGTGAAAAATTGTTACAGACTGAATGTCTGCATCCCCCCAAAATCCATTTGTTGAAATCCTGACCTTTAATGTGATGGTATGGGGAGGTGGGACCTCTGGAACATGACAGTAAGGTCATGAGGGTGGAGTGCTCTGCAGTGAGATTAGTGCCCTTATCAGGGACTAAAGAGATCAGAGTTCCTGCCCTTCACTGTCTGAAGCCACACAGAGATGGACACCTGCAAATGTGGAAGTGGGCTCTCCTTATGGCCTGGCGTGTCCACACTCTGACCTGAAACTTCCAGCCTCCAGAACTGTGAGAAATAAATGTCTATTGTTTATAAACCACACAGTCTATGATACTTTGTTATAACAGCTCAAACTGTGACAGAATTGAATGCTGGGTTCAAAGAGAAAGCAGATATATGATTTTCTCTCAGTTCTAGCTTAGCTTCTTTCCTATTTTGTTTTAAAAGTTTACATATTTAGGGGCGCCTGGGTGGCTCAGTCGGTGAAGCATCTGACTTTGGCTCAGGTCACGATCTCGTGGTTTGTGGGTTGAAGCCCGGCATCGGGCTCTGTGCTGACAGCTCATAGCCTGGAGCCTGCTTCCGATTCTGTGTCTCCCTCTCTCTCTGCCCCTCCCCTGCTCACTCTCTATCTCTCTCCCTCTCAAGAATAAATAAACATTAAAATTTAAGTTTATATATTTATTTTGACAGAGAGAGAGGGAGGGAGGGACAACCCAAGCAGGCTTCAGCACAGAGCCCGATGCTGGGCTCCATCTCATGAACCGTGAGATCATGACCTGAGCCAAAACCAAGAGTTGGATGCTTAACTGACTGAGCCACCCAGGCACCCCTAGCTTAGTTTCTTCCATGGCAACCAGATTATAGCAAATCAAGTTAAATACAATAAAATAACAGTTCAAGGATACAGAATCCTTCCTTTCCCAGAAGATGCTACTAGGATCAGAGTCACAGGAATTCCAAACTTGGTTACCTATGTAGTCATACTATTGCCACAAAAGGAAAGATGTGGCTGGTCAAAGATAAGATATTCTCACTGCATCATCCCTTCTCTAGCCCCGTAACCAGGAAACACTCCAGTCAAAGCCTGACCAATGTGGGTAAGCCAGACTCCTCAGCCACGTCCTCTGAAGTCTCCATTGTATTAGTCAGGCAGAAATTACTATATACTTGAAATGACGAGTCACAGCTTGTGCAGGGAACGTGATGGACAAAATTAAACTCAGCATTAATGAGTTAAAAAGCCTTTTGGTTTCTGTTTGAAAGGGGCAAGCTCGTTGGCCTATCTAATCTGACAGTGAAAGGTAAAATGATTTATAAGTGACAATTTATAATTTATAAATAATTAGATTGTCCATTCAATGCATGGTTGCAATTTCTATCCAATCAGAGTGCCACCTAGGGCTCCCTGATAAAATGGGAACATTGCATGGGACACAACTCATCTGAAAAAATATTCATTATTTATCAGAAATTCAAATTTAACTAGGAATTCTTTATTTTTATTTGCTCTATCTGGCAACTCTATTGCTTCGTCCAAACAAGTACAAAGAAAGAGCTACTCATTAAAACAAGACTGTAAATGTTCTGGAATGTTGTGCTAAAGGTTCTTGGACTCCTCAGTAGTAGCAACATTTCAATAAATTGACATGTGAATTAACTCTAACGATTTGCATATTGTTTCCTTGGGCACATTTCTAAAAACTTTTCAAAGCTTTCAATAATTTATTTTGTCACAACCTGGCAATCTGTATATTGAAAAAACACTGTGATAGTAACAGGAAAAGTCTTTTCAAATAATTCCAAATGAGCTTTCCAAAGACTCCCGCCTACTTGTTAAGACTCAAAGATGCGTACTTTAAAATGTTTTCACAGGATTCACCTTATAAATAAAATCTAAGTCAACTTCCAAGTCCCAGAACAGCTCTGCAGAGAAGAGAAACATCCCAAAACCACATGCAGAGTCACGTCATTTTAGTTGCAAGATTCTTGTTCCAGCTCACCTTCCAAAACAATTTCAGTCAAGTAGAAATATTCTGACAATCCCCGCTCTTAGAATGGCAAATGATCCCTGCCTTTTCATTCATTCACTCATTACCTCTCCAAAAAGAGAATGTGCAGCTACCAGAATTTCATACAATTAGTGCTCCAAGAGCGTTTTAAATGCAAACCTATAAGAGGAAAGTAAAAACAAATCAAAGTTAATTGTGACTGGCTGGAACAAAATGCTTAAATCGATACAAGGACGGCTCATCTGCTCATCATTTACCCATTACCTGGGAGACGAACACCTCCTGCTGTGCCTGATTTTTGATACAGATTTACCATTGCCTCATTCCGCAGACACACGCAAAGGAAGCCAAACCTTCCCTGACTCCCTCTCTCATTATCCTCTTTGCACTTACTAACCTATTCATTCTTAGTTTTTCCTTGCTTGTGTGTTCTTCTTTGCAAGGGGGGCATGCACACAAGGAAAAGTAGAGTTAAAACAACTGGATAAGAAGTTCAGGGACTTCCAGTAAAGCAGTCAGAGGAGGCGCCAATGTCTGTGTATGAATTACTGACTTCTCTCAATCAGTTCCACACTGACTTTTGTGATTTTCAGAAACCTCCGCAAGGAGAATGCCAGTCCTTTTGGAAGGCATCCTTTAGGAGGAAAAAAAAATTGTTGTTAAGGTCTCAGACCTAAATGAAGAGAAATGAAGCCCTCTTATTTGGAGACGTGAGTGTCTTTAATGGCAGGATAGCCTTAAAACCGGACATGAGTGTCCAGATGAAGGACGTGAAGCCAACATCAGTAGGCTGTTGGAAAGTTTGGCTTTTGAAGGCCATGTGTGCCGTTAGCTCTCAGCAATAAAGCCTGATGTTTCAGGAGAAAGACAAACTCATTTCTAACCGGCTGCCTTTCTTCAAATGCCCTTCACCGTAGCTAAGTATCCAAAAAATGGAATATAAAATGTATCTGCCATTGAAAGTTAACGTGTATCTCTGAATTAAATACACACACCAAATTTGAGAAAGTCTGCACAGGATGGTTGGGTTGATATATGAACTTCTTTTTAATTTTTTTTTTAGAAATTCTTTTTTTTTTTTAATTTTTAGAGAGAGAGAGAGAGAGAGCAGAAGCAGGGCAGGGGACAGAGGGAGAGAGAGAGAGAGAGAGAAAGACGGAGAATCTCAAGTAGGTTTCACTCTCAGTGCAGACCCCAGTGTGGGACTTGATCCCATGACCCTGGGATCATGACCTGATCATGACCCTGGATCAAGAGACGCTCAAGCGAGCCACCCAGACGCCCGAGCACATTAACTTCTTTTTTTAGATAACTTTCCAAATGAAACTTTTGCAATTACATGTGACCATTAATTATTATTACTATTATTCTTATTAATGATTTCCAGGGAAGGGGGAAGACTCAAAAATTTTTGAAATAACTAATTTTTCTTATTCTATTTGACAATTAAATGGGTGATGTGTAATTGCTATCATCGTATTTACTGGCAATTATCCTCTTTTCACTTTCTAGCTATTTTTTTTTTACTTGTGCATATGGATTACCTAACAGAAAAGTGTAGAGATGACCACATAAATAGCAAATCACGAGTGAAAGTACATTGTATCTTCAGCCAAGTACACCCAAATAGGCTAACTATGTGATGGCTAGAAATGCAGTTCCCACAATTAAAATTGGAGTATAAATAAAACTGGGAAAATCTAGGCGCACACTGATACGGCAGGGGGAAAACAGAGTGTAAAGGATTGACTGGAGGAAAATCGTGGTGCTGTACAAAGGGGTGAGAGTCAGATACAACCGATAGCCAGCATCAGCCTTTCAATTCACTGTTGGCCTGTGTTCCACCTACCACTTCCTCAATGTATCCTTTATGTTATTTTTTTAGGAAAGGACATTCATGACCAATAACAATGTTATAATGATCATAAGTATAGGATTTAAGATACGTTTTTTAAAAACACCTTTAACCGACAATAAAAGCCCCCAAAAGCCACGGGGGTAGTTACCTAGCTCAAGGTTTTATTTAGTGATGGTTCCACTTTTTCACTCACTGCCTGCAAATCAGCATTTTTAGTGGACAAAGGGCTCAGCAGCGGCCTTATGATTGCTTCTTTTCAAATGGTAATGGCTATCCTAACTCCTCTGCCAGGTTTTTCTTACCAGAGCACAAATTGCAGTTTACAAGGCTCTGAGGGGAAAAAAAAAATCTTAGCTGAATATCTTTTTTTTTTTATTCGACAAACTGACATGTAAATTACCCTTTAAGTGCTCCACTCTAGGGCTCTGATCATCTCCTAATTGTCACAGTCAATTGTAGCCAACAGTCTCTTCAATCCCAAGCGCTTTGACAACAAGCACAAGGATCAAAGCAGAATCAGCTCCCTTCAATATCCTTCTGTTTAGGATGCTACAAAACGCCTGAAAAAGAAAGGTGTAAGGGCATTGCTGTAGAGGAAACTGAGAGTAGCAAGTATTACAATAGTCGTTTTCTCCATCTCTAAAATTATGCTGTATAAGCTGCCGTGATCTTTAATCACATGTGCAGAACAAATACATAAACCTCCCGGGCAATTAATATGCTCTTAAGATTATACTAATATGCGAGCTTTACAAACAACACCGTCTCGATGGCTTAGGAAAACTCTGATACAGTGAGGGGATAGCAATCATTTCCTAGCAGCTTGAGCATCAGAAACTGTTATCAAACATATTCTGTATTTGAACATAAATTCCAAAGCATAGTTTTTCTAAGTTTGGTGTCAGGACTCCCTGCGCCCCATTGAAAATTCTTCAGGGTTGGTTTTTTTTTTTTTTTTTAATTAACCTAGAAATGTCCAACTGAAAATGTGCCCCCAAATACATTTTTTTAAATGTGGCACAAAAACTCATTTCAGAAGATGCTGTTTTCCTTACTAGGGGTGACTCTTGTCTTATTGCTTTACTGGCAAGAAACTAATTAAAAGTCATTACATGATCTGCAAACGTGATTCCTAAGTAAGATGCACTTACCAGGGCTACTACTTCACAAACTATGACAATTCTTTCCAACCAAACTGGTTATTATACATCACTAACTTTTTTAAAAAGATTATGAATGCTGTTCTCACAAGAAAATTTTCACCCTCTCAAATATAATGATATAAATAATTTGGGGGAAAGAGAAACTCTGTGTAATAAATCTGTATCATATAGCCGCTTTAAAAATAATCTGAATACTGTCAGAGAAAAAGGACAGGTGGAAAGAAATCAAAGGTGCATGTGACAGCACCTATCCAAGCACCTCCACAGCTTGTCTCTTTGTGCCCAGGTATTGCACACAAGGAGTGGGTAAGGTCACAAATTGATTGACAGCCTTCCCACTCTCAAGAAAAAAAACTGAAAAAAAAAAAAAAAGAGGCATCGAACACCGCCGGGTTCCTTTCTCAGCAAGTTTGCTCAAATCCCCCTGTAGGGGTTTCCCGGTCTCCCCTCCATTTCACCTTGAATTCTCAGGTTTGATTGAAGAGCTTCACAGAAGGGTCTATTACAGATTGAGGAATGATCCATTTCACATCTGAAGCTCCAAAGAGCTACTTGTGAGGAGTCTCTGAGTGCATTTATCTCACATGTGAAGCTTTCTGCAAAATCAATATGGGTATTTTTCAGTTTGACAAGTCAACGTGAAATATCACATAATAATAGAAAAACAGAGTTGTACATTTAAACACACCCGATACAGTTATCTATGACAAAGCTTATAGTTATTACTCATGGATATCCTCGAGTATGCCTCATCTAAATTCACCCTGAGAACTAGGCTAAAGCACGTAGAAAGAGAAACTGACTGACTACCATGTTTTTGGCTCCTTTGCCCAGATGAATCCAGGTTCTGTGGTGAGAGGAGAGAATGGACAGGAATCATGACCTCCACTACCAACTAGGAAGTGACATGGGAAGTGGGGAGAAAACGACCAGAGGTGAAAAAGAAGAAGAAAATAGAACAAGTGAGAAAACGCAAAGAACTTCACACCTAATTAATTGGCAATAACTGGGCAAAACGTTCACCCAAAGAACAGTAACCTTGTCTTCTCAACCCCCCCCCCCCCACCCCCCCCCCCACCACGGTAGCAAACACCAGCAGAATCACTGACATATATGTGCTGGGGTCTGACAATCTTCGGGTGAACTCTGGGTCTATTCTCTTTTCTGCGTTAGCTTGAGGAATGTGATTTAACTTCTCTAAACCTCTGAGTTTCTCTGCTGGTTATTTTTATCTTAAAATGGGATTAATCAGAAGATTTACCTTACAAGGTTTTGTGAGGACTGAACAAGATGATGCATATAGCACCTGGCACATGGAAAACACTTAATTATTTGTAAATATTGATGAAATTATTATCATTTCCTTATACCTATCCACAAGGTCTCTAGGGTTCTAATCTGGTGCCATTTGTAGTGTTCCCTGGACCCTTTCCACACTGTTTAATGTCCCCAAGGGATATATGACCATTTGGGTGAAAGAGTGTCCTCACTGTATTAACTCTGTGTAGGTCCTAATAGAGGAGTGTAGCCATGCACATGTACTTGCCTTAAAAATGGTCTTCATCCAACCAGGAAGCCTGTTTCTAGCAACTGTGAGAGAGAGAGAGAAAATCAAATGGGACTTTGAGAAAGGAAAAAGCCCAGGCCTACAGACCACATCAGCTGATCACTTAAAGCAAGAAACGAGGTAGGAGATGTAACATATAGTTTTATTTCATATACCAAAATATTTAGTCTTTTTTTTAAGTTTATTTATTTTGAGAGAGAGAGAGAGAGAGAGAGAGAGAGAGAGAGAGAGAGAGAGGGAGGGAGAGCACAAGCGTGGGAAAGGGATAGAGAGAGGGAGAAAGAGAACCCCAAGCAAGTTCCACACTGTCTATGTGATGCAGGGCTCAGTCTCGCAAACTGTGACCTGAGCCAAAATCAAGAGTCAAACACATAACTGACCGAACCCCCCAGGTGCGCTGCCAGTATGTTATAATTAATAGTGGGGTTATGTCTATACATTCAACCATAGGAAGAACCTTAAAAAAAATCTCAACAGCATATTGGCAACCAAGATCTGGTTAAGTGACTCACTATAAACACTTATTCCTCTCTATCACATTTTCCTGTAGCTTATTACTACCTAAGTAGTATTAACATCATTTATATTTGATGATCTATGCTTGGATCTGTAGACTGCTTGAAGCATACTTATCATTTTAGGTTAACTCTCCCCACTACACAGAATAAGGCCAGAGTAGGCAAAACATGTGAGTTCAGAAATGTGAAAATTCATGTTAATATAGAAATAAGAAAAGTATCATTATAAAATTCCATTGAAGTTTAAAAACTCTTATCCTGCATTTCAAAGTCAAATAACTAAATACAAATGACTTTGTATTTAATTAATTCAACCAATATGTATCAAGAGCTTAATATATGTAATACTGTTCATTTTTTAGCTACCCTACTGTTCTCCTCCATTATTAAAATTAAGCTATAGCTTTCATTCCAAAACCAAATTAAAATATTTTATTAAATGCTGATATAGAATTACAAGAACAAATTGAAACAATTTCCTACTTAAAAAGGGTCATTTCCTTAAAAATTTTAATTTATTTGTTTTGGACTCAAAATACATTTTTAGCAAGGAAACAAGTTTATAAATGATAATTAAGTTCCCAGATTGACACATAAAAACCTGTTTAATGTAAAATGTACCTGAAACACACTAGAACCAAGTTTTAAACAACTGTGAGTCATGAGATCTATAAATTTAATCCTTTAGAGGCTTAAGGAGCATCATCAAACATTGAGTGCCCAAAATCTGGGACGTATCAGGCAAGATACCTTAGGTAAGAATAGAGCATCCATGAGTTTGGGTGACTGCTATTCTCAGGATCACACCAATGCCATCATCACCATCATTATCATCATCATCATCATCATCATCAATATCATTAACTTCCCATATTTTGCCCATCATTTTAGAGCATGGAGGCTATGAAGATGATGCTAGTAGGTAGCCAATAAGATGACATCTCATCACTATGGAGAATTGCACCAGGGTGTTGGGGCCTCACTCTCTCTGGCACTTAAACCTCTTCCATCATATTCATTTCCCAACACGGACTTTGAGTATTTAAAAATTGCTTTCAGTCAAGCAAATTAGAGCTCTAAGATATCACTACCCACATTCCAACATTTCCTCCTTCTAGATTTTGCCTTATACTGTGGCCACATCAGACTCCTTAAGCATAGCTTTGAAAAGTCCAGGAAAGGGGGGCTAGCTCAGGACCTATTAACATATTCCTTCACATGCTGGTTGTACCTCCACAAAACCACAATATTCAAATGAATATTTTCCTTTCTAAAAATCTCAACAGAAAATAATTTTGCAACTTCTCAATTATTTTTATATTTCAAAAGTTACCCTCCTTCATTATCGAGGTTTTCTGCCTTATTCCAGTTTTGGTTTTGATTTTGATTTTCAACTTTACTACTCAAAATTATGAGTGATGGGGCGCCTGGAAGAGTGATGGGACTCCACTGGTTAAGTGTCCAACTCTTGATTCCAGCTCAGGTCATGATCTCAGGGTTATGAGACCTAGCCCCACATTGGGCTCTGCAGTGAACAACGTGCCAGTGCAGAACCTGCTTAGGATTTTCTCTCTCTTCCTCTCTTCCTCTCTCTCTGCCTCTCTCTCTCTCAAAAATAAACTTTAAAAAAATTATGTGTGATGCCTGCTTTTCAAGTACTTCATATGTGCCATTAAGTAGTATCCTATAGTTCAACTAATAAAAATGCTAACTATGAACCTTTGTTTCCTACTTTCAAGTAAGAGCACAGTGCCCTACAGTTTGCATCCACCTGAATGACCTCTGGCCTCATCAAACTATAATCACAAAACATATACATACTTCACTTAGAAACTGAATGGAGCAGGAGCTTGGGGGAGGAGAAAATGGGGAGTTCTTGTTTAATGAGTGTAGAGTTTCAGTGTTGCAAGATGAGAAAGTTCTGGAGTTCTATTGCATAACAATGTGAATCTACACTTACCACTGCAGAACTGCAGTTAACTCAAAATGGTTAAGATGGCAAATCTCATGTTATTTTTTACCACAGTTAAAAAAATGTTTAAATAAAATAATGTAGTAAAACTGCTTGAAAAAAAACTAGTGCATTAATTCAATAATAAACGAACGATTACAGAACATCTTTTAAAAACTGAATTAAGGATATCCTTATTTTTAGGTGTTAGGCAGCCAAGATCTTGGATTTTAGTCCTAATTTCTTTTCTATGAATATGCTGACTGCAAGATTATCTATAAAGTTTTCAAATCCAAATGGACTTACATATGACTTGATATAAGAGAAACTGCACATGAAAATGCATGTCAAAACTAAATAAATCAATGAAATTTGGATTATAGAATTTCACTTCTCTTCCGAAAGATTCAAAGAGTGAAACACAAGAAAACCACCACTCCCAGGTGCTGTGTTCTGTTACTACACATTGTTACCATTTGAAATCTCAAATTTTAACTGAATTCAATGAATTTCAGTGGACCAAGCAAAAGCTGAAGTCCATTCAGACAAAAATACTCGAACCTAAACCAGACTAATTTTTACTGGTTTCTCTGTTTTTGTAACAATAATTTCACAATATCTTAACACTCACTTTCTCCTGGGTTTTTTGTTTGTTTGTGTGTTTGTTTTACATTTTACTCTGGTTAATTTTTTACCATTATTTATTTATTTACTTTATTATTTTTTCAGAGACAGAGAGAGAGCAGGGAAGAAGGGCACAGAGAGAGAGAGAGAGAGAGAGAGAGAGAGAGAGAGAGAGAATCCCAAGCAGGCTCCACACTTAGTGCAGAGCCCAATGAGATGCTCAATCCCACAACCCTGGGATCATGACCTGGGCTGAAATCAAGAGTTGGATGCTTAACTGACTTAGTGACCCAGGTACCCATTTCTTTTTAATCATCTTTTAAAAAATTATATGATAAAATAAAGACTTTTTAGGATTCAGGGTCATAATGCTTTCTCTTTGAACAGGGTGAGCAAATTTATATTCATCCCACAGAAAGGCAGGAGACAGAAACTTCACAATAAGTAGGCAAAAGGAATTACAGAGTAATGAAGGAAGTTAATAGAAACTAGTGTCTTTAATTTATAATCCCACCTCCATGTAAAAAGAATGAAATCAATGAAAAGCAAAGGTAGATGGCTACCTTTTGAAAGTAAGTTCCCAGGAATAAATGGTAGGAAGAAAGTTAATGGGCATGATGCACTGACTCAAAAATTTATTAGAATTTTTTTCTCTGCTATGTACTCTTCTCCAATCATTTGATCATCTAATGGTTTGTTGTTAACATTCATTCTTATAATCTGTACAGTTTATTAGATTAGGGCAGAACCTTAAAGCCCACTGTGAATTTGCAGTTTATAACAACACTAATAGTTTTAATAATAATAGTTTTAATAATAATATAATAACTAATATATCAGCATTTACATTATCTCCTTGGAACAACTATATGAGGTGTCACTATCCCTCTAAGATATGAGGAAACTGAGGCTTTGAGAGATTAAATAACTTGGCTGAAACCACACACTAAAAAAGGCTGTGCCCTTAACCACAAAGCTACCCCTGCATCTTGATGAATTGCTACGAGTGTGAATTTCAGTGTAGATTCTTCATCTGCATCATCCATTATAAACCCTTATTTATCTTCTTGATAAGTGAGCTTCCTCCTGCTTTGGGGGTCTCCTATTGCCCAATAGTTCCTGAATAGAAACCATGTCTTGGACACAGACACTTGTTCTGATTGACTCCACGACTGAACCAAATGTGGTCAATGGTGAACAAGGTCATTGACCAGCAGCAGCAGCTCCCTTTGTCCCACAGCTACCACTCCAAGTATTCACCAAGCAGCCCATTATAAACCATTCACTACAGAGAACAGCATCCATAATGGCAAGTCTTTTGAAATCCACTTGAATTCAGGACTATAATCACTAGCAATTCAGGGTATTCCAGAAGACGCTACTACCTTTGCAAATTACCATAATCAACATCAGTGAAGAACATAATGGCCAACACAATGGGCCTTTTCATTTCCCTGCTTCAGATCCCGATCCTCTTCCCCTAGACCTCTCTATGCCCAGGTGAATAGATACATGCTATTCCTAGGGTAAACAGAGTGAGGACCCACTCTCACATCCTACTCAGGACAAGCCTAAGTATCCAAGAATAGCAAAGCTAGAATCCTAAGGACACTGTAGGTCGTGCCATGAAACTATATAGAAGAAAAATATGGTCTAAAGAAGTAAAATGATTTGCCCAAGTTCATAAGCTAATGAGCAGAAAAAGAGAGACTTTACTGCAAGTCCAGTGCATTTTCCACTTGGAAGACTTTTACTTTTATTTTTTTTTAATCTTTTTTTAAGTTTATATATTTATTTTGAGGGAGAGAGCATGTGCATGGATGCATGTGGGGGAGGGGCATAGAGAAAGGCAGAGAGAGGGGGAGGAGAAAGAATCCCAAACAGGATCCGCATTGTCAGCATGGACCCGGACCAGACCTGGGCTCAAATTCACGAAACCGGAAGGTCATGACCTGAGCCGAAATCAAGAGTCACACTTAACCAACTGAGCCATCCAGGCACTCCTCCACTTGAAGACTTTAAACAAAAAGCCTACTATGTGTCAAATACAGTACTATGTATTGTACATACAGTATTTCATATAATCCTCACAACCTTCACAAAAAAAAATAGTGTTACTCTTCTTATAAGTAAGAAAGATTAAGTAATTTAGTTAAATTCACATGGCTAGAAAGTAACAGCTGTAGGGCTCAGCTATCAACACCTTACTTTTAATATAATGGTCAAATTCCTTTTAAAAAACAAAAGAAACAAACAAAAACTAGAAAACAAACCAAAAAAAAACCCCACAACTAACCCAGAAAGGATTATACCACTAGACAGTGGTGAATTTTCTTCTTCTCAATAGATTACAGAAGAAAAGGTATAAAATGAAGGCCTGCGGAATTGAAAAAAAACTAAAGTAAAGGTGTTGAAGGATGCCTGGGTGGCTCAGTTGGTTAAGCGGCTGACTTTGGCCCAGGGGTGATCTCACGGCTCCTGAGTTCAAGCCTTGCTTTGGGCTCTCTGCTGTCAGTGCAGAGCCCCCCCTCCCCAAGCCCAGATCCTCTGTCCCCCTCTCTCTGCCCCTCCCCTCCTCTCAAAATAAACATTTTTTTTAAATGTAAAGTAAAAGTGTTGCATGAATATACTGGTATTTCTTTTTTATTTTTTTCCCAAAAGGATTTAAGATGATTTATCAAACAAACAAAAACAACGCAAAACACATCTGATAATAAGATAAACTAAATTTAAAATTGACGAATAAAATGAGTCTAAGGGAAACTACAATGAAATTAAAAGACAAAATTATTGCAAGGAAGTCTTACGTACTTGCCAGCAGTATCTATAAATTTGAACTGGAGCTTTCAGACAGGCCACATGAAGAGGGAAATATGATTCACTGCATGGATCGGAGTGTCCCTAACACAAAGAATATGCCATTTGCTCGGCAGGACGCAATTATTCCTGGTTCTGAGACCATAGAGAAATTTGTCCCTGTGGCCCTCCTCGAGAAGGCATAGCACAGAACAAGGAAGCGTCACCTCGACAGTATGCTGCCAGCCTGCAGAGCAATGTGCTGCATACGGTTATTTAATGCACCGTTTGTTAGTGCCAGGTCGCAGCATTTAGTCATGGCAGTTCTTTGGGGATAGCATGCCGAATGTGAGGGTGTGAAAGCCCTGCATAAATTCAACACTAATGCTAATTCCCATAACATCTTTGCTAGGACACCCAACCCGTGTCCACTGGAGGTATTTAGTCCCCTTCCACTCGCTCGCTCCATCAGAACACAAGGCACATCTCCTAACCTCTTCTGACGAAGAACAGATCGAAGCTGGTAGTCTCTGCACGAGACTCAGTCTCAAGTTGGCCTGAGGAGAATGAGTGAAGTGGGCAGAGCAAAGCCAGGCCAAGAGAGCCAGTTCGACAGTGGTGTGCTCACAGGTTGTGTCAGTTCATTGGTCAGATACAGACAGGCCCACCATTCCCGGGCTTTGCAGAGAGCTCCAGTTGCCGCTGGCAAACTCCTGTTAGGAGCCATTACTCCCACTCCTTTATTCACTCATTGAGTTGACCAGTGTCTATTAGTAATTATTATGGTGACGTGCCCGGGAAGCATAGCTGGACAAGACTCACGGTGCCCCTTCCTAACAAAGCTTGTCAGTTCCCCTCTACCTGAAGATGCTCTTAATTTACACAACTCAAGAAAAAAGCATTGAGCTGGAGAACTAATAACTAAAACCCTACATCCTACCTCTTTTTCCGAAAGGCTGTGGAAGGATTCACCTGGGAATCTGGAGAGCAGCCCTTCCTTGGGATTAACTAAAGACTCTGGCCTTGCGATTCATTTCAGTAGTCCATGCCTTTGGTTGTCTCATCTATCAAGAATGAAACTAATATGCAACAAATACATCATAATATACTGTGAAAGATTAAAAAGAGTAAGTTATGAAAGCTAAAAACACTATGGAAGTATTACCTCTAAAACGTGTCCATCTTGGGGGTGCCTGGGCAGCTCAATCAGTTAAGCGTTCGACTCTTAATTTCAGCTCAGGTTCTGATGTCACAGTTTGTGAGTTTGAGCCCTGTGGCTGCCTGCGTGGGATTTTCTTTCTTTCCCTCTCTCTTTCTGCCCCTCCCCCCACACTCTCTCAAAATAAATAAATCAACTTTAAAAAATAAGAATAATATATGCATGTTGATAAAATGGACCCTTAAATTATTATTACATAAGTACGCCTGAGTGTCTGTCATAATTAGAAACTTGTGGCTAAGAATACAAGATAATGATGGGCACCTGGCTGGCTCAGTTGGTAGAGCATGTGACTCTTGATCTAGGGGTCATGAGTTTGAGTGTAGAGTTTGTATGAAGAGATTACTAAACAAAAATCAGAAGAAGAAGAAGAAGAAGACAACAGGATAATAAAAAATAATTTAAAATAATAAAATATAATAAAAATATAATTAAAAAAATTTAAAAATGAACAATTTATTCTACCTAAACACTAGACAACTGTATCAATAACATTTTATGGCTTGCACTGAAGGACTCACCAAATTACAAATACAGCCCTTCTAGAATGTTAAAAACATAGTTAGGACTGGCCTGAAATGGAAGCACCCATGTACTCTTATCTGTTGATGTGCAAACAGTATGGTTATGTAAGGAGTAAAAAATCAAAATAATAGTCATTTTACATTATCAAAGTTCAGAGCATACTAAGAAATAACTCTGCCCCAGAGAGAGTTCTACATTCATTTATAACCCCTCTAACTGAAACTAGAATTGTCATCTTCCTTCCCTAACTTGCAAGTTATACCAAAGGCATGTAGTCAACTGGAAAACAAAGAGCACATCTCCTGACTGTACAGATTAAACCAATTTTAAGCATTTTAACATAAAAGCATATATCACAAGATGCACTGCACAGTATTATTCAACGTTTATTTATTTTTGGGACAGAGAGAGACAGAGCATGAACGGGGGAGGGGCAGAGAGAGAGGGAGACACAGAATCGGAAACAGGCTCCAGGCTCTGAGCCATCCGCCCAGAGCCCGACACGGGGCTCGAACTCACAGACCGCGAGATCGTGACCTGGCTGAAGTCGGACGCTTAACCGACTGCGCCACCCAGGCGCCCCTGCACAGTATTATTCATACAAGGTCAAATTCTTACCTTTTCCTCATTCGGGTTGGCTACCACATATTGGGTACTTAAGGATTGGATCCATTGCTTTCCAAGTTGCCTGTCTGCTTACCGTAAAATATTTCACTGAAAGTAAAGGGATCCCTTTCTTGAATGGTGGCAAGTGTGGAGAGTGCGCCACGAAGGCCTTGGGCACACTGTGAGAGCGCCTCGCGCTGCCTGCCCACCTCCAAATGCTGCACTCTGCCCCTCTATTGCATGTGAACCTTTCTACCTAATCCTATTATCACCAAGTTCTGCTTCTGCTTTTGTCTCTTAGCTAAAGAAGATGAGTAAGTCTTCAGAGGAAATGGTCTACTGTGGACAGGTGTTTGAGAAACCTCCCTGGAAGGTGAAGAACTGCAGCATCTAGCTGTGCTAGGACTTCTGCAGCAGCACCTACAACATGTACTGGAAGTCCTGGAACCTCCCCACTGCAGGTGTTGTCACCCAGTGCTACTGAAACATGGGCACCCAGCACAAGTGCCTGGGCACATTCAATCCAGATCATGAAGATGTAGGAGATTGCAGCCAGCAAGTGCCGCTGAGTGGCAGTCAAGCAGTTGCATGACTTCAAGATCAAATTCCCACTGCCTCACCAGGTCCTACATCAGCAGCACAAGCCATGCTTAACCACCAAGAGGCCCAAAACTTTCTTGCAGATGCAGAGCCTCCCTGTCCCCACGTTTGCCCAAATAAACTCCTTGGAAAAATCAGGATGCTAAGAAAGAAAAAGGGAAGAAAAGAAGGAAAGAAAGAAAGGAAAGAGAAGGAAAGAAAGAAAGAAAGAAAGAAAGAAAGAAAGAAAGAAAGAAAAGGACTCACAAAGAGAGCTCAGGTTCAAGATGGCAACCTAGGAAGATCCTGAAGTCATCTTCTCCCTAGACATAACAAATCTACAGCTACATATTGAATAATTTTCTCTGAAGAAGTTCTGAAAACTCGATTAACAATGCCTCCACAACAAAAGATAAAAGAGCCACATCAAGATAGGTAGAAGAGGCAGAGATGTGCTCCTGCTAAAATCCCACCTCAGGCCCAGCAACCCACAATCAGCAGGGACCTCAACAACATGAAACTTTTCCTTGAGGACCAAGAGATTCATGTCTCCACATCAGGCATCCCAACTCTTGGGTCCTGCATCAGAAAGATGAACCCCCCAAATCTAAAACCAAGGGGGATTATGCCCAAGAGAACCAAAGAACTATAGGAAACAGAGAACCTGCCCTTAAAGGACTCACACCTGCAAACTCTCTCACCCCAGGACCTAGCACAAGAACAGCAGTTAGAAAAGCACCTATATCACATATGAAGGAGATCTACTTACCAATCTTAAAGCAAGTGCTGGAGAGCTGGAAAACCAATGGAACTGTCTCTGGGGATGGAAGTTCTGGCAGGCACCACTCTTGGATCTCATTCTACCTTGTTAATGTCAGCACTGGCAGGTGCCACTTTGGCAATCTCCCTCTAACCTGCTGGTACGTGTGAGCACACCCTCCCCCCGCACACACCACAGCCATACCACAGGCAGCCAGCCAGCCGGGCACCCCACATACCCAATGCTACAGCCCTGGCCCAGCCATAACCATCAGCAGCCATGTGCAACTTACACAGGGAATGCCGCTTGAGCCCTGGCTCTGGTGGCCAGAGGGGATTGCATTTCTGGGCCCAGTAGCTCACCTTCTACACAAGGCCACTCCTTCAAGATTGGGAGAGGTAACTGTTTCACCTTATAGAAACAAGCACAGAGAATCAGTCAAAGTGAAGAGACAGAGGAATGCATTCTAAAAGAAAGATCAAGACAAAGCCTCAGAAAAAGACCTTAGTGAAGTGCAGATAAGTAATCTACCTGATAAAGTTCAAGTAATGGTCATAAAGATGCTCGCCAAACTTGGGAGAACAGATGAACACAGAACTTCAACAAGTAGATATAAAATATTAAAAAGTACCAAACAGAAGTCACAGAGCTGAAGAACATAATAATTGAACTAAAAAATATACTACAGGTTCAAAAGTAGACTGAATAAAGCAGAACTAATCAGCAAGCTGGAAGACAAAACATAATACTAAAGAAAGCCATCAAACCACAATGGAAAAGAGAAAGAGAAGAGAAAAGGAATGGAGAGGAACTACAAAAATGGCCCGAAAACAATTAACAAAACGGCAACAAGTTATACCTATCAATAATTACTTTAAATGTAAACAGATTAAATTCTCCAATCAAAAGACATGCACTGTGGCTAAATGGATAAAAAACAAGATACCTCTTTATGTTGCCTACAAGGGACTCACTTCAGAAGTATACACACAGACTGAAAGTGAAGGGATGGAAAAAGGCAAACAAATTGAAATTTTTAAAAAGCTGATGTAGCTACATTTATATCAAATGAAAAGGTTTTAAAAACAAAAACTAAAATAAAATATAAAGAAAGACATTGCATAATGATAAAGGAGTCAATCCAGCAAGAATGCTTAACATTTATAAATATACACATACCCAACACAGAGGCAATAAAATACATAAAGCAAAGATTAACGGACCTAAAGGGAGAAATTGACAGCAACACAATAAGAGTGGGGGAGTTTAACACCCCACTTATATCAATTGGATAGATCACCCAGACAGAAAATCAATAAGGAAACATCAGCCTTAAATGACACATTAGACTAGATCACTTTATTAATAGACATACACAGAACATTCTATCTGAAAACAGAAGAATACAAATTTCTCTGAAGAGCAGATGGAACATTCTCCAGTATAGATCACATTAGGCCACAAAACAAATCTCAAGAAGAATGAAGTCATATCAAGTATATTTTCCAACCACAATGGTATAAAACTAGAAAAACTGGAAAAGTTACAAAAATGTGAAAACGAAACAGCATGCTACTGAACAACCAACAGATCATCAAAGAAATCAAGGAGAAATCAAAAAATATCTAGAGACAAATGAAAGCAGAAATATGGCATACCAAAACCTAAGGATGTAGCAAAGGAGGATATAAAAGGGAAGTTCATGCCAGTAACAAGCCTAAGTCAAGAAATAAGAAAAATCTCAAATAAACAATGTAACTTTACAACCGAAGGAACTATAAAAAGAACAAACAAAACTCACAGTTAGTAGAAGGAAAGAAATAATAAAAATCAGAGCAGAAATAAATGAAATAGAGACTAAAAAAACAAATAGAAAAGGTCAACAAAACTAAGAGCTGTTTCTTTGAAAAGATAGACAAAATTAACAAACGTTTAGCTAGACTCACCAAGAAAATGAGAAGGCTCAATTAAATAAAATCAGAAATAAGACAAGTGAAACAACAAATGGTACCACAGACACACAAAGGATTATGAGTCTACGATAAACAATTCTATGCCCACAAACTGGACAACTTAGAAGACATGAATAAATACCTGGAAATATACAATCCTCCAAGACTGACTCATGAAAAAATAGATTCTGAATAGATCAAATAGAGAGATTGAATGAGTAATCAGAAACCTCCCAACATACAAAAGTCCAGGATCAGATGGCTTTCTGGTGAATTCTACCAAACACTCAAGAAGATTTAATACTTATCTTTTTCAAACTTCTCCACAAAATTGAAGAGGAGGGAATGCCTTCCAAACACTTTCTCTGAAGCCAGCATTATACTGATACCAAAACCAGACAAAGACATCATACAAAAAAAGAAAATTATAGGCCAAGATCCTTGTACTGTGATATTAAAAATATATACAAAAATCTTCAACAAAATGTTAGCAAATGGAATCCAAGAACACATTAAAAAGATCATACACCATGGGGCACCTGGATGCTCAGTTGGTTAAGTGTCCAACTTCATCTCAGGTCATGATCTCAAGATTCATGAGTGCAAGCTCCACATCGGGCTCTGTGCTGACAGCTCGGAGCCTGGAGCCTGCCTCAGATTCTGTGTCTCCCTCTCTCTCTGCCCCTCCCCTGCTCACGCTCTGTCTCTCTCAAAAATAAACATTAAAAAAAATTTTTTTAAAGATCATACACCATGATCAAAGTGGGATTTATTCTAATGATGCAAGGATGGTTCAACATCTGCAGATCAGAAATAAAATAGCAATGCCCAGTATCTTCACTTAAAAAAAAAAAAAAAAAGATTTTATTTGTAAGTAATCTTGATACCTAACATGGGGCTTGAACTCCCAACCCCTCAAGAGTCACACACTCTACTGACTGAGCCAGCCAGGCATCCCATCCTCACTTTTACTCCACATAGTATTGGAAGTCCTACCACAGCAATTAGGCAGAGAAAAAGAAAGAAAGAAAGAAAGAAAGAAAGAAAGAAAGAAAGAAAGAAAGAAAGAAAGAAAGAAAGAGAGAAATGGAAGGAAGGAAGGAAGGAAGGAAGGAAGGAAGGAAGAAAGAAAGAAAGAAAGAAAGAAAGAAAGAAAGAAAGAAAGAAAGAAAGAAAGAAATTCATCCAAACTGGAAAGGAAAAGTATTTGTTACTTGTTGTGGATGACATGGTACTATGTTTAGATAACCCTAAGGACTCCACTAAAAATGGTTAGAGCTAATAAATGAATTTGGTAAAGCTGCAGGATACAAAATTAATATACAAAAATCTGTTACACTTCCATACACTAATATTGAACTATAACCAACAGAAATCAAGAATACAATTCCATATACAACTGCATCAAAAGGAACAAAATACCTAGGAATAAATTTAACCAAGGAGGTGAAAGACCTGTACCCTGAGGTACAACTATAAGACATTGGTGAAAGAAATTGAAGAAGACATAAATAAGTGGAAGGATATTCCATGATCATGGATTGGAAGAATTAATATTGTAAAATTATCCATACTACCTGAAGCAATACAGATTCAATGCAATCTCTATCAAATTCTAATGGCATTATTCACAGAACTTAAACAAATAATTACAAAATTTATATGGAACCTCAAAAGACTCCGAAGAACCAAGACAATCTTGAGAAGAACAAATCCAGAAGTATCAGGCTCTGTGATTTCAAACTATAATATAAAGCCACAGTAATTGAAACAATATGTATTGGCATAAAAATAGACACATAGATCTCTGGAATATAATAGAGAGTCCAGAAATAAACTCATGCATGTATGGCCAATTAATTTATGACAAAGGGGTCAGGAATGTACAACGAATAAAGAATGGTCTCTTCAACAAATGGTGCTAAAAAAAAAAATGGTGTGCCACTACCTGTGCAAGAATGAAACTGGACCACTGCCTTGCACCATTTATGAAAATAAACACAAAATGGATTAAAGACGTTAATTTTAGACCTGAAAACATAAAATTCCTAGAAGAAAACATAGGCAGTAACCTCCTTGATATTGGTTGTGGTGATAGTTTTTTGACTCTGACTACAAAGGCAAGAGAAACAAAAGCAAAAATAAATGGGATCACATCAAACTAAAAAGCTTCTGCATAGCTCTTTCTGCCATCTTGGAGCCTGTGGAGGCCCTGTGGGAAAAGTAGCCTCCATAGACTCCAAGATTCTCCTAATACTCTTTTTGACAGGACTCCTAAAATGACAAATATGTCTGGAAGGCTGTAGTCCAAGGCCATATTTGCTGGCTATAAGTGGGTTCTCTAGAACCAGAGGGAGAACACAGCCCTTCTTAAAATTGAAGGTGTTTATGCTTGAGATGAAACTGAATTCCACCTAGGCCAAGAAATGTGCTTATGTGTAGAAAGCAAAGAACAACACAGTGACTCCGGGTGGCAAACTGAACAAAACCAGAGTGATCTGCGGAAAAGTAACTCATGCTCATGGAAACAGTGGCATGATTTGCCAAATTCCAAAGCAACCTTCCTGCTAAAACCATTGGCCACAGAATCCATGTGATGCTGTACCCCTCAAGGATTTAAACTTACTGAAAAGTAAATAAAGGTATAGATTTGTTCTCTTGTAAAAAAAAAAAAAAAAAGAAAAGAAAAGAAAAGAAAAAGAAAAACAAAGAAAAGGCTTCTGCATAGCTAAGGAAACCATAAACAAAGTGGAAGGCAACCTACTAAACTTGAGAAGATATTTGCCAATCTGATAAGGGGTTGATATCCAGAATATGCAAAGAACTACAACTCAACAACAACAACAAATCTGATTAAAAAATGGGCAGATGATCTAATAGACATTTTTCTAGTGAAGATATACAGATGACTAAGAAGCACATAATTAGATGTTCAATATCACTAATCATCAGGGAAATGCAAATCAAAAGCCACAATGAGATATCATTTTATACCTATCAGAATGGCAAGTATCAAAAAGACAGAAATAACAAGTGTTGGTAAGGATGCAGAGAAAAGGGAATCCATGTGCACTATTGGTGGGAATGTAAACTGGTATGGCCACCATGGAAAACAATATAGAGGTTCCTTAAAAAATTAAAAATAGAGTTACCATATGATTCACCAATTCCATTACTGGGTATCTATCTGAAGAAAACAAAGACACTAATTTGGAAAGATATATTCATCCTATGTTCACTGCAATATTATTTGCAATAGACAAGATATGGAAATCACCTAAAAGTCCATTGACGGATAAATGGATAAAGAAGACAGAGTAAAAATTTACAATGGAATACTAATTAGCTGTAAATAGGAATGAAATCTCGCCATTTGCAACAACATAGTAGATCTTGAAGGCATTTAATAAGTGAAATAAGTCAAACAGAAAAAGACAAATACTCATTTACATGGAATCTAACAAACAAAACAAAACTAAATCCAGACTCATAGGCCCAGAGAAAAGAGTGGTGGTTGCCTGAGAGCAGATAGATGGGGGAATGGGTAATGGGGATCAAGAGGTATAAACTTCTAGTTATAAAATAAGTAAGTCATGGGGAGGTAATGTACAGAAGCGGGAATACATTCGGTAGCGTTGTGTTAACTTGTATGGTGACAGATGTGACTAGACATTGCAGTGATCAATTCACAGTGTATACAAAAGTTGAATCATTGTGTTGTATACATAAAACTAATATGATATTGCATGTCAATTACACTTCAATAAAAAGAAAAGACTCCCTTTATAAAGAAATAATACTTTATAAAGAAATAAAGCTAGGCATCTATGTAATGTTCTCGTAGCGCCTTTTAAAATACACCTAACCTCTTACTTTTCCCCACCTAGTCTCTCAGATTTGAGGCCCTTTAAATGCCCTGCAGACCCTATGCACCTGATCAATGATATCAAGCAGATTAAAATGTACCCATATCCCATATTAAATAGAATCATTTCGGGGCGCCTGGGTGGCGCAGTCGGTTAAGCGTCCGACTTCAGCCAGGTCACGATCTCGCGGTCCGGGAGTTCGAGCCCCGCGTCGGGCTCTGGGCTGATGGCTCAGAGCCTGGAGCCTGTTTCTGATTCTGTGTCTCCCTCTCTCTCTGCCCCTCCCCCGTTCATGCTCTGTCTCTCTCTGTCCCAAAAATAAATAAACGTTGAAAAAAATAAATAAATAAATAAATAGAATCATTTCGCTGTAAAATTTTTGAAAGGATTTTTACAATTTTGTTTTTGAAATTTTAGGCCTTGGGTAACATGCCTAACTTATAACCAGCTACGATTTCTAAGTGATCAGCAAGCACGTAGAGGAATGTTTGCGATTTAACTTAAAAACTGTTTTCAAATGCAGTGACATTTTTATGATACTTTTTGAAAATGAATGAAGCTGACACAATATTGCATTTTGCTTAGTTATTAACCTGGCCTCCGTACTTCTAATATGCAACCAGTATCTTGTGATCAGGCCTTAAATATTTCCCCAGGCCTGTAAAACTTGGCAACTCTGGAGTGCCTTCAGTTTATTATGAATTAGGCCCACCCATGACATCCCCCGATGTCATCTCCACCAGAGATCTAGCATAGGAGTCCTCGTGGACTGAACCACCAAACACCCAGCCCAAGGGTTGGTCACTGTGTGGTACTGTCTGGTCTTCTCTGCTGATAGTCTGGCATTGGCCAGCCAGTCTTCTAGCAAGCAGTCCACACCCAGATGGGATACCTTCTTTGAGCTTTCAGAACTCCTCGAGGTCTGGTGGCTACACTTAGCTCCTTATTTGAAGCTTTTCTTTTTTCACATCTTTCAAATAAAATCTTTTGTTGAGGTTCAGCTTGACATTAGAAGCTTGATATAATATATAACTGACCACATTCCCCCTCCCCCACAAAAAAAAAAGAAAAAGAAAATTACTTTGGAAAAAGCCTTCAGAAATAAATGGACAAAACATATACCCCCTAACATCTCATATTCAGTCTTGGGCTTCTTGAAGGCAACATTGCAGCTAATAGCCCAGCCTCCCCACCTCTACTGAACTGTTCTGGGGCCAGAAGTCTCCCAGCCCACCACTCCCAACCAATAACCCCACATCCTTTACACTGTGCTACTTTTTAAAATGTTTATTTATTTTTGAGAGAGAGAGAGAGAGAGAGAAAGAGGAAGAATGTAAGCGGGGGAAGGGGCAGAGGGAGACATGACTAGGGGCTCAAACTCATGAACCAAACATTGAGATCATGACTTGAGCTGAAATCGGACACTTCACTGATTGAGCCACCCTGACGCCCCCAGTATGCTGTGCTATTCTAAAGGGAAAATTGGAAACTGTGTAGGTAAACATGGCGTATTGTTCAAATTTAAAATTCTGGGGAGATTTTTCAATATTTACAATTCTGATTTCTTTGTAGAGGTTCCTAAAATAATGACACTATTAAACCTTAAAATTAATACCCTACATTGGGCACAAATGCTCTGCCTTTTATGAGCCTCTTCCCTAATCCATTCTTTCTCTTTATTCATTTAATATCGGTTGAGCCCCTCTTCTGTGCCAGATACCATGCTGAGCCCTGGTGAGTACAGCAGACGGAGTCCCTGGGAATAAAGAAGGCAGCAATTGCAACCCATCGTATCGTGGTGTCTTCTGTAAGTGCTTCGCATGGCTAATTTAAACCTGTTTTACTAAAATTCAACCCCATTTCTCCTTGTTCAGCCCATGGAGTAGGTAAACAACAGCCAATCACTATCCTTTCCAACATAGGTTTCCTGATACTTGAAACACTCAAATTTCTTTTTTCTTGCTCAAAATAAACATATTTTTCCACAAAGAAGATTAGATTTGATGTGTGCAACAAGCCAATGTAACTCCTTTGCCGTGTCATCACATTGTCATTGATATGAAAATATAGAATATAACTTTTCAGTCACATTGAAAGGATAAAGGAAAATAGAGTCCCAAGCGATCAACCAGTTTCTTAGGCATTAATCTACACACTAATCCTGATAATACCATTCTAAAAAAACTGCACTAAAATGAAACAAAAATTTTGCCTCATTGCACAAGCTGAGAAAAAATAACTAATAGGTCTCTATCCCATATGACTCATATCTGCGTACGCTGCCCCCGAAGAAATCAAGACACACTGTCACTGAACAACATTATTATCCCTTAAGAAGGACTGTAAAATGTGTACATCACTCATTCGTTGACATTGAACTTGTGCCAAAACTATTAAGAGCACATATTAATACATATCCCAAATGTGTAGGAATGACTACAGAATAAAACACAAAATGAAATCGGTACTCACTATTAATTTGTCTTTTATAAATGATTAAGTAAAGCATACGAAGGAAATAAAAGGGCAATAAATACCCTTTTATCACAAACCAGGGGATTTCTCTTACTCTGGGCTTGCATACAACCAGTTTAGAAATATGCATAATTGCCTATGGTCAACATCATATCACTGCCAGATCACACATTAAACAGATAACCACTATTATTATAAAAGCGACTTCCTTGACCTCATATTTTGGTCTGGCTAGAAATTCCTGTATTTTCCCACATCAGCTGTTACACAGTGCCAATCTCATGTTGTGCGTGTCACTTTGCCCCAGTATAAGTGACCAGCGCCTTATAGAGCTCACTCAAAGACACACTTATATGCATAGGAATAGCAGAAGTTCAAGAAATATGATCATAGTTCTTGCAGTGCTTTTTAAAATCTCGTCTATGTGTGTTTTTCTATTATAGCTAAGGTACAGTGTGTGTTATTTGGCAGCTGAATTTGACATGAAAATATAAAAGGTTTGGGCAACCACATATTTGGAAATAGAAATCTTTCCTGAAAACATGGCTTTGGTTTTTAAACACAGCTAAATTTCTGGAAACTTCAATTTGCTAAAGACAGCCAAGACTTCAATCATATTTAACATATTCCTGGGGTTTACATATAGTGTTTCAAAGTAATAAACAACATCTTGTTTGGAGTAGCATGAAGAAAATGAGGCAAGCACTTCTTTAGAGTAAAAGCTCCACTTTTAAAAATAGTTTGGAGACTCATTCTTATGTTGGTAAAATCACAAAACACTATTCAGCAAACAAAACATGATGAGCTCAATTCAAGTTGGTAAACATTTTTAGCTGGCTTCATTTGAAGTAAGAATTTTAATGTAACCATAACTTCAAGAATACATCCCTTATAATAGAAACTTGAGGGGCAAAACTTTTTTTTAATTGTTAATGAGAACGACGGTGTCAAGTTGGCATTTGAAAATCGGAAGAGATGTGATGACAGCAGTGAATTCATTGTTTGAACAAGTTTAAAAATCACATTACAGTGCACTAAAATGCACCCACATTTACTCACGAGCAGGCTCACTGCAGTGACCAACAAGCCCCAGGTCTGATTCAATAGCAGAAAATAGACTCCTTCTTTAAGGTAGCATCTATATAGCCACCTTCCCTCCGGCACATAAAACTAACAGTAAAGTTGTAAATCTTTCACATGCTTTTGTCTCATTGGTCTAAACATAACAGTGATGTCTAAAAAATCTTAAATCACTTAGTAAAAATAACAAGCCCTTTTCAATAAGCAAAACATGAGGAATCAAAATAGTACCATTGAAGGAAAGGAAGGAGCTTCCTCTATACTCTTTATAACAAGTAGGTCAGAATTCATTTAACCATGCTTTTTCCCTAAACAGATTCAGTGAACATAAAATCTGTTGTAAGAACAATTATAGATTCACATCTAGACAACTGAGGGCAAACCAACTAATAAGCATTGGAACATCTTGCTCTGTGGTCAACATTCCCTAATTTTGCCTACATGTTATTCTGAACTTGTTTTTATAATCAATATTTTATTTCTGGGGGTTAGTAGGCAAAACATGGGAATTTGTCTGAAGGTTTAAAAGTTGGTTGAGATACTACCTCACACCCATCAGGATAGACGCGCTCCAAAACAGAAAATAACACGTGTTGGCGAGGACGTGGAGACATTGGAGCCCTCATGCCCTGTGGGTGGGAATATTAAATGGTGTGGCCACTACACGAAATGGTGTGTCAGTTCCTCAGAATGTTAAAAAGATTTACCACCTAATCCAGCAATTCTACTTTGGGCTATATACCCAAAAGAACTGGAAGGAGAGTCTCGAAGAGATATTGGTACACGCATGATACAGCAGCATTATTTCATAATGGCCAAACGGTGGGCGCAACCCAAGGATCAATTAATGAGAGCATGTAAGCAAATATACAATGGAATATTGTTCAACCTTAAAAAGGAATGAAATTTTGACAGATGCTACAACATGGACGAACCTAGAGGACGTTCCGCTACATGAAATAGGCCGCTTACAAAAAGACAAATACTCTTATGCGAAGTGCCTTGACTAGTCAAATTCATAAAGACAGAAAGTAGAATGGTAGTTCCCAGGGCTGGGGGTGGGGGAGAATAGGAAGTTGTAGTTTAATGGGTACAGAGTTTCAGTTTTGCAAGAAGAAAAGAGATCCACAGATCACTTGCACAACAACACGAATATACTTAATGCTCCTGAACTGTATACTTAAAACTGGTTAAGATGGTAAATTTTACATGATGTGTATTTTGTCACAAGTAAATGTTTTTAAACATCGAAATAAATTAGATAGATAGACAGACAGACAAAGTCTGTAGCCTGAAGATCAAGGCCAAGCCTGTTACATCATTTTATCATTGAATCTTGACAGCAACACAGGCCATGAGTGATATTATGTCCATGTTACAGGTGGGACAGCTAAGGCCCAAACCTCGAACCTCAGAAAAGAACACATTTCTAGCAAGTGGAGGGTTTGTGAGATAAATGAGTCCACACCTACACTGTGTTCAGTAGCACACTCTGGCTCTCACGCTGACATTAACACCTTACTGCAAATCCCTGTCATTTACTCTCAGGGTCCCAAACAGCAAGCATTGTTATTATTCAATCACCCACGTGTGACTTGGTCTTCATCTTGCATCCATTTATTCAGCACTAAATAGGCACTGGGATAGAAAGACAGGATACCTGGCTTGCATGGTTTAGCATCCAGCAAATAAAAACAGATACGAAAGCAAAAGCCCTGCATGTAAGCAGCAATAAAGCAGATGCATAGCCTTTAGTTGGAGCCCACAGGAGGAAGGGAGAATGCCCTGATGAACGAAAGAACGAAGGCAAGTTCTGCCTTCTAGGCACTTTTATCTAAGACCAACTCCAATGGCTTCAAAGGGGCCGAAGACGTGCTCCTGTGACTTCTGCGGTGATGACTGCCTCTCTGTTCGCCTTTTCATCCTTGCCTCCCTCACTCGTTCAAGATGAAAATACCCCCGTTTTTTAGTAGAGGAGGGAAGCCCTAAAAAGTCTATGTTAAATGTCTCTTGGTAAAAGACGTTTCTGATCTAAAAGAGGAAAGGATTTGTAAAAATCTCCAACCATCCACTTAGAGAAAAAATACTATGAAATATTAAGTGTTTGGCCAAACTTCTCTTCCTACAGTCTAACGATGGACAAATATCAGGAGGAAAAAAAAGGAAAATCAATATTTTAAAGCTATTTGCCTCACTGATACACAGCTTAGACTCTCTCAGAGTCCTTACCAAAAAAAAAAAAAAAAAAAGAAAAAGAAAAAAAGAAAAGATACTTTGCAGTCGTTTTCCAGAGAAATAAAGTTTTATATGTTCCCTATGCAAGCAAGAAGTGATAAGATACAGTAATTTTGGTAATAAACCTTAAGACTTTAAAATTAAAAAGAAATGTCTATAGAGTCACGTCTAGATACGCCTAGCAGAACTTTGAAAGTACACGCACTAAAGAGTGTAAGGTTGTTGTGCAACCTTAGAGGGATGGGGAAGTCTTTTGCTTCTAATTTTATATGATTTTTATGAATGTACAATATACTTTTTGGCATTTTTCAAATAAAAAAGGAAAAGCAGACAAGATTAATAAATGCTTTCATATATGCATATTGCAGGATTAAAGAAGGAAGTCCATCGTCAATGACTATGTTGATTTACATAACAGACACCTTTATCCTTCGTTAACAGGAAGTACTATAGCACAGTGGTTAGAAGTGGGGGTTTTTAAGTCAGACAGACTTTGGTTTGAATTCAAGCCTCATTCTTACTGGTTGTGAGCCGGAAAAACATGATTTATCCACTCAAAACTTATGTTCCCATCTATAAAACGGGGATAATAATACAAATCTCTCGGATTTATTGTTAAGATTTTAGAAGTTAGTATGTGTGGAACATACTGATCCCTCAGTTAAATATAATTATCAGAAGATTACAGGGAACAGAAGAGACCAGGTGATTCTACAATGTTAGCGTTAAATTAGCTGAATATAGACATAAAGGAAGAGGAAAGACAAACTGATAATAGACTGTAAGGAAAGCTTGAATTTGATAATAAGGCAGCTTAATTACTCAGATATTGGTTAGGATAATAATGAAGCTAAATTTGTATCCTGTTTCTAAAGATACCATGTACTTGTTTGCTCTTCTAGTTTCCTAAGTAGTCAACAATCTCAAGAGACTGTTCTTGAGACTTAACCATGTATGATTAAAAATAATAGATGATATTGAAAGCATCTGGTTCAGCAAATGCTCCCAGGACTGAAAAGTCAAGGTACTAATGCTGCTTTTTAAGATAATACAAACTGCTAAAAAGAATGCTGATTGAATTTCTAAAAGGTAAACTGCTTAACACAGAGGAATGAGAAGTTATTTTTTAAAGAGTTAAAGGAGATTCATTTGAAATTTATCACAGTTAAGTACTAAACCAAGACAAGAAAAAAAATGTGATACAAATAAAAGTGGTTAAGCAGAGATTTTAAAAGCAAGCTGTTTGGACAGTTAGTAGAAATCTTTATATGTTTACATAATAAAATCACATAAAATAAACAGAAATAACAAGGTTAGGTTAAAAGGAAAATGGCAGGCAATGAACTTGAAATCTACAAAATGTTTCAAATAATCCTAAACATCTTTATACAAATGTTAAACTGAGCCTCCTCATTAAAGAATATTTTTTTTTTAAGTCAGGGTTCGATGAGGGTCAGGGATTTAACAATGGAGAGGCATAGATTTATCTTGCTGTCTCAGCAAATATTGTCATAAAACAATTTTGCTTTCCAACTTTGTAAAAAGAGCATTTGAGCAGTGTACACATACCAGAAGAAATTATTGTGGGCAGAAAAGTAAAGTTGGCACACTGGCCTTTTATTCCTCTCCTACTGTTACAGAGATTTATTCGTATCTGGGACACGTATGCAAAGCCAGCCAAAGATATTGACAGGGTGGAAGCCATCTTTGCAGTGAAACATGGGAGCTCTTGCCTCCTTTAAGAAATCTGTCCCTGCCAGGGCACCTGGGTGGCTCAGTTGGTTAAGTGTCCAACACTTGATTTCGGCTCAGGTCACGATCTCGTGGTTGTGAGATGGAGCCCCGCCTAGGGCTCTCAATTGGGCTCCCCATTGAGCTTGGAGCCTGCTTGGGATTCTCTCTCTCTCTCTCTCTTTCTCTCTCTCTCTGCCCCTCCCCTGTTCATGCTCTCTATCTTTCTCAAAATAAATAAACATTTAAAAAAAAAAAGTAATCTGTCCCCACCAACCACCCGCAGAACAACTTTGTCTTAGAGATAAATGAAGTCAAGTCACAGTTTCCAAAGTGCCCCTTAAGCTACCTGGATGGAGACAGAACATTCTGGGATGTGAGGATCCAGGCGGATCCTCTCCTGCTGATTTTCCCCAGCTTGCCCATTAGCACAGATTAGTTTACTGTTCACATTGTCCCCTAGACACGAGGCAGAGAGAGCAAGTGGACTAAAACTGAAACAAGCCTTTGACGAGTACGGGAAGTGGGCTAGGGGTAGGGCACAGTGGAGCAGCAGCATCAGGCATCAGGCCAGAGCAACAGGCTCTGATGGACATACAGCGCCCGTGTTTTCCAAACCGAAACTCCTGACACATGGCTTGACAAGTATGATTGTACTTATGGGAACAACAGGACAGAATATTTACAACCCAGGGCTGCCCTGGAAAATCTAGGGTATATAAACACCACATCCATAAAGGCATTGAAAGTGGGAATGCTAACATAACCTACTTTGAATTCTGCAAGTGCTGGCCAGCACATGTGAAAGGAAGCTGAAGTCACCCTCGTCTCTATTTATTTCTATCATAAATGCGTTACGTATTTTTGACACATTTAGGATCTCTATTCCAAAGACTTGCCTTAAGAATAGCAGGTGATATCTGAATGAAATAGATTTTTACAGTTGAGTAGAAAAGCATGCATCATATCAGATTAGATTGTTTGCCAAACTTGCCTGCCCAGCCCTTGCAGGGGAACTAAACTCACCCAGAGACTTCAGTGTATCAGAAGAGAGGAAATATTCTCAGAAAGCCCGTGCATGCTTGCACACAGCTTTCAGACTAGGCTCCATGAGTTTCCAGAAAGAAAATTCATCAATTCAAATTTGTGCCACTTTTTTTCTTGCCTTACATCCATTTAATTACTTGCATGTGAGAGTCATTGTTTCTTATACGACACCCCCCCAAAAAATACTTTAGTGAAAGCTTCTTGTAGAAAGAAAAACAAAGGTCAGTAACCTAATATCCCCAAGCAACCCTACAACAACAAACCAGGGAGGGAAAAAAGTGAAGAAATGCTCAGAACAGGGAAAAGATCTTCATCTGTTTATTCTTTTGACAGTGAATAAAAGTTACGATTTTCCCAATAACTATAAATTGCTCATGTGTCCAACTTTTAGAGAATATATAAGGAGGCCCCATAAAAGATTAGAAGAGTTATTCTGTGTGAGTTAAGAAACTTTTTTAAGGACTAGAAATGCATCAATACAATCCATTTTGTCGTGACACACAGAAACTGGAAGTAGGAAAATGCCTGAGGGATTACCTAACAAAAGGAAAGCTCCTCCCTGTCACATGAGGAAACTGAGGCACAGCAGCATGTCCAAGGTTAGCTAGTTGTAACTGAATCAAGGCCGAACCCCATCTCCTGCAGAGCTTATGGATGAGTTTATTCATCTGTAAAATGAGGGTGCCGAACTCCGAGGTCAATGCCAACCATAACATCCTGCAATGCCGTATTGATTGATTGCTTTGTAATCTACTTATTTGTATTTTGGCTCTTAAATAAAGGTAAGGCTGCCAGGTTTGACATATTTCTAGCCCTTAGAAAGCTGACCTGACAGTAAAGCCCTTCCAAAACATTTATAGAGACAATGTTCAGAACAATTTGCAGAATTTAATAAGGTGACACATTTTGAAGCATGGTGCAGTCGGTTACAGGCAGCCAACCTGAATGGATGCATGTGAGGGAGGTATTATTTTTTTTTAATTTTCAAGATGTCACTGACAAGGGAGACATATGCCAAATGGTAACCTAGGTCTCTGTTTAAAAAAAAAAAAAAATCCTTGACAAAGGCATGAAGAGCAATGAAGAGCATGGTACAAGAAGAATGAGTGAAACATCAAAATAGGATACCGGGAATGAGAAAACATATTGATTAAAATTATTTAAAGTCATCTGAGGCCTCTTCTTTTCCACTTACACCTGGCCCCAAAATACTGCCATGCAGAGGTTTCCCGACATTTAATAGCTTAGTAGTGATCTAGGATAGATCCTCTTAAATCAGAGACTACAAATTAGTATAAAATCAGAGTATAGTTTTAAAATCTTCTATGCTAGTTATAATATTCCTTATTTATCTTTACCATAGACTCTTACCAGTATTTCATAGATCTCCAGGTAGGATTTACACAGTAAAAGAAAAAATGGCTATGTGGAATAAATATTGAATGAATGCTCAAATTGTTAAAAGCAAGAATAGCCAAATTACTACTATAATCTAAAAAAAAAAAATGGTTTGATCAGATGTAGTATATTTTACATGTATTATATAGGTAAGATGCTTTAAAACATAATGGGGAATAAGCCAATAAGCAGAACATTCTTTTTTAGGATCACGGAGTACTTTTTCATAATACGTAGATTTAGTGGAATATCTACACCACCAAAATCATGACTGGAAGCAAATAAGAAAACAAAAGTACTTGGAAAAATTATCTGGAAAAATTATTGAGCAGTCTGGTTGCCTGATTTCCTGACTTATCTCACAACTCTCAGGTTTCCAGGTGAAACTTCCAGATCTTAAATGCGTTTTCCTACATTGACAGAAGTACCCACACTTTGCAATGAAGCCAACCCAGTTTTGAGCTCATGGTTTACTTGCTGTTTGTTCTTGGGCAGTTACTTAACTTCTCAGTGACTGTTTCATTCTCTGAAATAATAATAACATCTGAATCACTAGATTCTTAAAGTGATTAGATTTGATGGTATCCAAAATTTAGCTGTCATGGTGTATGGCACCAGGAGGCATCCAATACGTGGAGGTAGTCCCAGTAACAAGAAAAAGAGTAGTAATGGTCCTTCTAATGTCTTTTTTTTTTTCTCTTGTGGCACATTGTCATGAAATTAACACAGGTCCTGGATTCAGAGAGGGTTGGGTCTGAAGTCAAGCTCTGCTCAGGTGGGTGACAAGAGATTGTCTCTGGTCTGTTTCTTCTTCTGCGAAATGAACACCTTGTTCTTACTATTCTTGTGAAAATTGAATAAGATAAGACATGTTGGTGCTATAACAGTGTCTGGCACAATGGAAGGGATTACACAGAAATGCTGATTCCCAGCACTCCTTGTCCTCACAAGTCACCCCATGCCTTTATTCACTCCAGCACAAGCATGTTCTGAGCCCAGGAAAAATACAAAAGGAACAAGACTGTCCATTCTGGTTTCAAGAAACGGATAAAGAGGCAGAGAAAGAAAGAGAAAGATTATAGGATATGATGACAAATAACTTAAGGGAGTTATAAACCAATCTTGAGAACACAAAAGAATAAAGTTTTCTTGAAAAGTCTCTAAAAGATCTTAAATAGTAGGCCACTTAACACCCACTAGAATGGCTACAATCAAAAAAACAAACAAAAAAATAAACAAACAAACAAAAAAACACCACCACTGACAAAAACAAGAAAAACAACATAAAAAAGCAAGTTTGTGGAGAAATTGGAACCATTATACATTGCTCACAGGAATATAAAATTCCACAGCTACTGTGGAAAACAGTTTAGTGGTTCCTCAAAAAGTGTAACATAGGAGCGTCTGGGTAGCTCAGTCAGTTGAGCATCGGACTCTTGATTTCAGCTTGGGTTGTGGTCCCAGGGTCATGGAATTGAGCCTTGCATCAGGCTCCTTGGGGAGCCTGCTTGGGATTCTTTCTCTCAGCCCCTCTCCCCCATTCATGTTTTCTCTCTCTCTCTCTCTCTCTCTCTCTCTCTCTCTAATTAAAAAAAAAAACAGGGGTGCTCAGGTGGTTCAGTCAGTTAAGCATCCAACTCTTGGTTTTGGCTCAGGTAGTGATCTTGCGGTTTGTGGGTCCAAGCCCCGCATCAGGCTCTGCGCTGATAGTGTGGAGTCTGCTTGGGGTTCTCTCTCTTCCTCTCTCTCTACATGCCCCTCCCCCTCTCACTCTCTCTCAAAATAAATAAGTACACTTAAAAAAATTAAAATAAAATAAAATAATTTTTACAGTGCAACATAGACTCGAGACCCAGCAATTTCATCCCTAGGTATATACCCCCAAAGAATTGAAAGGAGATTTTCAAACAGACACTGGTACATGAAAGTTCACAGCAGCACTATTCACAATTACCAAAGCGTGGAAACAACCCAAGCGGAAAAATACAAGGTGATATACACAATGGAGTACTATTCAGTCAGAGTAAGGAATGAAGCATTGATACATGTTACAGTATGTAGGATCTTTGAAACATTATGTTAAGCGCAAGAAGCCAGTTACACAAGACCATGTATTATGTGATTCCATTTACATAAAATGTCCGGAATAGGCAAATCCCCAGAGACAGAAAGTAGATTAGTGGTCGATTAGGGCTGAGGGAGATGGAGAAATCAAGGGAGGGAGTAAGACCTAAAGGGTATAGTGTTTCTCTCTGTGGAGACAAAAATATTCTAAAACTGACGCTGGTGATGGTTGTATGTATCTGTGACTATACTAAAACTGCTGAATTGTAGGCTTAAATGGATCAATTATAAGGTATGTGTATTATATCTCAATCTGTTTTTAAAAAGAAAGAGAAGGAAACTAAAAATAAAAATAGGAAAACACACACACATACACACAATGTCCTAGGAGTTTGGCCAGACTTCTGCTAGATCCAGTAGAGATAGTGACGTTGGTGACCACTCCAATGCTAGAGCTGAAAACAAAAACTTCACAAAACTAAGAGTATGGCAGGCACAGAGGGTAAGAATGGAACCACTCGTCCAAAGCCCAAGACAGAGAATGGAGCTAGTGTCTTCTGCAGCACTGAGAGGACAAGTGGGAGCCAGGACATGGGAAAGGGGGCCAGAGAACAAGGAGACATACGATCACTATGGATATGGAAGAGTTGCCCCCATCAGAGGCCTGGAAAGCAGGCTTCAGAGTGACCCTGCCATTCACTGGGCACGTGTGCAGGCAAGCTTGTGATCTTTCTTAAGCATCCGTTTCCTGTGAAATGGTAATAAACATAATGCTCACCTCACAAGATGCTTTCAGGGTTTAACGAAACAAGATAGGTAAAGCATGGAGTCAGAGTCTGGCAAACAGTACGCAGTCAATAAGTATTAGCTCCTTGAATCTGTGGGAAGCCAAGAGTTTAAAGTGAGAAATGTCCAGTTATCAACAAAATGTTATATCAGATGATAAAGGTTTCAAGCTTTTTGAACTTTTGAGTAATTTATACACATTATCACTAATTTAACTTCCCCTGATCCATCAAGAAATACACATGGTTTTTTAAAAACCTCTAGAGAATGATGGTAAATGTCTCCTAGACTAATGATACTGATCTGGCCTCAGTAGCTCAAGCTTAGCCATAAAAATAACAAGTTCTTTTATGATGATATTCTAATTAAATATCCCAAACTTTATTCCAGGTATCTGCAATCCAGTATTGGCAGAGCTAATTCAACCAAGAACATTCTGGCCAGCAAATAATAAATTCTCAGAAGCCAAAATTTCCATTTACACCTGTAAATAGAAAATTCAATTTAATGCAAATTGTTAAATAATAAGACCAGTGGGCAATGAACCATACTAAACACATCACATGAAATGGATCAGTCATGCAGCATGGTGACCAGGAAAGAAATTTGTGACACATTCTGTACTGTAGCTAAATGCTACGTGTTTACACACGCATGCACACACACGCACGAGCACTGAACAAGGCGCTTCCACAGAGACACAGCACACACATGAAAAATGTACAAATTCAGATGAGTGGCTGGTTACATTCCTCTCTATTTAAACTCTTTTGGTCACCTTCCATGGGATCATCTAACCATGCAGAATGCTATTTTATACAATGCTTGGCAGAGCAGTTGTTAGGCAGAGGAATCCTGTAAACGGTTTCATTGAAGCTAAAAATCATTAAGAAGTAGATTCGGGCATGCTCTTTTGTTGGACCTCCTCCTTGAGAAAGTTCAGAAGTCACTGTCCACAAATTTAAAAGTAGCAAAATAGTTACAGAACCGCTTTAGCTGTGAGGCACGTAAGTCAGATTAAAACCACTCAGTGTAGATAATTTTTTTTTCTTACCATAATTTGGACAATAGGATATTACTATGCTTCAGAGATTTTGGAGGTTGTTCAAGGTGCTAGATTTAGGATGTATGTTACAGGGTGTCCAGAGAGCAAGGAAGTTGGGGGTGAAAAGTTTGGAAGAAAATAGGTTTGATTTTTAAACATTTTCTAGCTTTCCGCTCTCTCTCTTTTCTTAAAGAAAACATCATGCATCTGAGCTTAGAAACAGCTTAAAAGAAAAAAAAATCACATGGATCGTCTTTCGTCCTAGTCACCAAGGCGCTGACACCCTAACACAGGCTGTTATAACAAGAGAGTAAAATCCTTAATGCTGACGTAACACTTTGCTTTTTGGGTTCCCAGAGTCTGAAGAGTATACAGACCAAAGCCAAGCAAATCTTAGTGGCAGATTTTTTCCCCCGTATGTGTTTGTGAAGTACCTATTTGCCAGAAGCTGGAGGATTTCACAGCAAGTGGGACTTTCAGGCTAAAACTAGGAAATGCCAGGGTGAGTCTGGACAAGTTGGTCACCCCAAGTATTTGTCAATAAAAGACTACAACTGACACTTAATCATAATATTTGATGTTACACACACATCAAATCGACACACATGTATTGAAATAATTTTAAAATCATGCCCATTTAAAAATGAGAATGCGAAATATTCAGCTAAATGATATACTAATTATTCATTAATTTCCCTCAGCATCCTTTTGTTATTTCTACTTCTGTGAGCTCCCATCAAACCTTAAAGGAAATTTTCAGGTGTATTTTCCAATCAGAAGGACCCATGGTCAACCTAAGAATTTACCCCAAGCCCACTGGTCCTCAGGAAATTGGAAAATTTTGAGAAAAGGGTTTTAATGTAAAATTGTTTCTATACTGAATCAGAGAACTGATTTTGCTTTTTGAATAATTCAGCTGAAATTTATGTTAGCCTGAAATATTAATATAATTAAGGAAGTAAAATATTATCTGGAATATGGCTTTACCCCAATCAAAATAAAACATCAAATCCTTTTCTTTATTTTATCAGCTGAGCTTAGCATTTTCTTCTTGCCTAGAAATTTGTTAATGAAACTAATACAGTGAAAGAAAGTTTTTATATTTACCCACCTTTGTCACTCTCCACTTACATCTTCACATCTTTAAGACAAAGAAAACACAGAGTAGCAAAATTATATTTGTTTCTTTCTAAATTCATTGTAGGTATATTTGATTTCTTCCAAATTTCCAATGGTATCTGCTATATTTCGTTACTGAAATATTTCATGTAATTAATTAAGAAGTAGGGATAATGTAGGACCACTTCATCCAAAGATCTACCAGCATATGGAAAACACTGCAAATTACCAAATAAGTCCATTGAGTGAAACATAAAGTAAAAATGAGTTTAAGAGACAGCTGGACATGTTTATGTAGGCAAGGGGGTTGGAAGATATGCTGACAACACAGAGAGGTGTGTTGCAATAAACTTGAAGGAGACAGGCCATTGGGCCAACCATCCCTTTTCTATCCAGGAATTCCTTATGTTCTCATTAGTGTCTCACATCTGGACAGCTGTGTTATTAAAATCTGGTCCTAAACTCGAGTCAATGAAAGGGTTTGGTGTCTCAATTTCATTCTTCCTTTACGTATTGAACACACACACACACACACACACACACACACACACACACATTTCAACTTTTGTTCAAGGAAGCATTTCACATCCAGATGTCAGATTTTTGTGACTCATGGCCAAGGAGAGAGAAGGGCTCTGTGAACAAGCTTGTTCTGATCATGTCCACCTCTGTCTGATACGAGTACATATTCATGGCACCTCACTTTCATAAATACAACATTCTAAGCAGTCCTTTGCATGACCACCACCTTCAGTTTGGAGTTAGGCCTCAAGCTTCTATAGCTCAGTTTCTTGGGAAGAAAAAAATATTTTAAGGGTTAGAGAAAAAGGGCAGTTCTCATTCCTTTATCTTTCCTCATCTTTTAAAATATGTGGTTAGGAAAGATTTTGTACAGGATTGGTTAGAAGCCAAGAGTTTCACTGACCCTTTTAGTCATTGCCATTTCACATTTCTTGCCTCAGGAAGTGGTTGAGCTTTTGAACACATTCATATTTTAATATAAATGATGTGGGCATAACCTGCATCTGAATATAAATACCAAGCACCTGCTTTAGCACTTTATAATTAACACACACTTGGATCCCCACTGTGTCATTTGCTCTAAATCATGGTCCCGTTAGGTTGGTGCTATTATCTTATGTTTTTACACATAGAAACTGAGATCCAGTGAAGGTAAGGGACTTGGCTAAAATCACTTGCCCAAGTGGTAAGTGGTCGAGTTAAAGCATGTGCTGTGTAGATCCACCTTTCAATATATGTGTATGTATATATATATATATATATATATACACACACACACATGTAAATACATATATAAATACGCATATAAAAGTAAATATACACACACACACATATACATGCATACCTGGAAACATGGATATAAGATGAACTTACATTCAAACAGAAAATAAAGTCCCATCTCTAAAGTGAGTTTTAAAAAAATAAAGTTGAGCAAAAAACATAAACAAATGATAAACTTAAATCTATTGGGTCCATTTCTAAAGACTTAATCCTACATGGTAACTAGATAAGCATATGTACTATTTCATTCTCACAAGTTAAGAGTAAAGATGCCTGGGGGGTGTCTGGGTGGCTCAGTCATTTAAAGGACCTACTCTTGGGACTCTCAGTTTCAACTCAGGTCATGATCTTGCGGTTTGGTGAGTTGGAGCCCCACATTGGGCTCTGCACTGACAGAGCGGAGCCTGCTTAGGATTCTCTCCCTCCTCGCTTTCTGCCCTTCCCCCACTCACATCCCTCTCTCTCATTAAACATTAAAAAAAATGTTTTAAAAGGGTAAAGATACCTAAGGAAACAAAATTCATACAATTTACTAATTAAAGTCTTCTTTATAGTTTTGCTATCCTTTTTTGTTGTTGTTGTTTTAGGCTAAAAAAATTATAGCCATTACAGTTAATAATAAATGAATCAAAATACTGAATTGTTTGTTTATATTTGTTTACATTTCAAGCATCATACCCTTCACAGTGAAAACCCAGGCACCACCTGTGTTCTATTGAACTGACACTGAAATAATATTGTCTCCACGAAAGCCAAATCCACACTCAGAAGCTATTAATTGCTCTTGGTGTACACAGAAGCCTTACTCAATATTTGGGCACCACAGATAGTATTGGAATACAAACCAATAGGTGAGAGAGAAAGAAAGAGAGAGAGAGCAGCTGTGGTGGCAGGACGAGGGCACTGCGGAAAGAGAGACCGAGCCTGACACCTAAGGAGGACAAGACACCCTAGAGCCTCATAAGGAGCAGCTCCCCAATACCCAATCCCTTCTGATTATTCACTGTATCTGCTTTGGTGCCCATTCCATCATTTGGTTCTCTCCTGGAACTGAACCCTGGCCTGGCCTGAACCCCAGTTTGAGGCTCCTCCCCCAATAATCTGTCTAGCCCTTACCAGTAGCCTCCTGTCAGTCACCAGAGCCTATCCATGAGACCCAGTAGCTGATTGGAGTCCTACTTCCACTGAAACAGAACCCCTCAGAAAGTAAGAGGTACTGCCTCACACTTGGCAAGAAGAGCCACTGAGCTCCTGAAAGAGCCCTGGATGTTGAGGTCAGCCTCTCATGGACTTTGTGCATCAAAGCCCTCCAGCTACTGTCGTTGAAACATTGGCCTCCCTCCCTGAAGTTCTGACATTAGACTTTCTCCTCACTCCCTCCGAGCCAGCTCTGAGGTCCCAACATGCCTTTAGCCCAGCCTGGAAGGGTTATAACATGTCACAGGTGATTTAAACTAATTTCAGTGGTGGTTAATGGATTTCAAAGACCTGACCTTTTGTGCATTAGGAAGATCTACTCTTTCCTTCACTTTATTTTGTAGCTATCATTTGGCTGGATGGCCTGCTGTCTATATTCCCAATAGCATTCATCACGCACAATCTGTCTTCCCTGCCAGCCTGCAACGATTAGGTCTGTATCCTTATTCTCGGCATGGAGTCCAACACATAGTAGGGAATTGGTAAGCATTTGCTGAATGAATAAATATGTGATACACGTGTATAATTGTCAAGCAGTTCATTTGTTTAGGACATGAAGTGCCCCATCACATATTTGAACTTATTAACTGGCCAATAATCCTGATGCATTAGTAAACACATTTAAACTTTAACATATTGGGGTGCCTGGGTGGCTCAGTCGGTTAAGCATCCGACTTTGGCTCAGGTCATGATCTTGCAGTCTGTGAGTTCTGGCCCTGTGTTGGGCTCTGTGCAGACAGCTCGGAGCCTGGAGCCTGGAGCCTATTTTGATTCTGTGTCTCCCTCTCTCTCTGCCCGTCCCCTGCTCACGCTCTGTCTCTCTCTGTCTCTGAAAAATGAATAAACCTTAAAAAGAAAAATTAAACTTTAACATATTTACACATAAGGGCACACTTTCAAAAACCATTTAACCAATGTCTAGGGGTAGGTAGGAGGAAGATTATAAATATCTTTGCATTCAGTTGTTGTTTCATAGTATATACAGAATTTAGTTTGTATTACTGGCCTCTCAAGAGAGAATTGAAGCACAAATAATATGTTTTTACCTGCCATCTTAACATGTGAAGTTTTTCTCCCTTCAAAAGAGTATTTGCCAACTTTGCTTTATAAAATTCTAAGTAAACAGAAGGAAAAGACAGCCCCTTACTGGAAGTAGCATTTTCATTCAACAACAGAACTATAATAAATATACCTTTTCTTGGGCTTCACATTCATCAGCAAAAAGTCCAGAAAACTATAGGTAGAATATATTGAGATAGCCTCCTTATCTTTACTTAAAACTAATAATTTTGTGACTTCATGACAAAAAGAAAAAATTATTTTTCAATGTTCAGTATCTATATGATCCCGGCTGCCCCTACTCTCCCATCTCAAATAAACTCAAATAATTTTCCAATTTTGTTACCAAACCACTCTCTTGACCAACTGTTTATGACTTGGTGCCTTTATGTACTAAAGACAAGTGACAAACCAGTTATGGAAGAGAAGAGAAAAAATCTCTTCAGGTTGCTCTCCTAAAACCAAGGCTCCCTTTCTAATGTGTACACATATTTGTACATGTATGTATCAGAACTAATCTAAGTCACAGGGCAGAATTCAATTCCATTTTGATGGCTCTCTGCTATGACTCTGAGCCAGTCCCTTCAACACTCTGTTTCCTCATCTGTCACAAAAGAGTACTAAAATTTGCCCTTGGCCAGTTTCACAAAGATGATTCCATATCTGAAACATACTTGGGGCTTCCAAAATGGGTTTATTTCATCTGACTCCATCAAAATCTTAATTTCCTCCTTTTCCAAATGGGGCATAATAATATCTGCCAACCTTGAAAGTTTATTGTAAGGATCAAGTGAAGATAATACATATGCAAAAGCTTTGAAATTTGAAAATGTTTTACATGTGAAAGTTATTTTTATTCGAATACTTCCACAAATGCTTGTCTAATCTAAATACAAGTCATTGCAAACTACAATGAGACCTTTCCGATTGGGGGGGGGCCCCTGTTAATATGAAGTGCAGGGAAGCTGCGTTGCTCCTGTGGCTAAATGCATCATCTGCGGAACATACATGTGCTTGGTGTTCTTTGTTCAGCAGTGAAAATCAGCTCCTACCATGACATTCACGTTCACTTCAAAATGTATTTTTAAGTGTCCACCGTGTGCCAGATACTTACTAGGAGTCGAGGGTATGCCTTAGCTCAGACTACTATACAGCATACCATAGACTGCGTGGCATAAACAATAGACATTTAGTTTTCATGGCTCTGAAAGCTGGGAATTCTAAGATCAAGGTGCCAGTGTGTTCACTTCCTGGTGAGAACTGGCTTCCTACCTTGTAGACAGCCACCTTCTCGCTGTGTGCATGGGGACAGCAAGCTCTCTGTGTCCTTTTTCTTTTTTTTTTTTTTTCAACGTTTTTTATTTATTTTTGGGACAGAGAAACAGAACATGAACGGGGGAGGGACAGAGAGAGAGGGCGACACAGCATCGGAAACAGGCTCCAGGCTCCGAGCCATCAGCCCAGAGCCTGACGCGGGGCTCGAACTCACGGACCACGAGATCGTGACCTGGCTGAAGTCGGACGCTTAACCGACTGCGCCACCCAGGCGCCCCTCTGTGTCCTTTTTCTTACAAGGGCACTAATCTCACCTTGGGCTCCCACCCTCATGACCTCATCTCAACCTGATTACTTCCCAAATGCCCCACCTCCACATACCATCACATTGGGAATTAGGCCTTCAATAAATCGGTTCTGGGAGCTAGAACATTCGATCCAGACGAGAGTATAAAGATGAAAGTGGCAGTGTCCCTGGCCTCAGAGAAGCCTTATTCTAGTTGAAAGAAGACACATAAAGGCAACACAGCAGTGCAGAGTGTTAAGTGCTGTGAGGACACAGAAGAGCCAGCCTCAGACTTCCAGGAGGAGATGACATGTGAGCTGAGTTAAAGAATGAACGCTCAAGTCAGCCACATGAAGGGAAGGAGAGAATACTCCCAGCAAAAAGCATAGGTGCAAAGGCCCTAACATTGGAAATAATATGGCTTAAGGGGAAATACAAGCAATAGTACAAAAGGTAATGTGCCCTTTGAAGATTGGCAGGAGACGAAAATGAAGAAGAGAATGTGTTCCACCCAAGACAGCCTCATGTGCTTAGCTAAAGAACCTGTGGTTTATGGCATAGGCATAAGAAATGCTGCAGTATTCAAACCATGGGGACAGGCAGGATTAAACTGGCCCAGTTTCTTGGATTCTCGATTTTATCCAAAACTATGGAAGAGGTACAAAGTTTAAACTGAAAGGTTATCATTTCAAAACAATATTCATAAATATTTAAACACCCACCCTCAGGGGTCCATCTTTGAGGTTCGCTGAGTTTGAGGAATACCACAGTCATGTCATTGGGAACTGCTGACAGTGGTGACACAGTCAGATAGATGTTGTTGTAGATCAATGACTCATACCGGTGATGGAGAATAGATACGAGGGAGGAAAGACTGGAAACAGGAAAGCCAGTCGGGAGGTGGGCACAGCGTTCCAGGAAAGAGATGACGAGTACCTGAAACAGGGTAAGATGAAAGTGTGGAGGATTTGGAAAACGTGAGCACATGTCAGGAACTTGTGGAGGTAAGATCGTTAGCATTTGCTGACTCATTAAATATGGATTTTTTTTTTTTTTTTTTTTTTTTTTTTTTTAAGAAAAGAGTCAAGGGGCACCTGGGTGGCTTAGCGGGTTAAGCGTCTGGCTCTTGATTTCGGCTCAGATCACAATCTCACAGTTCGTGGGCCTAAGCCCACAGAGGGCTCCTGTTGCTGACAGCATGGAGCCTGCTTGGGATTCTCTCCCTCCTTCTCTCTCTCTCTCCCCCCTCCCTCACTCATGCATTCTCTCTCTCCCTTTCTCAAAAATAAATAAACTTTTTTAAAAATTTTAAAAAGGAGTTAAAAGTCACCCCAGGATTTGGGCTTGGAAGACTTGGGATGGACAGTTGTGCCCTTCAATCAGCTGCAGAATATAGGAGAAAGTCAAAAGTTAGATCATCCCTTCAGCTCTGACCATGTACATTTCTACATACCCATGAAAATCCAGGTGAAGATGTTCTGAATTCCTCCCGATAGTCTTCTCTGATTCTCCTGTGAAAAATCACAAGCATTTGCAAGGTGGTCAGAATTAGTGGGCCATTCATCTTTATCTCCTTCCTCACTTCCGGTGGCCATGTCTAGACTTCCTATATGACCTGGGTTCACCTCCTTCACTATTTTCTCCGATGCTTCTTAGCATCTCTGACAGAGTAGTGGCTGCCTGAGTGTGGTTTTCTTAGGGAAGCACAAACAACCCAGTTCCTTAAGCTCCTGGGTTTTTTAACCTTTTCAATAACACGCCATATGTCACTGACTTGAGGACTATTCTTAAATAAGTAACCTAGAAGAAAATTCATTATCATACCATCCACAATCTCTTAGCCTCCCATGTCCCTATTTCTGAACTTTATTTCATTTCCAACAATTTCGTTTCTAATCTTGCTCCTGGATTCCCAATTATAATAAAACAAACACTGATCTCAGGTGGGGAATAAGCATCAGAAACAGATGAACTCATAAGACAAAAATCTTATGTCTCTGTCCTCCTGTTTTCATGCAAATGTCCCCAGTAATTAAATCAGGGAAAGAAAATGTAGCAAAAACATATCAGCCAAATGGTTTCAAAATTTCAAAAGAAGCTGTAAATATGGTCTTTTTTAGAAGATCAGGTTCTAACTAGAGTATGAGAAAGGGTAACAGTTGTTCTGATGAAGCAGTTTTTAAATTCTTGTCAGTGATTTAAAGAGAGATAACTGATGTATGTTGAAGAAGCTGGCAAGATTTTTAAATAGTTCGGACGCTACAGGGAGCATTTTTTTTTTCTTAAAGCAATGTACTCAGAAGTGTTGGCAAGATTTTATTTGAACGTAGCAGTGCTTATGTGAGGAAGTTATTTTGAATTACCCTAGTATAAATATGTATGACTTTATTTGTATTGAAAATTTCCTTTGCAAGTGAGTGACTGAGGGACTGTTATATCTCTATTGCTTGGCAAATGATTTCAGTATTTCATTTTGGAAATAAAATACTCAAAACTCAAAAATAATGCCAGACTCCTGTTTATGACCACAGGTGATTTTTGTGCCTACGTTAATACCTTTTAACTCCTATTTGCCATGTGGCACAAATGGCATCTGTTGTCTTACGTCTGGCTTTTTTTATACAGTATTCATGCATGCAAGCATTCATTCATTCGGCAGACATTATTCAGAACCTCTCAGCCACCAAGCTCTATGCTAGGCACAAGGCAGACAGCAATAGTATTGAACTGGCCTTCCTTATAATATTTCGCATAAGCATTCTGTTTCCTCTGGGCAGTTTTCTGCAATATAGTGGAAATTTCTAATCTTAGCATCATAGCTTATTATTTAAAAAGCTAAGCCTGTTGAAGGCTATGGACAAGGCTAACTTCGAAAGATAATTTTTCCTCTCAGCAGAGAACACCAAAACAAGGGTAAGAGGAGGTGAGGGCCCTGAGAAATAGGACCTGAAGGGGAAGGAAGAAGAGAGAGGGAAGGATACTGGAGAAGCAAAGCATTGTAAATAGGGCTCATACTTTTCACCTCTGGACTTTTGAGCAACCAGTTACTGTTCTACGTGAAAATGAAATTCCTGCAGGAAAATCGTCTAGCCCCTGTGCTGATGGAGCCTGTTCGTTTACTTAAAGGAGAAACAAAACACAACCCTACACCTTCTTTGTTTTCCTTCTTCAGCTCTTGTGTGGTGTTAGCAGGTGAGGAGATCATTTATTCTCAAGTGCAACTTCACATTGGCGGCATAAGCAAATCATACTTGTACTAGTCCGGTCCATTTCCTCCTTATGATTTCTTTCCTTTTTCAGAGAAAACCTCTTATTAAATTTTAATATATTTACTTAAAAATCAACCACGAGAAGGCTCATCAGAGCCATTTAAAGAGAAAGACAAATATATACACATAATTCTGCATATGCTCCTTCGTTTATCTGAGGCCACGTGTAAAGCTGATACAGCGGAAGGGAAATAAGCCAGCCTAACTTGATAAAAAGGAAGTGTGTGAGTCTAAGTGTCCATGGTCCCTGCCTGCTACCCTCATCTATCCTCGTGCTCATCTCAAGCCGTTAACAAGTGTGAAACAGGAGCTCACTTTACTTCCCTTTAAAGCTTTTTAATGAACGGCAGATTCCACAAAAGACAACAAATATTTACTATATAACAGGCACTGTCGTAGGGGATCGGGAAAGATACATCAGGGGTAGATCATCTTCCTTTGTCAAATAAATTACTATTTAAAGATCCTAAGTGAAGCAACGATTAAAAATTTCCAAGTGATGGAGTGCCTGGGTGGCTCAGTTGGGTAAGCAGCCAATTTTTGATTTGAGCTCAGGTCATTATCTCACCGTTTATGAGTTCGAGCCCCATGTCAGGTTCTATGCTGATAGTGCAGAGCCTGCTTGGGATTTTTTCTCTCTGCCTCTCCCCTGCTCCCTCACTCTCCCTCTCTCAAAATAAATAAACTTCAAAAAATTTTCCAAGTGATGGTTTTGCTTCAGTATCATAAAACACATTACTTTGCCCCAAATCCAAAGTTCAGAGTGATTTCAAATTGCAAAACATACTTCACCCAATCCTGAACATTCTCCTCAAGCACGCAAGAACCCTCCCTAGTAGAAGTAGAGATCATCTTTACCTAATGACCATGGCAAACTATTGTAAATAACTTTTCAATATCCTATATAAATGCCAGATGATAGTAGGTAATAATACACCTCAGGATCATGCTGATTTCTCTAAACTGAAATTCCAAATACTTATGAGATAGATAAATTAAGCTTTAAAAGAATGAGGTTTTAATTTTTCCTTCTTGTTTTGAAAGGCCAAGAATTTTCTGTGAACATTCAGTTTTGTTCTGTCCCTCTTGTCTAGAAGGGTACTAGCCATGTGCCAAGAACAATAGAAATACCAGCTTCCCTCAACCCAGAAAAAATACCCCTTTGCCACAGGAGCCATACTTACGGTTCCACAATGGCCAAGGAAAAACCTAATAGGAACAGATTGTGTGTGCCTGTATGTGTGTGTGTGCATGCGTGTGTGTGTGTGTGTGTGTGTGTGTGTGTGTGGCAAAGTCAGTTCCAGAGAGAGAGAAAGAAGCCTGATTTGCACAGTAGTAGAACCACTAGAACAATATGCTCCGTCCCTGTGTCCACGGCCCAGTCCTCCCCTGACGCCCTCCTTTCTAGGGCATGGGGTAGAAAAGTCACATACACAGTAGATCATGCCAGGGCCTGCTGACACAACCCTACTCCCAGATTTACGGGCAGGAGAGTGAAGCAATGTCTGTGCTACATACGTAGTCTTACTTTTATTTTCATTTTTTTACGTAGATGTTTCAGCACTTGACTGGGGGGGATGGGAAGAAGATACTGCAGGAAAATTTCTCAGTGCTATAACATCCCCTCTACCCACTCCGCAATCCCTTCAATCTTCTGAAGTTTGGGTGAGGGTCAGTGAAGAGCTTTGGACGGTGTTAAGAACCTCTTCTTTTTACCTAGCACAAATAGGATCTCTGATACTTCCTGGCCATGCTTAAGCTGGCTACAAGACTACTTCCTCCCATGCCAGGTCATACGGAGAGAATGAGGTGGGAAAATATTTTTCCTTACAATGACAAATGGCCATGTGAAAAATGGAGTCTCAGGGGCTAGTATCGTGATGTTTATTATCATGAACACCTGACCTTTCCCACTACAAATTGAGAAATTCCATGGTAGTTTTCTAACTTTGTTATCAGTGAGCATTGATTTCTGTACAATGAAAGAATCAGTTAAATAATTCCTAGTAAATCATAAAATAGATAAAACAATTAAATAACAATAAAATAATTATAATAATAATTAAGCATATGCTACATCTACTCTACTTTTTTATAACTTAACTTCATGTTTTTCAGGTAATTCATGGGAAAAAACTCCTATGTATTTTTTAAATGTTTGTTTTATTTCGAGAGAGAGAGAGAGTATGTGTGCACATGTGGGGGAGGGTCAGAGAGAGAGGGAGAGAGAGAATCCCAAGCAGGCTCTGCATTCAGCAGCTCAGCACAGAGCCCAATGTGGGGCTCAAACCCACGACCGCAAGATCGTGACCTGAGCCACTATCAGAAGTCACTCAACAGACTGAGCTACCCAGGAATTCCTGTGTATTGATAGGTCCCAGATTTTCCTATGTACTGATATGCCTGTCCTACATCAGACATTTTACATATATTGTTATTTTTTTTCACCACAACTAGCTTAAATCTAAGTGTTCTTTTGCTCTTTTTATTTTTCTATTTTTCTTAATTAATCTCTATGCCCAACGTGAGGCTCGAACTCACAACCCCAAGATCGAGAGTCACGTGCTCTACTGACCAAGCCAGCCAGGTGCCCCTCTTTTGCTCATTTTTAAAATGAGGTTCACAGGGGTTTAATATCTTGTTCTCAATATATAATTAGTACACAAAATGCATGAAATCAAGTCCAATTCATCTGATTTCAACACTTGTATCTTTGCCTTTATAATATGCTATCATTGAGGAGAATATAAAGAAGCTAGTGTCAAATAATTGATGTTCAGTTTGCACTCAACAAGTGACAAAAGAAATTGTACAGAAAATAAAAACTATTCATGATCTTCATCACTGACTTGTCCTGTGCTTGGGCCCAACACTGGGGTCAGGGTGAGCCAGAAGGAATCCACGCATGGGAGCTTTCCCTGAGCTGGGGGTCCTGGAGAGAAGACCGAACTGAACTGTGAAGCAACAGACAACAAAGCTAGAGGAAGCATTTGACCTGAGCGTTTGACTTGAGCCAACGTTGTAACTAGAAAAATGAGCCGAAGCATTAGGTCCAAAAGGCAAAATAAGCCATACGTGGAAACACAAGGACTAACCTACTCATCCAGGAAGATTGGAAGTCGATCATAATGCAGGGCGCAGGGTGGGTGGGCACAAGTGGTTCAGAAGTATATCTCGAAAGGTGAGATGATACTGAGTGAGATGTGCCTGGCCTTGGCCACGAAGGTGGACCTGACACATTCAAAGGTCCACACAGAACCAGACACTTAAATTCTAGAGAAAGTCATCAATTCTCTCTAGGTCACATCTAAAACTGCCAGGCATAGAGAAGCAGGTTTGGGTTTTTTTCCTTAGCTGTTACCATTTCATAGTTGCAATTATCATGAAGAAGATAATTTTTGAGAAGAAGGTTTTTACATTTAAGTATCTGAAATAACTCTGAAAAAAAAATCACCCCCGAATAGTACATTAGAACTGAGTAGAGTACAAAGTTTATAACTTTGACCTCTTAACAGAATAAGGACTATTAAAGAAGACCACAAAGCAGTATGAAGCTATTTCCAGGTCACCAGACAATCTGTAGGTACAAACAATTGCTGGTCCCATTTCCCTTCAAAAAAGGGAAAAAGTAAAAGGTACAGGTCACTCTGAGCCCCTAGTCTGATGTCCAAATGGCCCTTTTGGTGGCTTTGACCTATGAGGAGCACGGAATGGGTCCTTAGAGACAGGAAACAATTAAGGGACACTTTCAGTGTTTTGAGGAGTCAGAGAAAACAACAACAACAAAAAGCCATCAGTGTTGGGATTAAAAATCGCAATAGTTTTTTTTCCCCTTAGCATTTGCATTGATTTTTCAGCTTTTGCATCAAAAAGAAAATCTGGCCTTGTGGATATTTAAGAGGCTAGGGAATTTCATTTTCCATTTAATAAACTGATTTTCTCCCCCACTATAGGTACTTGGAATTAGCACAAACCCCAGGATAACTACAATTCCAAAAGGGAATGTTCAGTTCATTATGAATGGTCTGACAGCAAATAACGGTCTGACAGCCAAATTCCTGGTCTCCAAATTTGTAAGTTTGCCTTTTTTTTTTTTCTCACAATTCTTACTCAAGACCGCTTCTGAGCTTTTGCACATTTAACCCTTACACTCAAAGACAGTATTACTCGTGTTACTAAAGAACACCAGAAACGTCAAGTTTATACACTTGGATTAAAAGAAGTCTGATATTTATAACCAAACTATGACCATCTTGAATACAATAAATTAACTGCTGAACTAACATAATAAAGAAATACTGTATTTATTCTCAAGTCTGTGGCTACACATCCTTTGAACAGGTCTAAAGAATCATAAACCAGCCATAAATCTTATGATGTTTTCCATTTTATTTCTTCACTTTAATGACATAGTACTCATCTCTCAATAGGAAAATTATGAATGATACTAAAACTTAAATAGTTGTTTTTGGTAGTCAAAATTAATTTATACTGTCTTTAATTGATCTGTATGTTCCACATTATTTTTTCAATTTTTCATTATAACAATAAAGCTATACCATAATGACGTTTCATGTATTACTTCATTGAATTCTCAATAAAAGCCCTAAGGAATGAACACTATTAATGTACCCACATTGTTGATAAGGAGACAAATTTAGAGAAAATTGACTGTAATCATACAGGTAATCATCTGCACTGTTAGTATCCAAAATAGATACTTTGAACTTCAACTGACACAGGGATATACAAATTCCAGGGATATATTTGCGTGATCATTTTGAAATAACTTTACACCAGTGCACATACTAATAAGTAAAAAAAAAAAAAAATGTAAAATTACCTTAAGTACCACGTCTTAATTATTTGTCAACTGCCTCAATGATCCACTTTTGACCTGTATAAATAGACAACCGAGAAGTTCAATGATCAAATCCCAGTATGAAAATATGGTGCATAATTAGTGCACATCTCTGCATTTGGGGAGGACAGCGAATTGATTTTACATAGGGCATTGTTTTTCCTAATTAATTGTAGTTTTGTCACATGTTTGTATGTGATTGCTACATAAGTGGCTTACAAATTGTTAAGAAGTTTTATGGATATCTAGAAAGAATAATACAATTCAATGAACTTACACAAATGTTAAAGAGAAATTTTACATTAAAATGTTACTTTGTTTCTTTGTCCTGAGAGAATGAATTCTTTTTAAAAAAAACACAGTTAAAATCAAGCATTAGATATGCAAATATGTGTTCAGATCAGAGATACCAAAATTATTCAAATGATTAATTATTCATCATAAAATGTCAATTAATAATTATGAAGCATAAAAGGCATCTTTCTAATGCATCTTCATTTTTCTTGGCCTAAAAAGGGGCTTAATATACATGTTCAATTGACTTCTAACAAGTTTTAAAAATGCAACAAAGTAAACAAATTGTAAACAAGTGCAAACTATGAATTTTAATAAGTGAACAACAAATGTGCTCAAAATGAACAAAAAGCAAAAAAAAAAAAAATAAGGAAAACAAAAAACATAGCCACATTCATGACCTACACGGCCCCATGCTCACTCACCTGCCAGGGAAGGGGTCAACCTGGCCAAGAAACCAACCCAACAACTCAAGTTGTGAATGTGTTTAGCAAGTACAAAATAAACATGATGTTTCTCTCCAAAGTGGAGAGAGGAGTGTGGGGAGGAGAGTGCCTTGGGAATTTTTTACACTTTGTGAATAGACATTAAAAGATAAAGCACAGTTTAAGTTTCCTTAAATTACCTATTATAACTTCTAAAGTCCATTAAGCACTGCTAAAATATCACTGTAAATGAAAATTTTTCACAGTTTTAATTGTCAATAATTTCCCTGTGTCAACTATTTTATTAATTTTTCCGGGAAGGCTATATCTTTTAAAAAGTCAGTTTGAGCTGATACAATTGAGAATAAGAAACCATTTGATTACTAAGCTATTGATTTATATTTATGATTATGATTATAATTTACTTAGCACTGACACCTGGTGAACTTGATGACCCAGGGAGTTATTTTAGTTAAGGCGTGCGTCCCTGACCTCCCGCTGGTAGATTAATTACATATTAAACACTGTGTTTTCAAAACTAAATGATAAATCTGGACCCTTAAAGGAGGCACAAAAGAATCAGAGCGAGAGAGGAGGGGATGCTAAGAAACAAAACAGACGGCAAAAGGAAGATAATCAGATAAAAAGAAAAGAGAACGTAGGAAATGCAATTGGGAAAGAATTTCAAGAAAATAAGGATAAAGGGCTGGGAGGGCTGACAGGAGGGCAAGAAGGAGGGAGGAAAGGAAGGGTTTTGGGTTTTTAATTCCCTGGCGAGGCTGCTGGCGTCCGCGCCCTTAACGCCACAGCCTTCCAAGTTGAGGCGAAAGCCACCTCCTCGGGCCTGCGTCGCATCCAACTTACTCCAAGTTTTCTGGTGACTCCTACAGGGCCCCTTTCCGTCCCCGCCCCCCCCCCCCCCCTTAGAGAGATTGACAGTCGCGTGGAGGAGGCTTTTCCAGGCACAGCCTTTCTCATGGTAATCAGCCCCCAGCATCACCTCCCGGCTGCGGCCGCTCCCGCTCCTTGCGCAGCTCGCGGACCCCGGGGACCGGAAACGGGGCGGCGGGCGGGGAGCAAGCTAGCTAGCGACCCAGGTCAGCTGACCCGGCGGCGGGGCGGGGGTCGCGGGGTTCGCGGGCGGGGACAGGTCCGGGGGAGGACGGGCGGGGACCGACCCTCCCCTCCCCCCCACGTGCTCCTCCGCCCGTTCGGCGGGGCCTTACCCTGAGATCAAATGGAGGGACCGAAGCTGGGGGCGTGGGGGACCGAGCGCGCCGAGAATTGGGGGCGACAATCAGACCTGTTTTGCATCAATAAATTAAGACGCTCATTTGAGTCCTGAAGTTTGCTGGTTCCTGTCAGTGGAGACGTTGGCAAAAGCACTGAAGCCGAGATTCAGCCTTAACTTCAAAAAATAAAGGAAAATAAAATAAAAAGAACCCCCTCAGCTGGCCGCCCTGCTGGGGCCAGGTGACGTGCGTGATTCCATAGCCCGCGGGCCTCACAGCAGGAACGTTAGGGTCGGTCTGAGGTTCTCTGGTCCTTGATTTTGTTGAAAAGGGTTTCTCTGAGAGATGCTCCTGATTTTTTTTTTTTTAATAGATTTTCCCCTCCTATCCTAGGCTCAACTCCGAATGGATTGGATTGCAAGTTTGCACGTGAGAAAACCGTTTGGCTTGGCTTGGACCCCTGCCGCCCCCCCCCCACCCCCTCCACACACACCCCAATCCAGGGGTCTCCTTTATCACCCTTTGCTTGCAACTCTAAAAGAAGTTGCCCACCTCCTGCGTAACAACCCAGGGTTGAAATAATTCCTCTAGATGAAAGATCAATTCCGTTTTCAAAACGAGAATAGTTTCCTTTTTTTTAATTTTCTCCACATGGTACAAAATAAACAGAATTTGCTTAAAAAAAAAAAATCATTAGCTGTGGCCAAATTCGAATTCCTTCTACAGCCTGTGTGTTCAAGGGCAGAAACATTGTATCTCTTTGGGCTTCTGGGCCGGCAAGCGGAGCTGGGGGCTTGGGGGGTGGGGGGGGGGGGGGAATCTGCTGTGAAAGTTGAGGAAATTGACAGACTGTGAGGTGAAGAGGGGGACCGTCACCAGGTCCTGGCTGAAGGAAATTGGAAAACAAAAGTGCATCTTCTTACCCTGACTGGGTGGAGGGAATCCTGAGGGAGGCAGTTTATTTTACTCAAAGAAACCCTAAAGAATTGTTTTTCCTCCCTCCAGTGTCGATTGCAATATTATTTCATATTTACATGTATCTGTTGTTTTAATCCCCTTCGTCTGCGCTAATCTCGAAATGGATTATTAATGGGGAAGAAAGATCGGGAAGGAACGATTCATTTGCAGGACTTGTTTTGCTGTGTGAGGAGACGAAAGCACCAGTCCTCTCTCGACTTTTCCCTGCGCCCAGCCCTCCTGCATCCCGCTGATCCCACGATCACCATTGTCCCCGACCTGGCCTTCGGACTCAGGGAGTGTTCGGAACAAATTTATATTCGGCTTCCTCCCGTCTCCCCGCCAGTGCGTCGGTGGGAACTCTCGGTCAAATGAGGAGGGGAGTGCCAGGGGCGTGCCAGGCAGGGGCGGGGGGCAACCTGCCCGCGCGCTCACCCCTCGCAGAGACCCTTCCCTTGCCCTCATCCCAACATACACCTTAATGGGAACCTGAAAGATTGCTTTTTTACCCCAAACCAAATACTTGAAAGTCGGAACTCCCAGTGCTAAGTGTTGGGGCTGCCTCCTGCCACTTGAACAATTACTGAGCCCACAGTAATCAGATGATTAGGTGTTTTTAATGGAAATACTTCAGTCTTTTTTTTTTTTTTAAGTCAGATCCTAAGTAACCTGACACTAATATACATAATAAAGACAAGTGATTTGTTAGCCCTTCTCTGAGATCCTTTGACCTGAGGTTTTTGCCTGTGACTGTGTGTCTGAGACTGTAACCCTCCAAGGACTACCTGGGCTCCAGCAGTGGGGTCTTGCCTGGAATCACTCCTTTGCAGTGGGATCCTTCTTCCACGGGAATGGGAGAGGAGAGGCTGAAGAGCAAACTTCTAGAGAAAGCTGGATTCCATTTTTTTTTTTTTAATAAAAAGGAGGGGGAAGTGGGAAGAGGAAGAAAAAAAGACATTAATAATACAGCTAAATCTCAGGGGAGGAACTTGATAAGTCAGACATATATTTAATATAAATATGTACTATTAAAGCTATGTAAAACTAAATTTTTAAATATTTCTAACCCATATTGGAAATCATTAATTTTCTTTTTTTTACAATTAACTTTTAGAATGATGATCTTGAATGCTCCTCTTCTATAGGTAAATTATCTGTAATGGTGTGGGGGAGAAAATTAATTTACGTAGCTATTCTCATTGTAATAAAGAATCAAGTTAAGAAAGAGATGAGTCTGTAAACAACTGTGAAATTTTACTTTTTTTCATCTTAAAGTAAGAAGTGGCTGTGGTCATGCTAGATGGTTATTTCCCTCCCCCCAAATATGCAAAATAGAAAGACTTGCACCTCTGGGACTATGGATGTGGCAACCCAAGTGGTGGCTTTTCCCTCCTCTGCGTGCAATTGCAAGTGACTCCTGCATTCAAAGTCTTGCTTTAGGCACACATTCAAAGCACAATTCAAAGCAGTTTATCTTAATATAAGTAAAAGTCTAGTGTTGGATCAGGGTATTATTTGTTTCAGATTTCATCAGACTGAAAACAGAGGGCTGTGACACTGAACAATATTAAAGCAGAAAAACTGGTGGTGAGGTGGTTTAATCCTCCTGACACCTCCACCTTTACCTTTGCAAGGAAGTCCAAAGGCTGTTGGGACTGGAAGTTTATTTTGTGCTCTGAGGTTCTCAAGCACTTTCACTCTTAAGAAAAAAAAAAAAAAAAGTCTCACAGTTCTTTAAGAAATTGAGCCTGAACCATTGGAGGCTAAGAGATTTCTTCCTTTTCCGATAAATGCCTGTGCTCAGCATCCTCAAATTTGGCTGTCTTTATTTACTTCTATATTAGTTCCAATTACGTGCAGTGTAAACCAGCTTTTTGATTAACAAAACAGCAGAGCATTGGTTAAGAACACTTAAACTTCAAAAAAAATTCCCCTGGGAAGTGGGCTCTGAATCGGTTAATAATGTGCAGTACTTGCTAAATTGCTGACTTCCAGATGTGGAAAATATCTTTCTTGTTTAGGACCTATGTAACCTGATTGGATTACGACAGAAGCGTCACGTTGGAAGCTTTTGAGTGATTATTTAATTAACCATACAGTAGAAAGCTGTATTCTCCAGGAAATCCCTTCCATATTTACATAACCAATCCCTTCAGAGCAAAGGTGGAGTCTTTTCTTTTTAATTTTACTTTAATTGCAATATCAGAAAAATATATACTCCAAAACTTAGACCCCATGCCGTTTAATATCATACTCTTCCTTCCCTGCTAAGTCCCTCTATGGCCTTTCTCCTTTTCCTCCTACACACACTCCTTCACTTTGTAGTGAGGTCTCCGTGAGATGTAGAGAGATTCAGAGATCAGTCAACCCAGCGCTCTATGTTAATTTACTTAGAGACCCTTTTTAAAAATGCCAAACTACTTTTTACCACTGAGATCCAATCCAGAAATTCATCATACACACACCCCAGCACACACACCCTAAGATGTAGTTCACATGCAGCATTTTTTTTTCTGGCTCTGCCATCCAAAAAGAAAAAAATAAAATAAAATAAAAGAAGAAAAAGGGCAAAGAATTTAGTTCCAGAAGACGTGCTGAGAAATCCACACAACTTAATGTGCATCTCAAGTCTGGCCATTAGAAATATCTGTATAAGAAGAGGCGATCTGGATTAAGGACCCGGGATCTTTCCCTTTAACTTTCGCCCCTTAGAGTTCTCCAGTTCTGTGAATGGTGTGCACCGTTTTCCGCCCTGTACTCTGTAGGATTTAGTGATGAGGATAATGATGCCAAAGGCTTG
>NW_024412395.1:27645435-27681429 GCF_014898765.1 Herpailurus yagouaroundi | reverse complement strand
AAAGGGGAGGGGAGGGGGCGCGGGGCGAGTGGGCTTCCTATAATTACTATTATCAATTTGCCCGAGTGTGCTTCATCCGGGGGCTGCTTCGCGTTGTTTGTTTGTTTGTTTCCTCTGGGGAATGGGGTTGTGGGGGGTTGGGGGGGGTGAGACAAGATGAGAGCGAAAGAAAGCCTCGCCTCACCCCAAGTTCCCGAGCCGGGCTGAGGACTTTTCCGAGGAAAGGGTCCGCCTAGCCCTGAGTCAAGCAGCCTTACTGTACCGCCGTGTGCATTCCCTCATACGGTCAGGAGTTATGACTCATTTTGAAGATGTAATTCTTGTCTCTCTGATCCCCTCGCGGGTGCAACACAGCAAACAGTAACAAACACAAAGCGCCTCGGGGCCAAGGCTGGGGGTGGGGGGCGGGGAGGGGGCCGCCGAAGTTTCGCTTTGGCGTTGGGGGGCGCGGATGGGTGCTCGCCGGGGCCCTGGCCCGGCTCCCCTGGGCGGCCCGCGCGCGTTTCAATGGGCGCGGGCGATGCCCACATTGTCGCTGTGTTTGGTTGCTAGATCGAGCCTGCGTGCTGCCGAAGCAGGGCGCCGAGTCCATGCGAACTGCCATCTGATCCGCTCTTATCAATGAAGCAGCCGATCATGGCGGATGGCCCCCGGTGCAAGAGGCGCAAACAAGCCAATCCCAGGAGGAAAAACGGTAAGAAGCGGCCCGAACCAAACTTTTCCGGGCCACTCCGCGGCTGGAGACCCGGGGAGAAGGCGGGGGAAAGGGAAAGGGAGCCGAGGCGGCGGCGGCGGCGGCGGCGCCCGGGGCTCGCGGGCGAGCCTCTCTCCGTGGCCGGCGCCGCAGCCCGGCGCGCGCGGCGACTGGACCCGGGGAGTTGGGGAAGTGCCGGGCAAAGTGAGCGCGGGGCGCCGGGGGGCTCCGAGCCCCGGGGTCCGGCGGGGGCCCCGCGCCCCCACCCCCGCCGCCCCCTCGTGCCCCCGCCTCCGCCCTCCCTTTGCCTCCGCCTCTCGCTCCGCTGGCGCCCGGTCCGCCGGGTCCCCTGGCCGGGCTGCGGGAGCGTCCGGCGAGGGCAGGGCGGGGGCCCGGGCGCCAGGTCGTGCAGGATCCCGGGGCGGGGGGCGGGGGTGGCGGAGGAACTGCGAGGGCGGGAGAGGGGGCCTGGGGCTGCGCCTCCGCGAGGCTTAAAGTTTCTTGCCGGAGTGTCGCGGCCGCCTCTCCGTACGCCAAGTAACGGTCCGCGGGCAGCGGGGCCCGGCCGGGCGCGCCCCGACCTCGGGTGGGAGGGACCCGGCCGGCCCTGCGCGGGGTCCGGCGGGGTCGGCGCGGGCTCGGGGGTGGGTGGTTCCTCTCCAGCGGGCTCTGGCCCCACGCCGGGGACTGGCGGAGTCGCGGAGAGCAGGGAGACTTTTCTGGGCAGTTTTCTACATGGTCAGGAGGAGCCCGTTATCCAAGCTGAGTCAGGAAGGAGGAAGGAGATGGGGGTGCGAGAGGGACACACCGACCAGAGGTGGGAGATTAAAGGGGTGGCTGTTAATAAAGTCCGTCTTGGAGAAAGGCAAAGAAGGGATGAAGAGAAGGGGGGGGGGGGGGAGAGAGAGAGAGAGAGAGAGAGAGAGAGAGAGATCGACCCCCTAGGTATTACCCCCGAACAAAATCGTGGGAATAAAAGAGAAAAGTGATTGGCAAGAGCGCAGAAGGCGCCTGGGGGAGGGGAGAGAGCTGGGGACCGGAGAGGGTGCCCGGGGTAGCTGACAGAGGATACTGAGTTTGAAAAGAAAAAAAACCAACCCCCCAAAACAAACAAGCGAACTAGCGCCAGCTCAGACTGGGAAAGGAAACTTCTCGCTCCCTTCGATCTCAGCTTTATCACCCGGCGCGGGGCCGCGCTGACGCTCCGGAGCCGGACGTGGGGACGCGGCGCCAGCCCGGCCTCCGGCCTCCCGCAAACGCAGCCCGCACCTCTCGTGGACTGCCCGGCCCACTTGGAGCAACTTTCCTCTAGAGAGGACAATTGTGCGCGCCCCCGGCCTGCCCCGGAGCTGCGCGGCGCAGGGAGGGGGCGGCCGGGGGCGCAGTGTGGGGTGCTGGAGGGAGAGAAAACACAAAGACGAGAGAATTTTGATTAGAGACAAATGATGCTTCTCTCTCTGTCTCTGCCTCTCTAGGGTGTGTGTGTGTGTGTGTGTGTGTGTGTGTGTGTGTGTATCTTTTGCTTGTTGTGGTGGAGGTGTCGAGCCATATGGGGGAGTGATAGAGGAATTTTAGTCAGAAACTGGTCGTTACGTTATCCTGCCTTTTCCCTTTGTGCTGCCTTTGATCTATTTGCTTGGCTTAGTATTAAAAAAAAAAAAAAAAAAAAAAACAAGTACAATAATATATTCTGAGCTGCTTCCCCAAGATCCAGTTCAGGCTGCCTCTTTTTAAGTCAGTCTCTCCTCTTCCTCTCCCTCTCCCTCTCCCTCTCCCTCTCTCTCTCTGTCTCTGTCTCTGTCTCTGTCTCTCTCTCTCTTAATTTAATTTTTTTCTTCATTCTAGTATCTGGCATTATTTAAGGTGGTCCTTACACAGGAGACCTCCCCTTCCCCATCTCTGGGCAATTTAGTAGACACTAAAATTATACCTAATGTCCCCCTCTTCTCTCTTGTGTTTCCTCTGTTCCTTTTATTAAATGTTGGTTATTGATTTTCTAAAATCAATGTCTGTTGTGGGGCTTTTTTCCCCCTCTTACAAGTATCTAAAGCACGGTGCTGATCAACTGGATAACAAAAGCTTTGTGTCAAGGAGGCTTTTTTTTTTTCTTATGTTAAACAGTCATTTTTTTTTTTTCTGAGAGAAAAGAGAATGAGATATAAAGCAAGGTTCCCAGAAGTGTTCTTTTGCAGAAGAGACTATTTAGAATGTTTGTTTCTGCTTTCCTGCCTCCTCCCACCCCCTTCGGGATTTTGCCACCGATGACCAGCCTGGCCCCGGCAGTGAGGTCAGGCCAGAGCCCAGGTCTGGGGAAACAGAAGGCTCCAGGCTTCCTGGGAACCTTGAGGGGTGGGGGTTGGCAGAGAGGAAGGCCTGCTGGGGGCTTCGCAGGTGAAACAGAGTGCCAGGGAGGTGCTCAGCTGTGGACACTGCAACCATATCCCCTCCGCCCAGCTAGTAACTTGGGAGAAGCCTCAACACTCCGAAATGGAAAGTTGAATTGCAAATTTTGAGGCATTTATCTCAGACCTTACATACTTACCAGCAAGCCTTCCATTGCTTACAGCTTCTCTAACTTTTACTACCTGTCTCTTTTTCCAAATAATCTGTGTAAAACATGCTGTGAATTAGTTACTTGTCAGTGTTTTTCCTTGGGTTTAATCTGACTGAGCAAAATGCCCTGGTTTAGAGAAGCAGGTAGAAGAGTTTTCTTCCCCCGTTTTCATTTTCTTTCTCATCAAGCACATATCCAATGCCTTTCCCTTTGGGAATTGCCAGGATTTATCTGAACTGAGTGGATTTTTCTTCTTTCCTGGATTCATGGAAAAGATGTCACTTTTGAGCTTGTGTCTTTGCTGATAACACTAAATATGATGATGCTTATCAAAATCATATAGAAATTCCTGGAAAGGAATAATGGCAATACTAATCACAGAAGTAAGAAGCTGCAAGGAAAAAAAAAAAAGATGGTCATCCAGGAAACTAGAATGACACTTTATATAATTTTAATGAAGTCAACAATGTATATATAGACGGAGGCGACAAGAAGAAAAAACATGTAAAGCAATTGTGTGTGTGTGTGTGTGTGTGTGTGTGTGTGTGTGTGTGTGTTTGAAAGGCTGGTCAAGAACGTGAGTTAGAAGACAATGCTGTACACAATTATTAAAAAGCAAAGGAGAAGGAGGCAGTTTGAGGGTAATAAATGTGCAAAGAGAGAAACAAGAATCTAAAATCCAGCCTTCAAGATTCTCAGGCCAGCAAGATGCTTGGCAAAGACAGTGCCAGGGCCAAATGAATCCATAGCTGACAGTCTCCTTTCCCCCACATGGAAAGGATGAAATCTCTTCCCAGAAAATAAGATGTGCAGGAGGAAAGGGGGAGAGGGGTGAGGGGAAGGAGGCAAAAAGCAAGTTGCCGGCAGACAAGAATGTGTGTCAGTTTCAAGAAAGTTCAGTCAGATGATCTTCAGTCGCCTGACTCACTCTGTAACACTTTCACTGAAGCTGGAGAGGAGGGGGGAAACCCAGCCCCCCTTTTCCATCCCCCTGATTATACCCCACTATCTCCACACAGCCTTGGAGACAGAAATGAGCACTTGGAGCGGGAGATGCCCGGCTGTTGCCTACCACTGGCGCGGCCGGGGTTGTAACTTGCAAAGTTTGTTGCTTTAGCCCCTGATTGGGGCTTCGGCTCCTGGGGATGCTCCGGCTTCCCTCCTGCCTCCTGAGGAGCCTGGAAGATGGGCCAGCCTCCCCAGCCCACTGCCTTCCAGCATCAGCCTCTGAGAAATCGCACATACACATGCAGGTTGTGACAAAGATCAAATCTGGAAACTACTTGCTTCAGAGAAGGGAGTGAAGCCGTCTTTTAAATGAAAACTGAATTAGGAGTGGAGGGGGAAAGGAAATGGAAGAAAGAAGGAAAGAAAGAAAAGTTAAATTTGATTTGTCTTCAAACTTTCAGTTAAAGGGTTGGGGATTGTGTGGGGGAGCGGGGGAGATATTTGCAAATGCCTCTGGTCTCTGATTTCCAGTGGTAAAGACAAGGGATAAAGTTGGATGTTTTCAGGGCTTTGGACCCTAGGGGAGAAGCAATCAGATGAGCAGAAATGATTATCCTTTTTTAAGATAAGCCCTCTCTCCTTACCACTTCCTTAAAGGGAGTGGAGGCGCTGGTGGTGATGCTTAGAGGCAGCGGAGGACGGAGAAGTTGCTTCCGTTTCAGAGATGCTTAAGTAAAAAGGGAAAGAAATGCATGGAGCCCCTTCTCAAGGATGTGGCTCCTGTCTGTCCTCTCCGAGAGGTGAAGTTGGGCTGGGGCTGCCTGGAGTCAGAGCCCCTTAGTACACACTGAGGCAGGGAAGTTTCCCTCGGATTACAATCGCTTCAAACTTGGCTATCTTTGCAAGTGGGGAAATCTTTTGCAAGTAGCTTGCTTCACAGGGTTGATGAGTTTATAGGGAGACTGGTTTTGCTGATTCTCAAAGCACTCAAAGGCAGTTGGTGTGGCAGGTACCAGTACTGAGGGCACTCCAAAGATAGCTATCTCCATCCTTTTCTCTCTGTGGAGATCTCCATGCAAGTTTCGTCATGCTGCACACACACAAGACTGGGGGCTATGTATCTAGACTGATCTATTTGTTTTATTTCGGTTTGGGAAAACTAAGTCCACTGGGGTAGAAACATGCCTGCTTTCGTAGCAGAGCCACTAGCCTGCTGGCACCCACAGTGGGGCACTCCACCAGGGGTAAGGGCGGGCTAAGGATTTTAAACTTTACATTGTTCTTCTGTTGCCAAATAAAAATAAATTCATGTCTTCAAGCATTTATTTCCGAATATGATTTGAATAAAGCCAAGATTAAAGTTCCCTGCCAAACTGCTATGTCACATGTATGCGATGCTTCCCTCCTTGGTGGCTTAATTTGCTCAAAGTAAAGAAAATTCCAAGAGGTTCTTGAAGCCCCTAATGCCGTGTTAAGGATATTTCCTTGGGAAAATGTATGTCTACCCTGAAGGTAGGGAAGGACGGTGTGGCCAGCTCCTAGCATTGCCGCGTTTATTCTAAGATGTGGGAGATTCTTTTCCCTACAACAGTTTTTGTCATCTGCATTCTTCCAAGGCTTTTAAGGTGCATTTTCTTCTGTGTGAAAGGGAACTCTTTGTCCTTTTCCTCTCCAGCACCGTGGCTTCCCAAGGTAGACACTATTTTGTGCCTGTCACAGAGAGAGGGAGTGCAGGTTTGCAATGCTCACAGACAATTGATTGTCTGCCCTAATGTGTTTCATTTACATGTTTATAACGTCAATGGTGCTGGGGTGTCCACTGTACCATTCATTCCCGCATTCCCACAAGGGGGCAATTGTCTGAATGGCCAAGTCAGACACCTTTTTGATTGCTCTTTGGTTGTCTTTTTAGAGCAAAGAAATAAAGGAGGAAAATCTGTGATGCAGAAACACTAGTTGAAAATATACAGAATTAAATGTCACCACAAAAGCAGATGTTAACATAAGCTCAAATATGCTTTTTCGCCAAGATGTGAAGGTTGAAAAAAATAATTCAGAGCAGAGGGAAGGATGATTTAAAACCAATAAATATAGTCCTCTTCCCCCCTCCCAATTTCTTTTCTTTCTTTAGCAGTCGGAAGATGAAATGTGATTTTCCTTTTCATTTTTAAGCCTTGAAACATCTAGGCACCTCCCCATTATTTGTATGTTTGCTGTGATTTGTGAATTTTGTGTATATTTACATAGCTCTGTTTATACCAACAGCGTCAGCTTACCACTTGGAAAACCTATTGAATGACTATTTGGGCTGTGGGGAGTGTAAACTTTTAAAAAGTAAGATCCAAGTATTTCATCAAGCATTTTTTAAAAAGGAAAGCAGTAATAATCAGAAGGCTCTATGGAAGTCTTTGCCTTAATAGCTATGTGCCAAATACTTTTATCTTGGGTGACAGTCCTGTCAGAGTGAAAACTCTCAGGAAAAGTGTAACTAGTAGTTACAAAGTAAATAAAGAATTTCGTTTTAAGGTGTTCTGTATTGTTTTTATACTGTGTGTGTGTGTGTGTGCGTGTGTGTGTGTGTGTGTGTGTGTGTGTTGTCTTGTGTTTCCTCTGAGAAAAGTGAGAGGAAAAGCCATCCATGTGTGTGTTTTTGGCTTTTCTCTTCATTCAGTTCTCCCCTACATATTATGCATATATGTATCACACATGAATACATCTGCTTAAAAAAGGAAAGATTTCACAGTTCAGATGGTGCCTTGCTGGTTCATTAAGGTAATACAGTTATTAGAAGTTGGTCTGATTTCGCGTGTGGTCCATAAGGAGAGAAAATACTAACTCTTGTGTCATCTGGTAGGAGGTAAATAGGGTGGGGAAACTTTAATAATTTTGTAGTAAATTAGGGAGAAAAAATCGCTAGTCTGTGAAAAGATTTTTGCCTCTCCGGGAAGACACGCACAGTAGCTGCACCGTTAGCTGAACCCCTGACACGGCGGTCTTTTGAATGCCTTAGGTATGATTTCACTTTCGCTCACATCAATGCTGACCTGAATGCCTTTCATATCTGATCCGCTGTGTCTCTCCCAGTAAACATCCCCTGAGGGGAGAACAAAGAAAGGAGCTCTTCTTCTTCTTAATCACAATTCAGCCCTTTCACCGCCGGCAGGCTCCATTTGCATTCTGCCACAGAAAGCCAAGATGAAAAGAAAGAGAGAGAGAGAGAGAGAGAGAGGAGAGAGAAGAGGAGAGAGGCCGAGGGTAGTAGCTGAGTAAAATAACTTAGGTGTTTGTGGCTGTTTGTTGGGCTTTCCCTGGTTACCAGCCTTATATAGTTGATGCTTGACCAGGCCTTGTCCCTCCTGACAGGCATATAGTGTTACAAGATGGCATGTCTGTACTATTCATGGCCACCCGCTCAACACTTGAGGTAAAAAGTGTCAGAGAGGGATCAAATTCTCTCTCAGAAGCCTGTTAGACTTGGGGTCAGGTGTGTGGACTTCCCATCTTGAGTGCTGCCTACTATTTGGCTTTACTTATTGTTTACCATCAGACCAGGGAGGTAAAGGCACTGGGGGGGGGGGGGGCGCAGCTGGAGGCTGCTCTGGAGGAGAGAAGGGATAAAGTCTCCCAAGGCCCTGCTCTGGTTTCAGGGATGGGTGTCTGGCCCAGAGGAAAAAGGAGAAGTGCTTACACCCAGCCTGAACACGCTGATAAATCTTCAGGAAAACTGGAAAAGACTTTCCCATTTTTTCCCCTGACTTTTTATGATAATTCATATTTTCAAATGAAAGGGGAAAAAAGCCAAGAAAGAAACTCTCAAATGAGCCAAAAAGGAAAAAAAAAATTCTCTGAAAAGAATTTTAGGGGGAAAAGTTGTTCTATTTTAAAAAGCTTTGAGGGCTGTAAAGTGCCACGTTTTTCACACCTTCTTCATACTTTTTTTTCAGATTTTTTTAGTATGTTTAACATTTGTGAGATGACAGCCTTTTTGTATCTCAAACTGGATGCTTCAAGATTTGTAGGGAGGGGTTGGTGGTATTCACGTTCTCCTGAGAGAGAAAGTTTATGCCTCAAGGGCTCCTTCTTACTGGGAACTGTTTAAACCCTTGCAGGCGGACCTGTCAGGTTTTACTGTGTTATTTGCCTCCATTTTCAACATGCAAAAGTAACATGCAGTTAATGGTATCGGAACGAGACCACAGCAAGAGCAGAAAGCTCTCGTGACAACTTTTCAGCTACATTATCTTGCTTCTAAACTGTCTTGTCTTTTTTTTTTTTTTCCTTTCTGAAACCAGTTTTAGATACCAACAGTTTTTCAACAGATAAAGTACGTAATGCGCGTGCGCGCACGCGCACACGCGCACACACGCACACGCGCACACACGCAAGTTTAGGAGTGCAATCGCTTCGAGTGAATAATTGGGAATGGGGGCTGTTCTGATAGCCATGGTGCGGATTTCACTTATAAGAGCAAAACTAGCAGAGATATTAGAAGTTGTACATGAGCATGTGACAGAGATTCCTGATTTTTTTTTCTTTTTCCCAGAAGATTTACAGAATTTACAAAAAGAGATTATCCCTACACCTTCCACCCCTCCTATCCACCCCCATGACCCAAGCAATGAAGGATTTAGGCAGATTTACTTCAGTAAACACCTTTGGACACTTGGGGGGAAAGTGGGAGTCTGTTTGCAAAAGGAGGCTTTTGTTAAGTGAGGTACCGGGATAATGCTTTACCAGGCAGCTGTGATATTAACCTACCCAGCAATGCGGGAACACTCCTTAACTCTTTGAGTGCCTGGCCCTTTGCACTCAGCAGATAAAATCCTGGCTCTCCAAAGACACTCAGAATTCTGGTTCTCGCAGTTTAATATTCAGACAAGTCTTGTAGACATGAAAACTGTTCAAGCTTTTAAAACAATGTGGTTTAATTAGATGAGGTGGACTTACATTGCTCATAAGCCCTCCAAATGGTGGTTTATAATTGGCAAGAAAAAAAAAGGAATCAAGGCAGCACATTAAAAATTCCAGGAAATATCTTTAGAAAAGCTATTTTCATTTCCAGCTTTTAAAATATTAGACTATGGTAGCTAGAGGGAATGAAGCAGCTGGGGCCTCTCTCCTTACTATAAAAGACACCAGAAGTTTGTGATGAAGAAAGGGGCTTCAGCTCAAAAAAGCTGTAAGAGGCCAGTTGGGACAGTGACACTATCGCAGCCCTCGCATCTTTTCTAGGGGGAAGTGTTGCCTATCTTTCGGAGCTCGGAAGGTCATGTGAACCTCAGAGTCAGGGCCTCAGGCCGACTGTTACCAACGTGAGACTTGCCAAAGCAAGCAGAGAGGCATTTATAAGAGGAAGGAGTTAATGGTTATTTTTTGCTGGGCACAAGAATAACTTTACAGGTGTTGCATTTGGGCTTAAATAAGATTGCCTTATTTAGTTTCGAAAAAGAGTGTAGGTGTCAACGTTCAAGCAGCCACAAATGTGTGAGAAAGTAAAGGGTATGAGACATGACAGGATTAAAGGTGTTTGCTATGTTGTTACACCGTGTGTCAGGCTGCAAGCTCCCTTTGTCACAGCCTCCTGGTGATTTGACAGCGCAGATCTACTTCCCTTCTAGGTGAGACAGCATTTTTTAACTGGAGTTATAAATATGGTACACCCTTCGAGTTGCACCCTGCCTCCCAGATCCACGAATCCTATTTGAAAGCATCTTGCCCTGAGACACAATGAACAAATGCTGTATACAGGGGGCTGTGTGCTCGGGGGCCCGGGCATAGCCAGCATCACAGTAGCTGGCATTGACTGTTGTTTGGCAAGAAGGTCCTTTGCCAAATCATCCAATAATTAAGTTTTATGTTATTTGTATGAACGACCAAGCATGCAGTATTCCTTTTCAAATCAAAGGGAGGCTTAAAATTACTTTTTGAACACTTTCAGACCATGGTCAGGTCACAGTTTGGGGGCTGAATTAAAATGATCTCATTCATGATCTAATTGAGGTTGGCAAAACCTTAACAGTAGCAGGAGTACATAAATATAAATCAAAGACCAAAATTTAGCAAATCATATCATTTGCTAGAAATCTGCTCATGAATTATTCCCCAATTGCCAACCCAGAAGTTAAACTTTGTCTCCCCTCAGCAACAGTAACTGTGCGTGTTTTGTCAGACTCCTGACAAGAAAGTTAGAGGAGCTGAAGAGAGAAGGAAGATGGTCAGTGTCTCATCTGATGTTGTGTGTTTGTGACCCAGGAACATTTGAGAGCTAATAAAGCCCAGTGCATTACAGTGGACGCTGGAGTCTTGGTTAGAAATTAATATGGGCTCTTCTGAAAACCAGACTTTGGAAGAGCAAGCATCGGGGACACGTAAGGGATGTAAGGGGAACAAATATTTCGAGAAGGATCCGAACTTTGCTTTCATTTTTCAGTGGAGGAATGCAATCGTCATAATGATTTATGATTTTTTTTTTTTACAAACTTAGTTCTGTTAGTAAGCTGAGTTGAGGGGCTGAGATTTGAAGGAACTGTTAGAATGAAAAGACATTACTGAAGGGCTCGTGTGCACATTTAAGTTACCTTTCCTTTAAAAAAAAAAACAAAAAAAAACACTACTATAAAAGTAAGATCCCGGGTCACTTTTCCTGTAATCCATGGGCTTAAATGTCATGTTCTCTTGTATATAATCTGTTTTCAGTTATTCATCTTTCTGGGTTGCTGTGTGTTATTTCAACCTAAACCCACACACACTCTGCTTCAAACTGGAGGAGACCTAATTCTGAACTTGAAATTAAAATTTTAAATCCCACTTAAGTGAAGATATTTTTCCAAGCAAATGACAAACGCAGTACTGGTCAGTTTAGCTAACTTTATTTATCACAACAGCAAATATATGAAGGTGTATTTTTAAGTCACAACAATAAGGTGGAAACATTTTTAAATGATCTCAGGTGATGGAGGTCAATGAGTACATTCTTTGGGGAACAGGTCATTGTCATTAATGATTTCCCATGACAAAAAGTCAAAACATACTCTACATTAAAAAAAAATGTAATGGATTCCCCTCTAATAGTTAGGTTGTTAATATGACAATATGGTGATTTTTGTTCTTTCTATAATTTCGTATTTCTTTTTATAATCAACTCTAGGAAAGAAAGGTACTCCCGACCAGGTGAGTCGGGACACTCCCTTCTATAAATCAGCAATCTAATAAATCAACAGAGGAAGATAGCATGCTATTTAAGATCTGAGATTTTTTCCTCTATCTTAAACAGAAGAGTAAATTTCAAGGAATTCAGTGCCCAAGTGACCTGCAATGTAATGTACAGGCTTCACTGTTGCTTAGTTTAAATTGTTATCTATATTGTCTTATATATCTGAGTAACTGTAATCAAAGAAACTTTGCAATTTGCCTATTCTTGGAAGTACCTAAGTTTCTATTTTAGACACAAAGCACATCAATGGAAGTGTTTCACATCATGAGATTTCTCAGTTTTAAGAGGTGAGGTTTATATATAAAGAACTCAGTAAGCTGTGTTTTCATAATAAAGAGACCCATTAAAAGGGGAAAATCTCTAAACAAAATGGTTGTCCTCTAAAGATTTCCCATCACCTTTGCTCTGCTGATGGGAATTTGAAAACTACATACAGCCCATATGCACACATTCCACATGCACACACACAAATACACCCTCGAACCCCAACTCTGAGACTTTTCCTCTTTGACTACAGTCCTACAGCTTGTGAATGAAATATATTCATATGAAAATAGTAGAGGTGAAGAATTAACGTAGACTCCTGTTTGTTAAGACTTCTTTTAAGAAAGAAAAAGTGTTCCCTATGCCACATGATTCTTACAAAACTTACTTGCACCTATTAATCTAAACTTTAAGTGTATTATTTAGGATAAATTACAAGCTTCATGCTTTTAAACTGTTATCCCCCCCCCCCATTTCCCTTCAATATTACCAACCTTAACATGGATTATGCTAACTTGATTGCAAATTATTATGGTTTTTAAAACGGCATTCAGGAGTCCGGAATAAAGATTGTATTTTAAAGTAGTGTTTATAATATTTAAAAGGAAAAAAAGGGGGGGCAGGAATTTAGCTATACTGAACACTTACAAATGTGTGGAGTTTTATACTTGTGCAGATAAAGTGTGAGGTAGCCTTACCCTGTGAAACCAAGACCACAAATGATATGTGTCAGTAGGTTCTTTGATAGGGCTTCTGGCCACAGTGTTTTTGTGCTGTCAAACTGCTGTGTTGAACAAACACCTCCTCTGGGACAAAGTGATAAATGCAGAGACAGGCTGGCTTCAACCAGTCTCAGCAACCTCCTCAACCACACCCCCCCCCAAACTCCCAGGTCCGTCTCCCCCTCCCACAATCCAGCCACCTCCCCACCCGCTTTGCCCCTCTACCTGAAACTGACATTTCTAGAGAGATGCCCAGGGTTTTTCAAGGTGTCAGTGGTGAGTAATTATTGAAACTTCCCAAATCTTGTGAATCAGGACTCTCAAACTACAGGCAAAGTCTTTCTGGCAGGCTTTATCTAGTCTTTTTTAAGTGGAACTGGACCGAGCTTCTAAACTTTTGCCAGCTTGAACTTTTTCCACCTTTGCTTAATCATTTGAAAACCACTTGCTTTCCTCTCGTCTTTCCCCCAGTCGCTGGAGTTTTTATTTTCTAATGTCCAAGCAATTACGTTGTGCAACACAAAACAAAATTTTGCCTTAAAAAATCCAAACACTGTTCCCTCCTACTTTTCACTTTCCAGCATTCTTTTAGGGCTAACACTTCAAATGTATAGCCAATGGATTTTTTTCCTTCTCTCTCTTGGAGCCATTATTCTCTGACTAAAACCTGTTTACTGGTGCCTTTGTGTGTGCTTTTTTTCTTCCCCTGACATTAAATGAATTTCCATCTTCTACTTCTGCAATCTCTAAGAAATAGATAAACCATTATATTTTTTCCCGGCTCGTATTTTAAAGCGGTGATCCTGACAGCAGGACGATTATTGCACTTTATGTTTTAGTGGATGTTTGCTGTTGCTAGTTACAGCAACACTTATCATAAGACAGCAAGAAAAGAGTAGTCCCTGGTAATTAAAGTAATGAAATATTCATTTACTCTACCTTTTCTGTAGTCTCACAAATTAGGCTGCTACATTTAATGCCTGCACTGCCTCTGTTTTTATTATAATGGCAGCTTTCGCATCTGCAATTAGGACTAATTCTGACAGTTACAATTTCTGAGGGATGGTAAACAGTGAACGAGATGTGCAGCAGAGGTATTACACGTGAAAAGCCCTTGTCTCTTTAACCTTGTTGTTTTTTTTCTCTCAGAGGTTACCTTTTCCCGATGGTGCAAAATCGACTTGACATAACTGTTCATCAGTTTCAGGGTTTTCCCTGGAGGTATTTGCATCAAATCAGCCCAGTCAAGCTTCAAGTTGAAATTGGCAGGCCAGAAACTGACAGGGTAGGGACTGGAAAAGAGACAGCTAAAGAACAGGCAGTAAACTGACAGTAGCAGAGTGAAAGACGGAGGGGGGGGGGCCGGCCCGAGAGCAAGAGCTTTTCAACTTTACTGTAAAGGAAATCTCAACTCCTGTACGCATCTCAGTAGCAGTGTATCCTGGAGGAACTTGAAAGGTCGAGAGATTCAGAACACCTTCAGCTAATTCTTACCACTGGGGCTCAGCAGCCCTGCTCTGGGGGGCTCACTCTGATTGCATCTGATTGGATGCCTAAAGAGGAGTGGGCACACTTAATTAAACAGGAGCAAAGTTCTGAGGCACCTCCTCAGCACTTATTAAAGCTTGAAAGCCAAATCTCATGATCACTGTTATAGGACGAAAATAAGGCGGTTTGGTTTTTTTGTTTTTTTTTTTTTTTTTTTTTTTCTAATTGTTAACTTGTAGGAAAGTTAACAATCCTTCTCTATACCAGGTTTGTTTTCTCGGGTTTCTACTTGGAAGCAGATTAAATGTTCACAGAGACCAGAGCTCAGGAGACTGTCAATTCAAAAGTTGGTGCATTTTTGTCAACAAAAACAGCCATGTAGCAAGAAATATATTTAAAGAGATACTCCTTTGAGTGACATGGGGTTGTAGGTTCTCTTTGTCAAATAACCCCCTCCTATCCTGATAACACAACACAAATAGAACATTTATCCAATTGCTTAAAGGCCAAAAAAAGTGGGAAAAAATCTTAAAATAGCAATGACATTAAACTTTTTATTTCAGTATTGGTATTGTCACTTTAAGGAAAAAAAACTGTGATTGCAAAACTTTTATAATTGCTCTAACAAAGAACACAAATCTGAAAAGTGCTCTCTTTGCCTGAGTCCGTTTTTTTCTTTCTCCTCCATGTCTATTTTTTGAAACCAATATTTTTTTGTCATTCTTTCTCATCTCTTCTAACTTTGCAGGAGGGTGGGTGTTGGTGTCCTTACTAGATGATTTAAAATCCTCTCCACTTTCCAACTAGACTTGGGGGTCGAATAAGCCCTTGCTTTCAAACCGTCTTCAGGCTCTGTGTATGACAGGCATTGGCTGATCTGCTGATGCCCATTCGACAGGCACTGTTGAACTAAAGTGGTGTGACGGCACAGTTTTGTTAAGCTGTGAACAAAGGGCTGAAGATGCCTTCCTGGCATCGTCCGTGTGCATATTGGCCTTGTCACAGTTTTGCTTGATTTAATGCTCTGTTTATTCCTAGATATTAAAACTTAAATTCCAAACAATATGTTTTCAAATACGACATACCAACTTTATTTTAAAAGCTTTAACTTTGAAGATCCTAGGGTTCATTTCCTCCTCCAGTTTACACGTAGCCAACGTGAAAACACAGCTTTGGAAATAAATAGATTGCCAGTAGCCTTTTAACCGTTATCCATTTTAAAAGGGGATTCCAGTCTTAAAAAGTCTTATTAGGGTCAAAGATTTATTTTTCTTTGATCATTGGTTGAAAGTCATTATTTATTTCAACAGTGGATTCGCGTATAAATTCCTAAGGAAAAGTTACCTTGTGTGTACATGGGCTGGGCAGACTTTTAAAAAGATACATTATTAAAAAGATAGTCAGTGTTGAAAGAAACCACTTACAAATACCTGTAAGGGTAGGCACATTGCTACCAGCAAGGAAGAAAAGAATGAAGGGAGTTTACTTCCAAATGAGTCCTATTTAACAGACAGCAGGAGAATTAGAGTTGGGATTGAAAAAGAAAATAATTGTTGTAAAAATCCCCGTTCCACAGACAACAGCTATAGCTCTTCCAAAGAAAAGTTAAGTTTAGTACTAAATTTAGATCCCAGTGTCCCGTTGAATGTGTCTTGAGCTTTATCTCTGCCCGGGTTTTTTGTTCCCTCTCTGCCTCTTTTTCCTCCTCCAGGTTTGCTTCAAGTGTTTGCTAAGAGATTAGTTAGCAAGTTTATATTGAGGAGGTAGCCATGGGAAGCAGCTCTCTGCTCGAAGGAACGCGCAGTGGGTCAGAGTGTGAAAACACGGGGAGCTAAGGCTGACCAAGGCCCGGGATCAGGTACTTTATTTTCTCCCAAAGACAGACTGCTCACAGAAAGGCTTGTGGGATGACATCTCGTCCCAGCAGGAGCACAGATGCTACCACTTTTAGAAACTTCCAAATAAGCAGTATTGCTGGAACAACTTTATGAAAAAAAAAATTGTTTTAATCTATTGCCAGATCACTCCCTTTTCATTATGTAAAGAGGCTATAATTTGAGATATTCAAGGTTATTTTTACCTCCATTCATAAAACAACATCTTTCCCGAGAGCTGTTCTGAGTAAGGTGAGGAAGGGTGGTAAAGGAGAGAAACATATTGAGCATTATGAAAGTATTTCTGCTAATAACTCGCGAGACTGCACTAAAAATCAGAAATTAAATCTCTAGAGTGAAACACAGACCCACGTCTACCTGCCCTAAGCACACTTTCTCAGCAATGACAGTTTTACTAACTGAAATGAATTGCCTTTTTTCTTTCAGTAGTGGTTTTACTCAATGCTCATTTATACCAGCTAATTTTCACAGCCAGAAAGGGTGACACAGGTAGGGGTGACTAGGCAGGAGTAAGCTTTTATTGCTAGTTTTTGTGTAATATCGTACATGAAAAAGACACCCTGCTAAGAGCATAGCTCGCTATGCGGGCTCTTCTCTTAGTTTCATGAGAGATTTTGTGTTCGATCCCATTGTTGTGAACAAGATTTAGACATGCAAATCTCCAATCTGGCAAAAGAATGGATCTTTTAATATATTAATGGGGGCAGATTCTTACTTAATATATGAAGTAAACTTTGGCATTGGTTTGGTGTTTTCTATTAATACTTTGTTAGCAACTATTTATAAAGGAGACAGACAAATACAAGTTGATCCAAATAGTCCTCCTGCCCCAACCTCTAGCTCAACATCATCTGCTTTGTTGTGCCAACTCATAACATTCTATCCGTAAAATGCTCTAACTACAGCCATCATCTTTGCTATATTTTAGAACAAACGTATGGCTAGAATCAGCATCGCTTGTCACCTCTTAATGAACTGTCCTGCTTTAGGATCTTCTAAGGAATAGAGTGTAAAAAGAAGCAAAGTGGAAGATGAAGAGATCTCGTAAATAGTTTCCTTTGAACATCCACAATTGCTTGCATGGCCTTTCCCCCTTTTTTCCAGGCCAGCAGAAATGGCCTAGCCCAGGGCTCATCCAAGTGAGCACATTTCAGAACAATTCATTGGATAATGTGAGGGAGACACCAGCCCTGTGATGCCAACGAGGTGCATCGACTGAGAACTTTCCTGAGATTGGGAGTGGATGTGATGTTAGGAGAGGGCATTCCTGAAGGGATTTCTAATTCATGTGAGAATAGTAAGCCTAGATCTTCTAGCCATCAGCCAGCATCAGGTTTCAAATAAACAGATATCGATGGCTGTCTTTTTCCCCCTTCCCCTTCCTAGCTGAGTGAAGAACGAGCTGTGTTTCACATAAATAAGATCTTTGAATGTATCTGCAATGAGGTAGGGCTTTAATGATCAGTATCGGCAAGCCAGGAGCGTGAATGCGATCTCATCGTATCACAGTGTAGAGATGAGATAGTCGAGAGGTACAGCACATCAGTGCATTGTGCCCGGGTGTCAGGAACAATCTTTCCATTGCCAAAGCAGCAACTCTTTATTTCTCATCATTGTTTCCTTACCTCACTTGGTACGCTTCTCGTGATACAGATCTGAGTGAGTTGTGCAAGCTTCAGCCTTGCCAGCCCCCAGCTCCCAGGCCTAGTACGGAGTAATTCATAAACTCACCATATTAGACTATCAGATTGAAACGAAGGGTTTCTACTAGTGGTGGAATTGGAAAGCCCATTGTTTTGATTATCATTTCATCAGCCCCAACTGATACTAGTATGCTCAAGGAAAACATACTTCAGTTACAGTTGATTTTCAGATTCCAAAATGGTGCTGCAAAGCCTGTGCATCTCTAATTATATTTTATGCTAGGCTGTGCAATACCAAAATATACGCTGCAGCAATCAGTGAGTGAACAGTATCAATCAATTTGTAAACAGATGAAGTCACTCATTCCCAAACTGGTTTTCCAAAAACAATTACTAAATTACAATAGAAAAAAATTGTACAGTTACTGTATTTGTGTGCTGTGTTACAATCAACATACCAGGGAAACAAAACAATTTAATGCAGAAAAATCATCATTCATCTACATTATAATTGCTTCTTTTTCACATCTACAGGGCGGTTAATTAAAATTGTGATTAAATGCGGTCGCGCTGCCTAAGATGTCTTGCCCAAAACAGGTGGTACAGAATTTAAAAGTAAAAAAAATGTAATTAGCATTGGAAATTGAGAAATTGCCTGTAAGAATCAGTGTTAATTTCAGTCAGTGATGAGGTAATTTATAAATGAATGCAGTGGAGGCTGTGCAAATGCACAATTGCCTTCCTTGCCATTCTTAGCATTCTCAGCATGCAGGTGAAAATGTTTTCAAAATATTGAGGTAATTTGAAAATCAATCCATGCATTCTGTATCTTTTTTCTCCCGTTTGCACCAAATGCTGAACAAATGCTGCCATAGATGGCACGATCCATCAGTTTTTTACTTCCTGAAAGCAATGCAGCACATATTTTAGACCCAGATTAGGAAACGTAACAATGCAAATTGCAAGCCCCAAATCCTTGCAGGAGTGAAAAATGGTACACCTGAAGTTGTGACTGGTGTAGATTTGGTTTTCTGTGCAATGCTCCCATCAATAAAATAGGACCTGGAAGGAAATTTTTTCATGGAACAGGTAGTCCAGATATAGAGAACTATTAACCAATCTAAAGAACACCTGAGGTTTTATGGTTAGAGTTTAAGGAAGAACCAGAGTTGTAATAGGCCAATATTTACCTTAGAGTCTTAAACCATATCTTTCTCAATCTGCCTGAAATCCTCCAAAACTGGTGAATAAAGGTACAACTAAAAATGTTTTTTCCAGAATAAGAACTAAGAAATGATTTTACTGCTGATTAATAGCATCTCTTCATTTAACACACAAAGATGTAACTTTGTAACAAGGCATCATACTGCCAACTTAATATATTTTGAACATGCTGATGGCACATTCTATTAGTACATGAGTAGATTCATAGTTTAGATACTATGTAAAAGTTTTTATTTACACTATGTTTTCATTCTTCCAATAAGAACCACTGAGCTTTTAAATTCTCCTTTTCATGAACAAAGTTTAACTTTCATATGCTTATGCTTACCGCCTGAACAATGTGAATTTAAATTATTTTAATAATTAATTGAAGAGAACATGGGGTTTGACTATCTGACCGCCAGTGGAGTTAAAGAGACTTTGGGGGACTTCTTAAGCATCCCTTTCCTGTATTTGGCATTCTGTAAAATGATCTCTCTGTATAAAGCCCGTTCTAAGAGTATGTTTAGTTAACTGTTACAGATCAATCTAATAATCAGATTCTCTTATGTAAAATATTCTGCATGGTTCTTTGCTGTTTGCGGCAGAAATCAGTGATTTCACTCTGAAGACATTCTTTGGGTAGCCCTGACATTTGGGGGAGAGAGACAAAAAAATAAGGAATAGTCTGTTTCCCTGACAGTATGCTTCTGTCCTCTGATTTCAGACCTGGTATCAGGCCTCCCCACCCATGACCCTTCCTCATCACTTTTTGGATACAAGAGAACAGTGCAATGTCGAGGTGATAACCCAACTGGTTGTTCTGATTGGCATGGCATCATTTCTTCCGTATTTAAATCTGTTTCCCATTTAATATTACAAGTAGAAATAAAATGAGACCTATAAATGGAGGAAACTGAAAGGTCACCATTAACTTCATGATCCCTCTGCGATCACCAGCTCCTACCCCCCACTAACTGTGACTAGGACGATTTCATCTTCCAGCAGCCAGTTCACCTTCGGTGAGGGAGAGTGCATGCTTCATCAAAGACTGGCTTCCCAGGATTCCCTTCAGGACCTGTGAACATAAGATCCTCAGCCACATGGGGCTTGGCTCAAATTTCAGGAGAGTGGTGGGATGGGGGAGGTACTATGACGTGCTCCAGGCTGTGCTGGTTCTGGGTTTACAAGGGGTCACGAAGGTTAGAGAATCACAGATGTCAATAGAGCTCCAGGCCCTACCCTTTGGAAAATTTGCAGTAGAAATCTTCTGAACTTGTTACATTTAGTTCCAAGTTCACAGAGCAACATGTAGCTCTTGGGAGATTTTACCTATGTTAGTTTTATGGAACCATGGCCATGATAATGACAATGTCTGTTATACAAACTCCCTCTTCCAAATAGCTTCCCCAAGATGCTCGGAAAAGGTCTGAACTACGTGGCTATACCAGCACTAGATTGGCCAGCGATTTGGTGTTTTAAGTCCTTTATTCTTTTCAAAGGTTGCCATGTGAGCTCACGTGATTCATTCCACTATGGCTAGTAGCAGGCCCTCCCTCTTCATAGCTGATGTCAGGTTCATGGAAGAAAACTGCACGCTTTCTTTTTCCACTCACGGCTTCTTTTACCTTCATTCTCCAGGGAAATCTGGGTTTTGCATTATAGGAAAAAAAAAATTTTGTTGCAAAAGTAATTAAAAAGTATGCCCACCAGGTGCTTTTTTGGCCTCTGGTATCCCACCAGAAAATTGCAGTGTTTATTCATGCTGCATTAATTGAGCATCTATAATGTGCAGGCGCCATACTTGAAGCTGCAGGTCCAAAAATGAATCCAAGCTCCTGAGAAGCTTGATGTCTAGCGGGAAGGGGGAGGGAGGTGCTCAAGAAGTGAGAAAAACGTGGTGAGTGTTATAAAGAACTTTGTACCCAGTGAGTACAGAGTGTACAAGATGGCATAACTAGATCTTAGAGCAAGTGGGGAGGGCAGACTTCCGGAGGAAGACAGCTTTTGAGGGCAGCGTGGGTCCCATGACTCTGATTTCACCCAGGGGGGTGAGGGAAGGGCATCCTGGGCAGTTACAGGCATCAGAGGAGGAAAATGTAGACCACTTCAGGTGCTGTCAGCCAACTAAGATGTGTGAACTCAGGTTGTGTGCAAACGGATGAGCTCAAATTGAGTCTGCGGAAGTAGCCTTGGAGCAGAGGAAGCTCCTACGCCATGTTTCTGGCTCTGATCCAGCAAATAGGTGATGGTGAGCTTGTGAACCATTTTTTAAAGAAGAAGAATGACATAATCATATTTGTATTTCAGTGAAATGTCACTGGCAACTGCGTAGAAGCTAATATTATCTAACATTTATTGAGTACTGGTAATGTGCTGGGACCTGTGGATAAGAATTTTGCCTATGCCATCTGATGTCGCCCTGACAACAATTCTATCAAATAGATGCTATTATGTTAATACACCTTTTACGGATGGGGAAATTAAGGCTTAGAAAGGACACGAGCCCGGAGTGAGGAAGAAAGTTTATGGGTAAATGTTACCAGAATCATGGAATTCCAGTTACAAGTAATTGTGGAAGGACATTTGGAAAAGGAAACCCAGCATTTGAAAAAGAGTTCACGTGAGGCAATTTGCTTCCCTTTCCGCTGGGTGAATGGTGAGCCTAAGTGGGGTCTAAGGATTTTTCATCCTCACAATTCTTCCTTTCATTCGTCATTATGCCAGTTTGTAAAAGAAAATGAAACGTGATTCCTGATCCTCAAGAAACTGACCCCAGAAGGTGTTGCATCTTTGGGAGTTTGGAAAGAGACGGTTAACAGACAGTCCTTCAAGACAGTGGAATTTAGTAAGCCCTGGAACACTGGCCTTGCTGATTTAATTCATGACATTAAGGCCTTCTTCGGCCTTACGAAGAAGCGAATGAAAATAATCCCTCTGCGATGACTGTTTCCCCCTTTCCCGAACTAACTCGCCTATTGCCCAAGACTCACCAATCCTCGAACTTCCAGATTCTTTACACTGCCTTATCTCTGGCATCCCATGGCAAGCCCCTAAAGCTGCTAACATTTTGTAACAACTATGTGACAAATTGTTGTGCTTTTATTCATGCCGGACATCTTTGCCAGGCTTGCTTGTTGTGTTTTCCGTTTGGCTGTGTCATGGGACCAAAGGTGCCTGCCTTTGTACAGCATGTCAAATCTGGTTAAGACGCAGCAAAACCACCCCCGCCCAATGGCAGCGGTGGGCCAGGCCACAGGGCTCCAACCACAACCCAATTTTTCAGACCATCTTTTCTGCATATGGGGAGCACCTTTGACAGCAGACAAGATGTTTTGTGATTTGGGGAATCTCTTAGAGACAAATTGTAGAGTGCAAGTGCGGTGTGGCTGGACTGCTGGGTGCCCAGTGAAGTGAGGAAAATCAGATACAGCACAGGCTGCAAGAATGAACCAAGAATTCATATCTCAGTGCAGAACACGCAAGGTACTTTGCTCACACAGAGAGTTCACACGTAGACAAAAGCATGTTTGCTTCTTGGTTATTTGCAGGGGATTCTATGGGCATAGTCTGTGTGTATATTCACACATAAGCCTTCTTTATGCAGTGTGCACTGGTGAGGGTGTCCACACGTGAACATGGAAAAATGTGCTTGTGTAGGAAGACGATTTGCTGTTACAGATTTAAGACATGGGAAAGACCTCCTAGTTCACTGAGGCGTTTCTCTCCTAATGTAGGAGAAGCAGAATCTCTGTGTTTTCTACGGTTGTTTCAATAAAGGACTCTGTGTGTGTTTAAGGAGGGCTCAGAGCCGGGGACTGGCAAGTGCTCCGATGACGAACACTGAGGATTGTTCTTTCTATAAAATGACTACAAACTTTCTAACCTAAGTCGCTTTGGGCTGCCATTTCTCAATGGTCTCAAGGTATCCTGGGGATGATTTTCCCTTAAATAGCTAATTGTCAACAAAGGAGAAAAGACAGCAATAAAAAAAAAAATGATAAATCTTCATGAACTAGTTTAACTAAAATGAAGAATTTACTTCCTTGAATTGGTTAAAGGTCTAAACATATCAAAACTATATAATTTAAATTTGGGGGAACTGCAAATAGTAAATATGAATCCGTATATATATATATATGTGTGTGTGTGTGTATGTATATGTACATATATATGTATGTGTGTATATGTATATATATATATATATATATACATATACACACACACATTTGTGTGTATGTAGATAGATATTGAGGTTGCTTGAAGGAGCAGGCAGTTTTTCTCTTTCCTTTTTCTTTGCTCTTCTCTCTCTCTCTCTCTTTTTTTTTTTTTTTTTTTTTTTAGTTAAGGACCCAAGAGATTGCCTTTCACTTTGAAAACAATCTCTAATATCAGGAAAATGCGCTGTTTGTTTATGCGTACATAATGCAAGTTTGTCCGCCTGGGAACTGCAGCAAATGGGAGAAGTATGCATGGATTTCACAGGTAACAGGATTACGTGGGCACATAATTGATCCATTTGGAGAAAAAAAATGACAGTGCTCTAAAGATGCCTAGGCTTTGGAGATGGAGTTTATGAAACAGGCATTTGTAAATTCAAAGGAATCAATATGTCAATTTTATTACATCTCAGAACCAGCTGGGCATTAAAGGAACAGTAACCTTCAAAAAAAAAAAAAAGTGCAGCTGTGTATTCCCACATTGTCTACCTTTCTTAAAGGGCTTAGAATTTAAGGAAACGAATTTAGAGATTTCTACCTTTTCTACCAATGAAATTAATTTACATTGTCAAAGAAGAACAATAATTTAGCATTTTCTCCATTTTCAACTAAACCGTTTGGTTAACACTTCTGACCTCCTATCACAGGCAAAGACTATTAGTAGATACAGTAATAAGCCAGAACGGGGTCTCTCACATAGGGTTGCATGGGATTCAAGTATTCGTTCACATTCATATCTGCATTGTGCTTTTCAATAGTCTAGGTTTTCCCTCTTCACTGATCTAAGGGCAGAATTTAAGAGCTAAGCTTTGGATGCCCCACAGAATTTGATCTGTGCAAGTAGGAAATATTCCTGTTTTATTAGAATTTTTGACAATTGAAAAAGACCCAGCTATTTTAAATTAAGTTCCCAGATAATAGGATTTGGACAACAGCCATTAGAGACGTGCATGGGGTGTGAATTCAGTATATTTTTTAAGGATCCCAAATGGCTTACACAACTAGGGATGGCATGTAGAAGCTGCTAACTGGTCGACTTAGAGGCGAGGCAGTGCTTTCTTTGACACACCCTACTGTGTGTGTTACTAGCACACCCAACGTGAGTTGCTCTACTCTTCATGCTCACACCTCCGCTCCCCAGACTCCAGCCCCGAGAACGTTCCTGAATCCATTTAGTTATGATGAAGCGAGCCTAGTTCTCCTTTCTCCCCAGGGATTCAAGACCCTGAAAGGACACAGCATTCAGACACAAACAAATCTGCGTCCAAATTCTGATTCTGCCACTCGCTCTCCCTGTGGCCCTGGGCGTGTTTCTCAACCTCTCCAAGCTTTAGTTCGCAATGCTTAAAATGGAGGCCAATATTTATTTTAAGTTTGTATTCATTTATTTATTTTGAGAGAGACGGAGAGAGCACAGGAGGGGCAGAGAGAAAGAGAGATAATCTCAAGCAGGTTCTGCCCTGTCAGCGCAGAGCCTGATGCAGGGCTCGAACTCACCAACTGGGAATCGACTGAGCCACGCAGGCGCCCCCGATACTTGTTTTAGAGGTTCATTGGGAGTATCGAACAAAATTCTAAGGGCAGTATCTCGAGCCCAGAAGATATTCAATATATTCTGGTTATGACTGTTTCAGAGCATGGCTAATCAGGCTCCCAGGAGTTCTGTGACACAGGCAGTTCAGTTTCTGGACCATGCTGAAACATTCTTGAAAGGAGGAAACAATAGCCTTGAGCTGAGGTACTTATTCCTTTTCAGGTCTTTAGGGAGTGTTAAAAGACAAACAAGGAGAAGAAATAGTCACAGTGATTGGCATGGTCTTATGCCTCCTCATTTCCAGGAAGTAACCATAGTACTTTTTCTTAGAGGAGCAATGACCTCTAAAAAATATGCCTCTGAGAATATATTGAACTGACCTTTATCACAGCATTTACAGTTCTGTTTCCTGTTTCTCTCTTCACAAACGTGCAGACACCTTGAGGGCAGTCTTGATCATCTCTCTGTCGCCAATGAGTAGCTCAGTGCATGGGACACGATGATCATTTGGTTAGAGTAAGGCTGTACTTAATATGAAGATGAATCCATTCTGGTCAGGTATCTTCTGAAAGTGAATACAGCAGGTACACTAAAGATTTAGTGTATATCATAATACCTAGAAAAAGCTTTTGATAACTTATGTTACACTCCCTACCATCCTATTAAGAATTTCCTGAACTCCACTTAGTGACAACTATGCCATTTTGAATACTTGGGTTTTTTTTTTTTTCCTTTTCTTTTCTCTTTTTTTTAGTTTATACTTAAATCAACTGGCTTTCTACCATTCTCAGTGACACCTGTAAGATCTGTGAGTCAGGGAGGCAGATAGAAAGGATGTTTGGGTGCTCAAGGGAGTCTAGGCTTTAGATATCTGGGCTCAAATCTGATGTCCACCTCTCGCTAGCCATGCGACTGGGACCAAGTCGTTCAACGTGTGTGTCCATTTCTCATAATGCCTATGCACCAGGGTTGTTTTGAAAACATACTGGTGGTAGGAAGTAGCAAGCACATAGTAGGTATTTAATGTTATAGCCCTTCCTTCCACTTTTCTGTGTTTACTGAGTATTTACCTATGGTTGGCATTTAGTGAGTTTCCCTTTGCTTTGCTCCTCTGTCTGTCGTTAAGTCAGTAAACATTTAATACACACCAGTGGTGGATATCTTAACCCAGGTTCAAATTTCATTATGTGAATTGGACTATTTTCTTCTACTCAAGGAAATGAACACGTAGAAGTACCTTCTGTACTTAGAATCACAATCATTCCAGCCATTTTCTGCCTAACCTGACTGTTTCTTTGTTCCCACCACCCTCTAGTAATCCCCTCTGGTATTTCTGCACGGCTTCACCACCAGTCTGTTTTGGGTATCTCAGATCTCTCTTCCTCCATGATCCTTTGACGATATCAGAAAAGAAGATGCACGAAGGTCTCTTAACTTTATATGTTTGCCATGCGACTGTGTGGATTGGTTAGTTAATAGAGCAGATTAAAACACTTTGTTTGATTCTTCTCAAGCATACCAGAAATACATTCAAAATCTACGGCTACAAAATGTAAAGAAGGTAGTCCAAATATAGTACTACATAATGAGGCTCCCTGTTGGTAGTATATAAAGCAGTTTAGAGTATAGCTTCAAATTCTAATGAAGATCATTTTAAATTTTGCACTGAATTGTGAATTTAAAATTCCCATGTTCTCCATAAGTATCTGAAGAGGGGCATGTAAATACCATAAGTGAATTAATTACTGCCTTAAGTTGGTAAAGCATGTGTGAATCCAAACTTTATTCTTGAACTTGCACTTCTCTTCCCAAGGTTTTTTGAACCATTTCCTATATGCCAAGTTCTGAGTACCTATTCAACTGCTGAGGACATATAAAAAAGGAATTTTTCTTTGCAGAGATTCCGTGTTTCAATCTCAGAAAAATCACCACCACCACCACCACCACCACAAAGTCTGCCCAGCGCCATATATGTGTATAACATGAAATTCATAGAGCAGAAAAGAGATTATTTGTAAATCAAAAAAAAATGTTACCTTGACTTCTGCTCCTTTTAATATGAACAGGATCGGTGTCTTTCTCTGAGAAGAAACAAAAAGACTAAATGGCAAGAATATCTCTACCTCTTGCTTATGTCTTGGTGATGTAACGTGGGACCACTGAAGTTACTGGACAAGTTTTCCAAGCTGACTTTTTTGAAGTAAACCCAAGGAGAAGTGAGGATGGATGGGACCGTTGTTAGCTCACTGATGGCGCCCACATGGCGCCCGCCCCGGTTCCTTCAGAGACTCCGTAATTTCCACGGAAGGGCCAGAGGCCCTGCCAATATCCGCACATCATTGGCATGATAGACCATAACAGCTTCTTCTGAGCCGTTCCGGTCTGTCGTGTCAATGCGTACTCAGGGAGTCCTCAATGCACGGATCATTGACACGGCACTACATAACGGCTCCTTAGCAGCCATTATTGGGTATCAAGTCAATGCATACTCAGGGAGCCTTTAACGCACAGGCCTGCACAAGCAGACACATTCCGAATACTAAAATTCCTTAGGAAAATTAGTCATTGCCCATGTGTGATGGCTGTTTTCCATTTTGAATTTTAACCATTTTGGGGAAAGGGTGAGAAGGGAAAACACCAGAGTCGTCCGAAGAGTCCTTTAAAAATGGGTGCAAGAGTTGGAAGCGTGGGGTGGGCGTATGAAGACGATGGGTTTCTCATTTTTTCCTTTCCGTAGCCTCATTTTATTGTGTCGGAGTTCTAGAAAGCACTTCACTTTCACCGAGGCTCTTTTTCAGGCAGGGTACAGCTCAGAAAACCTCTTTTATGGTTCAGATATAAATCCCAGAAAATGTAGTGGAAATGATGACAGGCTCTCTAACTATAAAATAACAGTAGTAGGTATCATTATAATAATCTTACAGAACTACACACATCAAAAATATCACGTTTTATGATAATCTCACCAAGAGATTTCAGTCGGTTGTCATTCCAGACTTTTCACAAATAACATGTTCAGTGGGAAAGGTTCTGCAAGGATCAAAATAAAATAATGATAGTGATGATGATAGCAGCCGTAGTAAACATCATCATCGTCGTCGTCATAATACAGCCACCTTTTATTATACCCTTACTATGTGGCAGGCACTTTGTATACATTATCTCATTTAATTTTCTCGACACACGTTACAAATCAACCAGCCGTGGCTTAGCAAGGTTAAATAACTTGACTGATGATACGAAACCACTAAGTGATGGCGGTGGGATTTGAACTGGGCACGGTGAGGGTCATGCCAGTACCATTACATTTCTTCTAATGACGATCGCCTTTGGGGAACTAGGTTTCAATTTAGAACATCCAACCCCTTGTCTGCTTACCAATCAGGAAACTGAGGCAGGGCGGTTTTCGTAATTCTTCCAAATAACAGAGTCAGAGTCAATACCGGCATGCGACCTCGCAAATGCCCTTTCTCTCTGACGACCTGTTAACCACTTAACAAGACTTGGGAATTTCAGAGACTCTGTTTGTGTTTCGGAAGGAATGTCCACTGTTGCCATCACTTCTGAAAAGATTCCCCCGCACCAAATCAAAATGGTGCGAGTTTGCTGTTGTTGATATTTTTCCCTTTTGTGTTCTGCTTACTGACTGACATCTGCTATCATGCTAAGCAGGTGTTCCTATGTAAACGAACGTGCCCTGTTTGTGTTTCGCCATCCTCGCTGCTGCGCACCCAAATGAGCAGCGTGATTAAGAATCCTGTAAATTTTTGAAAGGAAACGGATGGCTACCCTACTAGAACATAATTACACCGTTCCAACATCCGCAGCTCACTGCTGCAGCAGAGTTGGAGAACAGCAGAAATTAATAATATATAATAGCATCATTCTCGTAATTTATAAATGAAATAAAGTAGAGAGGAGATTCTGCTGATATGCATTTTCTCCTTAATTCTAAAAGACAAAGTATAGATTAGAATTTTAGTGGGGTGAAACCTGGCCAGTAGTCTACCACTAGTTGCCTGATTCATGATAGGAGTGATTTTGCTGAGGGAAAGAGCTAATATCTTCTATTAGGCCAGGGGGGAAAAATGAATAAACAAGGCCCTCTAAAGGCAATACTAGATAAAGGGGGCCTGGAAAACATTTCTATGGATTGTGTGCCCCCTGTATTTTTAAAGGGTATGACTATTTTAGGACTTCAGTGTGTGTTACGTTTTTTCTTTCATGATAGTAACATACCACCATAGGTCAACCCCTCTGAGGAAAGAGAGATCTGATCGGGTTAAGATGTGGCCCAACATAAACTTTATGCTAAAAAGCATTTGGTCAACTCTGGAGCTCTGCTGTACAACAATGCACATATACTGAAGAATACTGTTCTGTGTACCAAAACATTCGTCCATAGGGTAGATATACGTTAGGTGGTTTTTACCACACACAAAAAAAGAGGCATTTATATCTTAAAAGAAAAAAAGCACCATGATTTTGAGCACCCCAAATGTACCAATTGGCCTCTTATTACAAATCACCATTAGAGTAAGGGACTTGATTATTTGAATCATGCCTTTCAACCATGCTGGAGAAATAATAGAACTTCCCAAAGAGGCAAATAAATTATATGTTAAAAAGTAGCCAGTCCATAACCCTGTGACATAGGACCGTGGAAGGCAGTTCAAAATTGAAAATATTTTTGCTTTACCTTGTCATAAGAAAGTTTCTGGACAAATGGATATGCTCAACGTTTCAAGGGTTTGTCCCCCATGAGTCCTATGCCCACAACAGACATATAGACATATTCATACACACATATGGGCAATTCGCCTTAAGAAAAATTATATTATTTAAATAATGTTATTTTCAGCAATTTCTTTCTGCTTAATTTCAAAGAATGACAATATGTTCAAAAGGGGGGGGACCTCAACATGGATTTTCTTGCTTTAATTAACCTTAGAGAACGTGAAAATACTACTTGGCTTTTAAGAAAAGCATGTCCATTTAAGATGCTTATTCATTTAAGCAGTATTCATTTAAAGGTCCCCTTGAGTATACTCTATGTGTTTTGATTTGGTTCAGAGAAAATGTATTCATTTAATAGATTTATTTCATTAACAGGTATTTATTTAAGTGGGTTCCACTGTATTTAAATCTCCAAACAGTTTCCATCACTTCCTTGCTTACTTGCTTTATGTTGACTAATTTTAATAAGCCTAAGGTGCCTAGGGTCTTATTGAGTGTTCAGTTTGATCAATATAGTTAAATTAAAATTGTGCAAAATATAAGCAAATGTACTCTAACAACACCATGAAGAATGTGCTATGCACTAAGCATTGATTGGTATGCTGTGTGCAGGGATGTGTTGTGGTGGGTGGGTAAGCCTCTAAACTACCTGGAAACTACAGTTCTCCTTCAAACCTCTTCTCCCTCTGAACACACCCACGTCCTCTCCTACCCATGCATTCAGGGAACAGTCACACCCCAGGAAGTAGAAAAGCAAGGAGATTATGTCAGGTGTTATGCCTTTTGATGTAATGGGAAACAGAATGGAAGAGTCACGGGGATATCCTATAGAAAGAAAACATAGCTAAGATCTTATAAGCTCTGGCTATCCCTAACATGCTTTAGGCCATGCCAATTTAGAATGGAGAGGCTAGTTCCTTTTCACAGAATAGCTTTTTATTTTATTGTAATTATTCCTAAATCTTAATCACTTGGTAGCTCGCATCTTTTTTTTTCAGACTTCTTGCTTGTCAAGTTTGATTTGACAAGATACCAAAGACAAAAAAAAAAAAAAAAAAATCTGAAGTATACCAAAAATCAGCCTTACCATTAGTACTGCATTTGAAAATCTGTATAACTCAATAGCTTAATAGCTTTCCAACAAACTCATTGCTTTCTATAGAACTGTAGGGCTAAATGCAGAACCAAGCATGTCGTAGTGGGTTCCATTTAGCATGTAGGTTTGTATCTCCCATCGTTTTGTTGTTGTTGAGAGAGAGAGCACGCATGTGAACAGGGTTGAGGGTCAGAGAGAGAGGGAGAATCTCAAGCGGGCTCCATGCCTAGAGTGGGAGCCCAACACAGGGCTCGATCTCACAACCGTGAGATCATGACCTGAGCTGAAATCAAGAGGCGGATGCTTAACCTTCTGAGCCACCCGGGTGCCTCTGTATCTCCCATTCTTAAATCGATTTCTTAACCTTTCTTTTTATTCTTTCTCTGTTTTCCTTTCTTGCCTGTTTTAAGCGATGCAATAGGAATATAAAGTATACTTAATATTCAATGCCAACCTTTTCAAAAATCTACCATAATCACTTAGTGATCATAATTGTATATCATATAAAAGTGTTCCTAATATGTGTTGGCTGTCAGGGAAGTTTCTTTCTCCTACCTGTTGTGTGATCTCGTATCTATCTTGAATCTCCTTGCTAAGTGATAGCTGCCATCACAGCTCTGGCTTTCCTTGATATTATCTCTTCCTACATGTCCAAAACATAAGTTCACATGAGCAGAAGTTGATCTTATCAAAGGTAAATCAGAAGTTAAAAAAAAAGAAAAAGGCAGGGAGATTAAAAAACTTTTTTTAATGCATATCTTGCAAGCAATTATTGTATTTAGGAAAATGTGTTCTGTTGAGATGAAAATCGTTCTCTAAAACTGACCACATAGATTTACAAGCATAGTAAAAATTTGAAGTTTCCCTTTAAATTAAATTGAATGCTGGAGCTTCCTAAACTTCAATAGTATAGTCACCAGCAAGACTGCAAGATAATGTTCGAGTCTTAAAATCATCAGAAGTAAGGCAACCAATATAAGTTCAGAAGAACTGACTTTATTTTTTGTGGTGGGGCCAAGAAAAATACTTAGTTTTGTGTTTAGTTTTGTGCATGTTAATCTTGATTTTTCTTAGTGTTTTGTATGTTTTGAGTTTTTAATATCAAAGGTAGTGCTCTTTGTAAACCTTTGTAAACAAGTGTAAGTTTACCCAGGCAGCTTCACTTACACCCTTCCCTTGTAATCAGATGTGAAAATTACACCCTCCCTTTTGGATACATGATAATTACACATTTCAACATGCAAAGAATTGTCTCTGTTTCAGTTGTTGGAATGAAAAAGCTGAGACATTCAGTAAAATATATTATTATATTAAAGATCATTTCCATAATTGTTTTCGGGATTTGTAATCAAAACCATGATCAAGGTAGTTTTAGTTTTAAGAAGAATACACATGGAAATAAGGAGTGGATAAAATTAATTGCTAAGTTCCACTTCAATGGCCATTCTCTTATTTTATAAAAAAGCAATTGAGAAGATACATTACATTCTTTCTTGCAAAAAAATCTTTTCATATCCTATTTGACATTTTCTTTCTCCATGCTTATAGAAATACCTATTTTTCATGTAGACCGGAAACAAAGGCTAAAATATCTACATTTTTGTGATCAGCGTGAAATTTTTTGTCAGAGGAGAGAGGTAAATGCAACAAAGGAATTTTTTTAGGAGATGTGTTTTATTTATTGTTTATGTTGTATTTGTTTTCAAGAGTCCTTTTGAGCCAATTGAGCCAGCTGTGAAAGTTTTGTAAACTCAGATGGGGCACCTCAAACTTGACCGTCAGGTTACTCAGTTCATCTGCAGCACCACTTATATCATAAGGTAAAGACATATGTCAGTGTGGGCATAAGACAAAGCCTCAAAAAAACTCAGGGATTTTGGAAAATAACACTAATTCAAAAATATTTTTTTCCTCTTTGAGGAGGATGGTTTAAATTATTGATTCCTTTTTTACTTTCCTAAGCAAAGAAGAAAGGAACAGGAGACAAAAGGCAGGATTAGATAACTAATATCATAGTTTCTTAAAATAGTTTATGTCATAAAGGAATACCTCAACTGATTAGTTCTCAATTTATTTATTTTTCCTACTCATCCAAACACTGGCACAGGATACATATTCATACAGCCCAAATCTATTTTTCCTAAAGTATCCTAACAGATTTTTGATTCTCAAAATGTCTCAACCCAATTTTCAAATACTTGGACTTAGATGATAAAACTAATTAGTCTTTATCTGTACAACCTTTTGTGTTTTTTTTTTTAATTTTTTTTCAACATTTATTTATTTTTGGGACAGAGAGAGACAGAGCATGAATGGGGGAGGGGCAGAGAGAGAGGGAGACACAGAATCGGAAACAGGCTCCAGGCTCTGAGCCATCAGCCCAGAGCCCGACGCGGGGCTCGAACCCACGGACCGCGAGATCGTGACCTGGCTGAAGTCGGATGCTCAACCGACTGTGCCACCCAGGCGCCCCCCTTTTGTGTTTTTAAATCATTACATAGTCTGACATGTATATTTAATTTTCCAAACTGTTTTCCCTAGAGAGCATCCATACATTTTTAGAACTTGGAAGGAACCAGAGATTTCAGCTCTTCTCACCCTTAGGTACTTCCCTCATTGGGCAGAAATTGAAACAGAGTTGGCAAAACCAGGAATTCGGTCCAGTCTTCTGACTCCAAATTAGGGACAGGATACTGTTTTGAGTGTTGTTGATAGTTTTCTCTCAAGATCCAATCGGAGATGATGTCTTATTTTTAGGCTATGTGATTCTCTGCTCTGAAGTGTCAGGTTATAATTGTGGTGTGTGCCAAGAAATGAGTGGGCTAGAATCAGAAAATCCACTGCACGTATGTGCTGAGTTATTGGACTATGGAGTCACATGTTCTGAACTCAAGACTCTGGCTTCACTGCTTCTATGTTTCTTTGGAAAGATTGGACAGTTGCTTTTTAGGTGAGGCGTCTTCATAATTCTTGTACAGGCAGGGCAGAGGGCCCAGAAAATGTTTCACCTGGCATTGACATTAGCCTGGCATTAAGCGGGTTCCCATTCCAGTCCCATTTCAAAAGTAAGCCTATCTTGGCACAATAGAGTGTGGTGAGAAGAGTCCATGGCAGAGAGCAGGTAGAGGAGATGACAGGAGAATTGCCAGGAAGGAATGAAAAGGCCTATGTACTTGGTCCCATTGTCCACATCCACCATCACCATCAAGCAGTGACAGTGGTGGTGAGGAAGAGGTGGGGGGGGGGTGGGGAAAGTACAGAAGAAGCCATTCTTTTTTTTTTTTTTTTTAATTTTTTTCAACGTTTTTATTTATTTATGGGACAGAGAGAGACAGAGCATGAACGGGGGAGGGGCAGAGAGAGAGGGAGACACAGAATCGGAAACAGGCTCCAGGCTCTGAGCCATCAGCCCAGAGCCCGACGCGGGGCTCGAACCCACGGACCGCGAGATCGTGACCTGGCTGAAGTCGGACGCTCAACCGACTGCGCCACCCAGGCGCCCCCAGAAGAAGCCATTCTTGATTACACTACATGTCCCCGACTAGTTTCTGTCCCAGGAGGCCGATTGATGTGTGGAGTTCTAGGATCACAACCTGGCAGGACAAGAAGACTCCTGGACTTGGGTCAGGAAACTTGGACTTCTGGCACTCCCAGAGCTGACAGCCGGTCTCAGCTTGGTCAGCACCAGCACCTCTTTGGGCCTCATATCCCTAGCTGTAAAATGTAGAGACTGGACAGAGGTTGCAAACTAGTGGCTGACAGATGTGTTTGCTTTGGCTCACAAAGTATCTTAAACACATTTGAGTTGGTTGCCAATATTTAAAAATTGGGAAAATCACTCAAAAATCCAGAAGCTCGGAAGATCTGATATCTCTGGCCTACATGGCTGCAAAGAAAGAGGAAATTTTTCTGGAGCCCTGACAGAAGGATCAGCCGACCTCCCTCACCTGCATGGTCTGTGTGGACCCTGGCGTGTGGGACCCCAATCCTCTCCAAGTTCTATAATTTCAAATCTGATTTGCTTCACTCTACAACATATGTGGAATCCTTAGTGGTTTCTACATCCACAGTAGAATGCTAAGGTCTTTGTCTGTATAACCAGCATCAAATAAAAGTTGGAAAAATTTTAGATCAAATAAATTAGTGCCATTTGGAACAAACTCTTTGAAATCTGATGACGGGAGGCAGGTATAGCTCAGGAAAGGCGGCCTTTAAGATAGTCACAGGAAAGGTTTGGCCTCAAACAATTGTCCACCCAGCAAACTAAATAACTATTATAAATTACCCCCAAATTGATTTTTTAAAGCCTAAGGCAAACAATATAGGCTTCTCCAGTTAACATAGCATGTTCCCACATCTCCCACTAAAAGCAACATCTACAGTCTCTATTTTGAATATTGGGTTCATGAACTTTTTCTGTTCACATAATTGCAAGCAAATTATGTTGGCCCAGGAACTGTTGTGTCCTCTTCAAAAGCAAACAAATATCCTTGATTTAGAAAGTCATATTTTTATAAACCTTTTTTTCCCAGATATATCCAGTTTGAACACAAAGGGTAACATTTGCAACTAATGGTTATGGGGTGTTTGATGTCATCCAAGGTGCTTTGACAGAAATATCTCATTTGATCTTCAAAAAAATTCCAGAAGGTAGAAAGAGTAGTCTGAGATGTAGGAAAGTTGGAAGAGTATTGGAAAATTGGTCTAGTATCTGTGAAAGACCGAGTATTCAAGCCTATAGTTTCTAGCCCCACGTTTAGTGCTTTCCATGCTATAGCTGTGTTTCTAACATGGGTGGATGGATGGGTGGATGGATGGATGGATAGGTAGATCGATAATCTTACCTAAACAATGATTTTTGGTTTTGGTCTCATGAATGAGCAGAATTGTCTCAATGTTTCCTTAGTTACATAAAGAATGTTTTTGGTAGCTATTCTTAACTGGATCCTGGATTTTTATTAAGGGAAACTAGCATGTAAAACACACACACACACACACACACACACACAATTCACAGGTAGTGTAGAGAATAATTTAAGATCAAAGTTTTGCAGTGAAATAATCATCCAGAGGAATGGAGAGGGAGCAAAAAAATAAATAATACATGAAGAAGGTTATAGAAATATAAGGGGCGTAACTATAACATAACAAGGTAGAAGATAAAACAGAGATTTTATGGAGTGATGAGAAGAAATGTAAGGAGAAATACAGGACAAGGAGACTGTACAGTAATTTAAGAAGTGAAGCCCTTCAGGACAGAGGAAGGAGATAAATGGGAAATACTAGAGAGGAAGCAAATTTTAGGAAGTGTGGAAGCAAAGCCTGTAGGCCAGAAATCTGAGCAGGCTTGAAGAGAGGGGAGGATGGTTAAATATGGAAACACAGAAAGGGATGTTTTTAGGAATTCAGAAGCTGAAAGGAAAATAAATTTTAATCACAAAACTCTGTGAAGACAGCATCAACAAGTTTGAATTGCAGGAAAGGGAACTCACATGGTTAGAAGGAAAGAATAGAAATTAGTAAGAGAAGTCTTTGGATTTCAAGAGGTAGGAAGAGAAATGATTAAGAGGAAAGAAGGCATGGTGGGTAGAGGGGGAAAATGACATGACTGGGGTCACAGCAAACTGAAATGAGGCAGAAAAGGAGCCATTCATGAGAGAACGGGAAGGGAGGGAGGGAAGGAGGAAGGAAAGGAGGAAGGGAGGAAAGAAGGAAGGGAGAGAGGGAGGGAAGGAGGGAAGGAAGGAAGGAAGGAAGGAAGGAAGGAAGGAAGGAAGGAAGGA
>NW_024412395.1:27611283-27645425 GCF_014898765.1 Herpailurus yagouaroundi | reverse complement strand
GGAAGGAAGGAAGGAAGGAAGGAAGGAAGGAAGGAAGGAAGGAAGGAAGGAAGAAGGAAAAGGAAAAAGAAAAGGAAAGAAACTAACTTAAGTTTTGTTGGGAGGGGACTGAGCCCCCAAGGTGATAGAGGCAAAAGTGGTAAGGGGAAAGTGGGAACTGGAAAAGAGAAGGCAGTAAGACTGTTATGATGCTAAAAGCACTGTTAGCAGGAATGAGGCTTTGTGTTTTTTCATTTAAGTCTATGTGTATTCGTTTCTCTTTTCTGTACGCGGGGACCCTACTGTATTTCACATATTCATATTCTACCCGTATGATCAATTCACATAGGAAAGTAATTTACAAAAATAAGCAACTTCTGACTCTTTCATGTTTCCCACCAGGTGAGGTAACCCTGATGATTATCTGTCTGTCTGAAGGACACAGTACCGCCGGGAGTGTGGCAATGGTGCCAGAGGTCACAATCATTTTTAAAACTGTTTTTTTTTTAAATCGATTCATGATTCATAGAAAGTGGGAATTATGTTCAAACATTTATGGCAAAACATACTCTAGATATTAATTTACATTGCTTATACTAAAGATCTCTTGAGTTTTTAGTTTGACTTACAGATTTTTCATCTACTTTTTATAGGTTGTATTTCATAACAAAATTGTGTCTATCCCTCAACAATTCTTTTCCTTGATACAAGACACTCATTTCTCTAGACTCAGATACTTTCTTGCTCTGAATGGTCTAAGAGTGTACTCCATGGGGTGCTAGCGTTTGGAAGGCTTTTCTCCCCGAACTATTTCTACCCTTCCTCTTTAACTGAGTGGATGTAAACCCTTTGGCCATACAATTTTCTTATCACTGTGAAAATGGGGCTAAAAATCATAACAAACATAAGAAACAGGAGGAAATTAGTATATGCCCTTCCAGACACACCCTGGACCATGTGCTCAGGCCATGCAGTTGTGCCCCTCAAGAGTGGGTTGAGCAACCTGGGGAACCTTGGTTTACCTGTGGGTGGGGATGCAATCCCTCTGCCATAAATGCAAAAAAGAAAAAAAAAAGTCTCTCATAAGAACTTAAAGCAATTCTCTTCAATACTCAATTTAATCTAATCTCTTTTTTTTCTTCTTCTTCCTTTCCTTCTTTCCTCTTCCTTTCTTTTTCTTTTCCCCTCCCTAATCCCTGACCCCCTTCCAAGATTTTCACCTCAAAGATAGAAATGCCTGAAAAGAAAACCAAAATCACTGTGCTGCAGCACTAACAAGTAATCCTGTATTTGTTAGAAACCAGTTTGAACTAAGGGACAAAATTCCCCAAAGTAGCTATGTATCTGAAAAACTTCTTTAGGTCTAGCCAGGCTATGAATGGATACATCTTTCATGTTGTACAAACGAATGCTTATGTACAGCCACCTGAAGAAAAGAAATGCCTTACTAATGACAAGCTCTATTTTACAGGAGTAGGAAACATAGCTAAGTGGCTTTTGGAATACTTATTGGACTCGTTCATTTATTTATTTATTATTAACCTTACCATATAGAGAAAAAGGAGGTGATAGGTAGGTAGCTAGGTAAGACAACAGGATGGCAGACAGAATTCCTGACCATCAGGGTAGAAGGAATTTGTAAGACATGTAACCTAATATAGTTAAGTTTGGAACGGCGCACAGGCTGGGGGTGGGGGGAGGCAATGTTTCAAGAACAATCATTGTCCTTAAACATCCTCCTAAGGCTAAGTCACTCATTTCCCCCCCCACACACCCCTTTCTTCCTAAAATTAAGGAAAGTCTTTCCTTAACTTGGGTTGCTATGCAGAGATGCGAAATCTCATTGGCTCCGAATGCTTTTCTGTCTAGTAGCGACTACTGGGAACCCTGCTAATGTGCATATTGATGTACCCTGTAGCTTCAGAGATGATGAAAGAGCATATTACTTATTTCCACAACAACAAAGCTAAGAGAAATTTGAAAGCAGCCAGTTATTTTACCTGGGGACTTTCTCCCAGGTGACAGGGTTATAGAGCCATGGAATTTAAATGTGGGGGGCAGTCCCATTTTCTAAAAAGTTTTTCTGAGGAGCCACAATACCACTCTCAACCAAAAAAAAAAAAAAAAAATTAAAAGACTGTTGCTTTCATTTGCATTCATTTAGTCAACTATGCCTAAAATATGGAAAAGACATTATTATGCTCATTCAGAGTGTATTTTATTCGTTGTTTACTAGGCTGGACTGACATGATATGATTTGTGCTTTGCGGGGTCACAACAAGCTACTTGCAGGACAATTTGCTGAATCAAGAGGATGATTGTGTCTGGTGCCAGTCAGTCGCAATTAGGACCAGGATCAGGGAGGCCCAGGGTTTGTGCATCGTCTTGGGCTAGCCGCATAGAAATCAGCTCACCTGAAACTAATTGTCACAACAGAGACCTTATGCAAATGAGCCCTGGGGTTAGCGTGGGAAAAGAAAAACTGTCGCAAAGATAGGTGACCTGCTGAGCAGGGGGTCTGTTGCTGGGGAAATCTTTGTTCAATGAGTTTAAAAATGTTTTCATTGTTCAAAATCCAAAAAAAAAAAAAAAAAAAAAAAAAGGCATACCCACTCACCAACAGTGTGGCAAACACACTCATCTAAAATTCCAATAAAGTACAAGCCTGCTTTGGAGCATGCAATAAATTGGGAGTCTATACTTTATAAGGGCTATGGCAGGAAAATAATTTTCCCTTTGCAAGGGCCTTTAAAGTTTAGGTGCTGTGGATTGCAGAGTGGGCCCACCTTGAAAATTCGCTCGGAAGGTCAGGTCTGCCACTAGCCAGCCGGGGAGGAGGATTTCTACTACCTTTCCTACCTGCATCCCAACTGTCCTTGTCTACACTGCCTTGAAGGGTGCCTGTGAGCTAGACAAGAGAGGCCTGCTTTCTAATTGAACCTCACTTTTATCTCAGGTAGAAAAGAAGGGCCAGGCAAGTTCCCTGCCACATGGCAAAAGAAGCCAGGAAACAATGGGCAGTTTCTTAAGCTGTGGTTTCTCGAATGTTCACAAAATTAAATGAAATGCAAACATTGTGAAATTCCAGGACAGGTTATGCAGCCCAAGTGATAATAGATTGTAGAAATTTAGCAAAAGAAAACTTATTTCCCGTTTCCAAACCCCTGACAAGAACATGTATAAATTAGAAATATTGTAATTCAATCTTACAGCACTCCTTTGAAATGGTCTTCAAAATGTTCAGCTTCAGAAAGCTAGATGAAGAAAAGCCATTTTAAGGTAGTAAACATATTTCTATGTTATCGTAGCAAAGTTGCCTTTGGGTTCTCGATTGATTTTTAGCTTTTCAGTCTTGTTTCCCTAAAAAAGTGTGGGTTAACATATTGACCCTACTTAGCTTTTCGCTGAAAACATGCCAGCAACATATTAAATAATGTATCTTCACACAGCAGTGTAAATCAAATAAGGGAAAAAAATGGGGAATTCTAAGCTTTTGCAAGAACGGAGGTATTTTGTGTCTTAGTGATTCCAAAAGAAGAATCATTTGAATAAAATATTTTAGGTGAGAGAAAAAGAAAAGAGAGAGTGGCACGGCATTAGCTTTGGATGCAAATGTTATTTTGTTTGGCAAATCACTGGGTCTAAGACAGTGAGTGTTTTCATTGCGTCTCCTGACGGGCCGGATTGAAATTTGGACTCGCGTCTGCTAAGCAAGCTCAGGAATCACCTTGATGGCCACCACAAAACCTAAAGACAGTTAGGCTCAAAAGCAGCACGGCTTAATCACAACTTAAATTAAAAGGAAAAAAAAAGAAACCAAACTCTTTTGTCCCTTCACCACTGTCTGAAATAATTTCCACATATAGGAGATGGTTCACAGTGGGTACGAAGTGCTCAGCTTTCACTCATCAAACTTTAATCGGAACTGCGTTTTAGTTTTTGAATAAAGAACACTTAAAAAATTTAGATGCAAATTATTTTGCATTATTCATGCTCTAAGTGTCCTTGTAGATTTAAACACTTCTGAGGCCACCTTGATTCAAGTAATTACCTAGGCCCTCACTGCTCCGTCATGAATAAGGTATTTTGTACAAGTAAAGTATGCACCCGATGAGCTTTTAAAGTGGCTTTACACTGAACTTGTGTATTGCTTCTCGTGCATGAGTGAGCCGAACACACGTCGCAATCTGTCTCAGGTGGGAAACCCTGGCTGGGCATCCATGGGTGACGGGATGAAACCCGAGCGTCTCTCTCCACACACATGCTCTGCCTTTGTCTCTTCTTAAGAATCTCAAAGTGATTCTCCTGCCTGACTCTTGTAGCTGTTTGAGAATCTAAGCGAGCAATAGATTAGGAAAAGAAACGAGAGGGAAAGTGGCAGTGGAAGTGCTTAACTCCTCCAACGCCAGAGTTCATTTAAGTGTCCACTTTTCAGACCACCGCATCTTCATCAGCAAAGGCTTCTGCGGAAGGTAAGAAGTCTCTCCGACTCTACGTGGCTCTGCGCATCTGTCTCCCCATCTGTCCGCCCGGGCTCCTCAGCGATTAGAGCTGAGTCCTCCCGCCACCACAGAATTCTTCACAAAATGGAACTGGTTTCACACTCAGAAGCGAGTGAAGAATGCTTACCATAGAAATGAAAGTGACCACAGAGCATAAATCTCTAAGTTTATCCACACACACGAAAAGAAGGTTTGTAAGAGTTAAATATAATTGGCCGAAGCTTGTAGCTGGCGTTTGTTACAAAATGCCCAAGCCTTTCCTTTCCAACTCCGTGGCTTTGAAGAATTATAGGAATTTTATGATGTGCTATTGGAGTTACACTGGCAGAGATTACAGAAAAGGGGTTAAAGTTGGTTTATGGTAGAAAAAAATTATGCAGAAACCAATAAAAATAAACACACTCCAGTAGACTAAACTTGCTGGGCTTTTAGTTTTAGTTTAACAAAGGAAGTTTAGATGGAAGTAAATGTTGCAGCTTTTAGAAAATTAGTTGACACTCATACTTGATCATCTTTACTACACAGCGGTATAATTAATATTTAAACATTCTAATAATGCAACTTGCTTTGCATGCACTTTTCAGCCTCACAACAGTATATTTTATCTGGAATTGTGCTAGCATTTTCTTGGGTACTGCCCATTTTCATAGAGTTAAATTTAAAATAGAGTAGGGCCTTAGCCCTTATGGCCAGTAAAACATCCATAGGAGAGTGAAAAGGTTTCATACATCTACCAGACAGTTTATTATCAGGACCAATATTTACCCGAGATAGTAGAGAATATACAAATTTTGTTTCATTGCCCCAGTGCACGCTTTTAAAAGAACGGAGTAGATTGACTTTGAAAGTTGCATCTAGCTGTTGTCCGCTCACTGCTTATTGTCCAAAACGGGAGAATTTTGATTTTGCGATAGCAGTGTGAAATGAGTAGGCAGTACGTGAAATACTGAACCCACCGGTGTCTGCCCATTCATTGAGGTGTCTGATTAACAGAGTGACGAATTTTTATTTTCAGTGTATGAAATCGGTTCGAGAGCATTGTCTGAGTTGTGACGGCTGAAATGCCCAGGAACTTGGTAAAACAATAAAACTAGTAAAACATAGAGAAGTTAACTAATCGAGAGAAGACTGAGCTAGTTTATTTTCACACGAGAGCTTTCTTCCTGTTCCAGTCTTGGGGCTGTAGGTGGTAGGGAAAAGTTGTTTCAGGTGCTACCCCTCAGCTCGGCCCCTTTGAAGAGTGCAAGGTGCCCAGCGTTCTTGATCTTCTCGTTTGAATGGGGGGAGAGAGCATTCTAGTTTTCCACTGTAACTTCAGTGTTCTTTAATATAAAGAGAATTCGCATGCACATATTTACTGCTCATTCTGTATAACCGAGTAGGTGTACTGAGCTGGAGGTCTATTTTGAGATTCAGCCCACGTTAACCCCTTGAGGCCCACTTCACGAGAGGTACTGCCCTGTGGGAGTCCTGTCGTTTAGTGAAGGATGAAGCTGTAATAGATCCACGGCCACGCCAACACTGGGGCATCCCGTTTCACTTAATTCTGTGAAGCCTTGAGCCGTGGTTTGCACAAATCAAATGGCGCAAATGAAAACTGCACAATTAGGCAGGTTGGATTTCGAGAGAAAAAAGATAAGCCATAGAAAAAATAGTCAATATAAAATATTACTATAGAGCAGCAATATGTAAACTAAGCTTCACATGGAAAGAACCAGAGGGATCTCATGAAGTAGCTGTCAAGAGATGGTTTGCACTGGCTGTTTTATTTCCTTATGTCAAAGAAAGTCATTTTCACAGATTCATGGAGACGATCGTTTTTATTTCTGATATTCAGAAACTGAACTGGCAGTTTGGTGTCTTTGTATTTTATTGGGTTTGTTTTGAGAAAGGGAGTTAAATGAACTCAGCTTACAAATAACTAACAGCCCCCAGACTGTTTAAAACCTGCTAGTGAGGTGGTAAAGTAGAGATAAGTTGAACCCAACTGCTGTCACACGTATGGGTTTGACAGATAGGTAAGTCCGAGAGTGGACAAAATTAAAAGCATTTTTCATATGCTAATCTCCACCTGCACAGGAATAATTTTTTTTTTAAGGGGGCAGCCTACTGGTAGAGTAAATTCAAGAGCTGTCTATCACCAGTACATTACTTCTAGGAATGGCCGTGACACAAAAAAACCGAATAACTAGTTTCATGAGAAAAGTCTTCCATAGAGTCTTAGTGCCAGATGGGTGTCACGACAGCCATGGACCAGCAATTTGTGGAAAGAAAAATGACCCATCCATATAGCTTTTAAACTCAGCTAATAATTCCCTCCATATGTAATTGGCTCAAAATTATGTCTGAAGAACTACTTGTTTAGTTGCAAACAGAGGTAAAAGGGAGAATGGTGATCTGCCTTGCTTTTCAGGTGATGGGTACATGTGAACTTCCTGGTGCGTGTGGGAGACAACCAGGGACGCCAATCAGAACCTACAGGTTAACCCACAGCCATGAAATCTGAGAAGGTTTATAGCAAGTCGGTAATAGTTTCAGTCCTCTGCGAGAACACATAAACTCAAACTTCATGCTGGGACAAAACAGGGCGGGATATTTGAGGTAGAGGGTGAGAAAACCCTCCTCTTCTTATGACAAGGCCTCTCCCATACTTGTTTAAATGCCACTGGGCTGTTATTGAATGTTCACCATTTCTCTGGGTTTTATATTCTTGTACAAGAAGCTTTGGGAGTTTCCTTTAATTTTGATAAATATTCAAATTTGCACATAATTTCTACACTTCAGTTTTGAATGATAGAAAATTTCCCATGCTTGTTGAGTTTCCTTTCAAGTAAGAAAGTAATTCTTGTAATAAATGAAAATGTTGCGTTTCTTTTTCCCAATATTGTCAAGATAATAAACCCTTACCTTCGTCTATAAATTCAAGATTCACTAATTTATTGAAATGAGAGCCAAAGTAGTCTGCGAGAAATCTTAAACAGCGAATGGTAACTCAAAGGAAATGGGTAATTATGTTATCTTAGGTAAGGATCTGCCTTCTTCTATTAGAAAGTCCTCAGGCTTGGGAAGCTTATGGTCCAAGTGCCCGTAACTGGGTGAGAGCCCTCAGTTATTATATGGTACTCCGTCAGGCCCTATGAATGAAATTGCAAGCGATGATTACGATACTGGTGTCCCTTATAAATATAGTATACCTGAGAGATGACAGTCAGAGAAAGTTTCTAGCAGGCACTAAATGAAGTGGTTTGCTTTGGCTTTACTTGCAGGGAAACCTGGTCAATGGTGATCTTACTTTTTCAATGGAACTTAAAACCTGATGCCATGTGACCGACCAGGCTGCTAACATGAAGGAGAAGAGTCGGTTAGCATCATTAACATTCTTTGATTGGCGAGCACATTAGGAGGTAGATAAGGGAGCAGTGCAGGCGACCCACCTCCTGGCCACGGGAGGACAGTGCCTGGAATGTCTGCAATGTGTTTCTATTTTTGTCACACCTATGTGTGGCCACCCATCTGGTCTGAATCAATCAGTTCCATCCCAGGGCTCTGCTTCTCTCCCAGCTGAAATAATACCCTCCTTTTCCAGTGTTCTGCCTTAAGGAGGTTCACTGTTCACAATTGCCCATGCAAGGCTATTCACAAGCCTACATGTTTGTAAACACTGGTGAACCCAGGAAGAAGCACTGGGGAGAATTAAAAAAAAAAAAACCAGAATATTTTATGGATTCACTCTGTTCTGCTAGAAAGCGTACTTGGGGGAGCTGAATGAATCATTAGCAAACTATTTGACCCCAGAAAGTAAAAGAATGATGCGATACCATTTTGTATACATATATCCTAATTTTTTTAATGAATTTTTCTTTGCTTGAGTTTAAACCATGAATTTCTGTGCTGTTTTACCTACAGCAGATAAAGCCAGGGTCTAGAAGTATTGGCCATGACTTAGCCTAAAGTATCTTCTTAGGCCATTTCTTTCTGCTCCACACTAGAATCCATAATGCTCAAGTTGCCTACACTGCTGTACCAACCCTACACCTCTGCTTCTAGATCATTTTCTTACATTCCTCATGTGCACACTCTGTTCTTCAGCAACCCGACATCCATGCCTCCCCCATCAGATTCCTGCACACCTGACAGCCTCTCTCTTGATGTTCCAGCTAGTAGACTGCTGACCTCTATTAAAAAGGTCAAGGTATTCACCAGTGAAACCTGCTTTCGTACCACATAGCACTCTTCACTCTTCCCACAAAAGACCTCAAAACTTACTGACATTGGCATTGGCGAATTAAATAACATGGCAAAAAGCAACTCATGTTCCCTATCTGCCCACTTTTCCATTGCAGTGGGAAATACCACCCTATCGTGGACCTCCCAACCGGGAACCCCAGGGTTATTTTTGTCTCACCCACTGCCTTTCTCACTCCCCACATCCAGTCTGTTAGCAACCATGGCCACTTTTTCTCCCTTTTTTTTTTTTTCTTTTGGCCAACATTTCCTGAATCCACCCCCTTCCTTTTCATTCTCATAGTTGTGGTCTTAGTGTAGGCTTTGGCCTTGGCCCACTGGGAATTTGCGGGCTTCTTCTGTATCTCCCTCCATAAGAGCATATCAAGCCTCAGCTTAATTTACCACTTCTCTGTCTGTACCTTTAACCAGCCCATCATTTTCTGTGGGCTCCATCGAGACTGTCAACTGCTCTTTGGACTATGTTCGGAATCTCCCTTTCTAGGTCTCACCTCCTCATCCAACTCCCTTCTAATGGCACTCACCTTTTTGCTGGCTTTTCCTGGGTAAGCCAATCCATTCTTTACCTAGTCATTCTCTCATTGCTTCAGAAGCTCTTCTGTGTTGTACCAATCCCTGATCGGTGCCCCCTGTGTGGCAGATCCTGAAACTTTGTAACTTTCAATAGTCCTTCCTTCCCTTCCCTCCATTCTGGTATGGCAAAGTATGGTCAATGAGAATGAGTCCAAGTTCAAAACTTCAGCTCTTCCAGTTGCTACCTATGACATTGAGCAAGTGACCTAACACCCCTAAGCCTCAGTTTCCTCATCTATAAAATGGATTCTTGTGAAAAAAAAAAAAAAAGAGCGAATTATGTTGGACACTGCTGACACATCATAAGCACCAGTTAAGTCTTTGTTGTTGTCATTATTATTGTTACTATTACTGTTTCTCAGAGGACAACTACCCAGTCACACACCTTCAGTTACCCTCACACTGTGTGTTGCTTTCTCCTTGCATGTAAATTTTGATAACACAATCAGGTTTCTTTAATCTGGTTCCATCAGTAGATTACTTCCTACAAGTCAAGGGCAAAGTTAATTGAACATGGCTGGTATCAAACCAGGTAATGAAGAAGACTTAAATGATGCTTTTTGAGGATGATTTTGAAGAAGGTGATGTCAAAGATTACGATGATAATGAGGAGGACGATGACGAAAACATGGCCAGGTGCTCTTTTGAGTTAGTACTCTTTGCTCATACAGCTAAGTCTACAGAAAACATGTAGTATTCCCCCTCAAATTAGTTTTTTCTTCCCGTTACGTGGAAACATGTTATGCGTCAGAAAATATATTGTGCAGAGTGCATGGGATTTATTTCTCAGAAAGCAGAGAAATGGTAAGAATTTTAAGTGTTCTCCATACTTATTTAGATCTCACATCAGGAGATAAAACAAATGAAAACTCTGACTTGTTAATAATTTACATTTTAGTGGAAAATTCATACATGCTGTTAAGATACCTCTAAGACCCAACACAGAAAATGCAGATAACTTACATCCACTGTGCACTCAGAATTTGTCTGAGAAGAAAACATCATCAATTTTTTTTTTTAAAAAGGTGTTTACAAGGGAATATGGACCATATTTAGGGGGTTATAATTACAATTTCAGGCAACTCTTTTGAAGTATGCTTGGAGATGATCTCTCCATTCATCAGGTGTTTCTTACAGAAAATCCACCAAGGTCTACCTCACCACCTAGGAGGTAGCTTGCAAATAGGGGATTTCTTTTCAGCAAGCCACACCATCACTTTTCTCTAACAGCTTATGCAAAAGTTTCACGGGGGAGGGAAAAGCCCAAGCCAAAAAGAAAGAGAGCGAGAAAGAGAGAGAGAGGGAGAGGAGTGTGCATGACAATAACTACCTCTGTCCCTTTGGTTTTTGTTCTTTTCATGTCATGGAACTTTTTAGCTGTGCTGCCTGGGTAACTGCTCTGGAAGGTTGGAATATCTGTTGTTGAAGGAGGTTTGTGATTGAGGGCCCTCTGACACAACCTTTTGTTGCATTGAGGTGTTTGATCCTCTTTCCTTTTCTTCTAAAACCAATCCCATCCCTTTAAAAAATGGATAACCAGCACTTCTTTTACTTATTGTCAGCTTCTGGAAAGTTACCGTGGGGGTTTGTAGAAGTTTAACTAGTTAACTCTTTGCCTGCTGAGATGCTGCTGATAAATATTCTTCTTCTGTCTGAACACGAAAGGTTTGAATCGCTTTTATCAGGTATATGCTGTTTTTACTCAGGCACAGCAACTGAAACGCACCCCGGGTCCCGAAATAGAGTGCTTGTGTTCAAGGTCTTGAAATGCGAGAGTGGTTCGGGCTTTGAAATGGGACACATCCTTATCTTTTTGTCCTCAAACCGAAACGTGTGAGAGGTATGACTCTGCCATTTGAAAAACTTGATAAGATACACTTTTTTTTTTTTTTTTTACTGCAGGAACGACAGGCTTTGGTAAAAAAATAAATGCGACGAATTACTTCAAAACTGGGAGGTGTAACTAGATGGCAATGGAAGAAAAGGGCCTCGGAATGAAAAGTGTAGGGGTCTGGTTCCAGCCTGCTGACTAAATGCTGGAATAGCTTTTCCCCAAAGGAAGGGACACGGCCCAGGCTATGGGAGAGAAAAGAAGCTTAAATGGATTATTTAACAAAAAAGCAACTTATGGCTTTTAGATAGTGACCTACATTCTGCACACAATGATGATATTTTTACGGCGGTGATAGGGTTAATAACCTCACATCATTCATGTAGTGTTTTTTGAAAATTGAATTTTACTGCTACAAAGTAAATGTAACAGCCCTCTGGAGACAATATTACAGGCACTTTATTGTTTGCTAAGCTGATGTCATCTTTCTACAGACTGACTTTAAAACAAAGGCAGAACATTTATTACAAATATCACTGTGTGAAAGGAAATCTACTGAAATATTGTTTAGAAGGTGAGCTGATAAAAAAGTATTAATACTTGGCTTTGATCATCTTACACTATAAAGCTGTGACTTCAAAATGCTTCTCATGTGATCTCTATTCAAGGCAAAAACTTCATCCTGGAAATTCCTATCCACCTCTCTACCATTATTTGCCTTCAAGTTGGAATATTTGTTTAAGCTTCCGGGGCGTTTTGGATACATTTTTACTCTGTAAGGCAATTTATTAACACAGTTGATGAGCGCTTGAGAGGGAAATTAAGTAGCACCTTTCAAAGACGATGTATGTATGATTTAAGAAACGAAGTATGGAGATGAAGCTGTTCAGTTTATATAATGAACTTTCAAAATCACCTGTAAGGGGTGGCTGGAAAGTTTGCAATTTAAATAAGCTGTCTAAGGCTTTGCCAGGCAAGCATTCTGAATGGCAGGCTGCTTGCAACTCAGAGAGTTTGGTCTCTATATCTGATGCACGTGTAATATAGCGTGAAGTTGTTTGTGGATCACACAGGAGCTTCTTAGAGCTTCATTTCCACACTGGAGCCCTTGAAAATGTATCAAATGAGCAGACACGTTTGGCTCTTCCTCACAAGGCACAAGTAATTTGTTTGTAAATCAGTTACTTTTCAAGAAAAGTTAAATTAGGGACAACTTTGGCTTCTTTGATGTTTCCCACTTGGAAAGCCAAAGAGCAAATTAATGATCATTTTGAAGTAATCATGATAATGAGGAAAATATAATTTAGCGGGCTACACTGTCTCCAAATCACTTTTCAGGTGTGGTGTATGAATAACAGCCCAAATGACCAAAATAGCCTGATGGTGTTTTTCTAAGAAAATGATTTAGTGCTCTGCTTTTGTCTCTGAAGCCTGGTTAGAAGGAAAACACGGGTCAAGGAAATTGGGTTAGAAAAAAAAAAAAGCCTGGTGTGGGGTAGGTGTAGAATTATATGAATAATGTCTAGTAGGGAGCCTGTGGGCATTCACCAGATCAGCAGACGAGAGTCTCGCCAGTGTTTGTGAGCTGCTCAGGACAGACTGATGACATTTATATCAATCAAAAATGAATCCACAGACATTTACTCAACATGCTCTGTGAAAGGCAATGTGGTAACTGGTGTATGGGCCATGCCCTGTAGAAGTCTACCTGTACTTATAGTGATTGAACCAGGAATCGAACTGCAGCATGTAAAAACCTTGGGTTGCTAATGTGTATACTTCTATATGAGAAAGCCATTGTTTTTGTAAAGCATACACCTATTTGAAGCATTTTACTGTAAACCTGCCAACAGGGAAGTTATTTTGTATTCGGCCAGTTCATTGTCATATTTGACCAATATTAGCTACTTATCTGGTGCCAGGTGCTTTAGCACCAAGGGTCCAAATGTGAGTCCTCACTGACACAGATCAGTGTCAGAAAACATAGCTTGGTGGAGTCGGAGCCTGGCACATTGTGAATGTTTTTAAAAAATCAAGATTCCATAAATACTTACCATTTCATAAATGTGCAAGAAAGCCATGAATGTTTGTTGAATGACTGATAAAAATGAATTGAGTAATACTCAAGGGAAGTCCTTGATTCCATTTATGTACCAGAAGGGGCTGAGATTCCTCCTCCTTAACCAGGTCAGCACAGCTATAAGAAATGACATGCTTGAGTTGGCCTCAAAAAAAAAAATAATAATAATAATGTTTACCATGTGAGTAAGGACAGGAATTGTCCACTGATGATGGAAACAGCACCATAGAATATGGTATGATTTACAGTGCCACAGCCCAGTTCCGGCCACTGCACACCTTCTTGATGTTGCTTTATGGATTTGACTGGTGCCCTTCTCTCGCTGCTCCCTATTGTATGGTCAGTAAAACACACACACACACACACACACACACACACACACACACTCTCTCTCTCTCTCTCTCTCTCTCTCTCTCTCTGTCTCTCTCTCTCTCTCTCTACCATTGGGATTCAATTATTCACCTCCTCAAGTAAGAACGAAAGTATCTCATTCATCTCATGAAAGAAGATAAAAAGCCTTCCTGTCCCTCACTTCTATCTATAAAACTCAATTTCAGTTGTGTACTAAGAGAGCTCAGTTCTGACCACTGGTTTTAAGCATCCAACACGTAAGAAAGAAAGAAGGGGGTGGGCAGTTAATATTTAAACTACCTACCAGTCTTGTAATAAAAGGATTTTTCAAACATTGAGATGAATTTGGTGCCAAGATGAAATCATTACAGTTACTTTTCGTCTCCAACTTAGCAAGAGATCTCATGGATGGGACGCTCAGAGCAGGACAATTTGGGACAGTTGCAACTGTATGAGGCCTGGTGTCATTACCTCCATAAATAGAATCGAGCTTCCTTTCTTCTGCAGCTCTACATTTCCTTGCCTTTGATTCTCCTCCTTTGCTTTTTCTCCTGGCAGGCCTTTCCTCTCTCCTGTATCAGCCACTCCATAGGCAGATGTGCCTCTTTTTCCATTTGCCAGACACCCCCCCCTCCCAAATCTTCCAAACTACTCCCCTTTGAAGTCTCTATTACCGATACAATCACTTTTGTTTCCCTTCCATCCCCTCTCTCTCCACTCGAGCTTCTTCTCTCCCTAACCCCATTAGTTACATCTGCTGCCCCTACCATTCAGCCTGTGTTAAATCGTAATGCGCTTGACATAACTTCAGTTTGTCTGCTAAGTACTCAATCAGCACGCACCGCTATCTTCTGATTTGTAGGAAAGGGGGCAAGAGTGAGTAAGCTGCCTCAAAATGCACTAAATGATTCAGCTCTGCCCAATTAGCCCAACTAAAATGGGAAATTGACAACTAATGATAATGAAATAAATGGGTTTTAGTTAAGAATATAAATCCCACAAACTTGGTTCCTGATGCCTGTGGTAGATACTGTATCCTTCATATGGTGCTCAGATGGCTCAGGGGATGTAAGGATGGACGAATGAAGGGAGGTGTATAAGTAATTGCAGTTTTTGTTAGTTGACTGGAGTTCTTTCCCTGCGATTCATTAATGGACTTTTAAGGGATCTGCGAGCCACCGGAAATCGCATGTAACATTGTGTACGTCCATGCATCTTCCTGGGCAGTGGGGCCCCTACACTTAATCCGATTCTTAAAAGAATCTGTGTGTGACCTCCCCAAAGGTTAAAGACCCCCGGGAATAGGTGAAGACACCTATTTTGCCGGTGTTTCCCTATGGTGTGGTTCCCCCCCCCCCACTCCCCCAGCACATTTTAATATCCTGCCTGATTCGAGCAGTTCGGAAAGTAGAAACATAGGGTTTTAAAAGAAACGTTTACCTTCTTTAAGAGGAAAAATGTTTAAACCACCTACCAGGTTATACAATTCACTTTTCGTATTATTTTAGTTTTACTACAATTCAAAGACAGGCCTTTTTTTTTTTTTTTTTAACAATGGGTATAATCACACATCTGAACATAAGAATTAGTTTTATGCAGTTCCATAGAAAACCAAAATCTTGAGGAACACTTTCAAAACAACCAGAGAAAAATAAACCATTCCTTATGTCAGTCTTGTTAGAGAGGGATTAGGAAACTGGCAATTATTTTGGCGACCTTAATTGTTGCGCGGCAGGAAAATATGTAATTAGAGCACGTTCCCAGGCCCGCACACACCTGCAGCACATCGCACAGTTTAATGTCAGCTTTCAGTGCCCGTCGGTGCCAGGTTCTAGCACAGCCAGTCACAGTGACGCTCTGAGAACATTTCGGACTCATGTGCTGTGGCTTCTGTGTATGAAAGAAGCAGGCATTTACACGACCACACAATGGGGTGCGTTGCCGCAACACTGTTTTCATTCTTTTCTGACGCCCACCTTCAGCACTGCCCTGGTTTACTCCGTTTGAGGTTTTATTGTTACGGTATAATAGTCCTGTACATTTTTGAAATTCCCTTATTATTCAGCTTATTAATACAGTACTGACTTGATTACCAGGCAGCAGTTGCACGGTAGAAGATTCAGATTCTGTGCATTAGCTAAGTCAGAAGCTGAGTACATTCTTGGTATAATGAGAACAATTGTTTGACATTTTTTCTATGTTAGAAAGATGGGCTGTGGTAGTTCTCTCTATAGTTGCATTTTGGAATTCACTGTATATTCCCTATATGTTGCTGAGTTTTCATTTTTTCGTGTAGGGAGAGCTTAAAATGTACTCTCACTAATTTGAAAGTGTTTCGGGGTATGGGAGGACTCTATCATGATTCTCATTAGCATTTGTCTTCCTTTTTCTCTTTTATTGGCTTTTTACAACAGAAAGAAAGAGCTCAGATGTTAGGAAAAGTAGCTAAACAGAAACAACAGTATGTGGGGTGTCTGTTTTTCAGATAATTCCGTAATCTGGCATTCTGATGGTTAACAGACTTCTCCCCCTGAGGGAGATACACTGTATTTTGCTATCTGACATGTTGTCATATATAAAGAAATCAATTGGTAATTAAATGATGCACCTTGTGAAGATGACAAAAGGCATTTGGTTGCGAAAAGAGAACTGGGTTTTGAGGGGTTTGTAATGAAGGCCTAATGACTATTCATAAGAGATTTTCAGTCCGTTGATCCACTTGACTGGAAAGTTCTGCCCTGGAGAGTTAGTGCTGTCAGTTTCTCTCACCTCAGAAAGCCGCCGCAATCGACGGTGTAGAGGATGAGCGGGAAATTATCTAGCTGTTGCTGCAGGCCTGTCTTAGGTCACATGCAGAAGGCACATCTGGCTTCCTGTAGGTACAACCTCAGGACATAAACTTTGGCTAAGTTTTAAACCATAAATATGTACGAGTGACACTGAATAAGTTACCTTTTATTCATATTTTCTTTATTTTAGATCGCGTGCAAGTTGTGTGGGGAGGCTGCCATTTTGGCCTTCTTCTTCTCCCAGTTTTATCAGTTGCATGTTTGCCTGTTAGGCTAACAGTCCCTGTTTGGGGAAGTTGTCAAGGACCGAATGATAACAGCCTCCTCAAACCACCATACCTTGGTGGTGAATATGTCAAAGTCACCACGAAGGAAGGTCAACTGAGGCGAGTAGAGAGCCTATTATTGGGTAGTCCTCTTGGGGGGTCCTTATTGCCCTGTTTGGCACAAGGCAGCGTGATATCAGAACTTCTACACATAAGACTACATACAGGAATTACAGAACATTGCTCTAGCATCTGTAGAAAATGACAACAACAAAATCCATGCATTCAGAAGCTACCAGTGACTCTCAACCGTGGGCGAGGCACAGTACTAGCCTCAGGACACAGAGATGAGGGAAACGAAATCTCAGCCCTCACAGTTTCTGGAGAAACAGACCAAAAAGAAGAGAGTTGTACTATAACACGGGAAGAGCTGTGATCGAGGTGTATAACAGCACAAGTCTTCGAAGCCAGGGATGGATTTTCTAAGAACGGTTGGGGTCCGTAGGTGATGTAAAAGATTCTTGCACGTGTTACTCCTTTCCACTGACTGGCAGAGCCGATCTAGCCAATGAAAAGTGAGTGGAAGGAGTGAGGCGCTCCCGTGCTTCCCTCTAGAATCCCAACGAACGGTAGTGGCCGGCACTTCCTGTACATATTTACTCTTGGAAAGCCGTCCTCCATGTTCTTGTATCCGCAATCTCACCTAATCAAAGGTAAACACATTTATCACCTCATTAAGGCTTGGCTTATGGCCTCGTGAAAGTGCCATTTGAGGTGGAAATGTCCATCAAACTCCTTGTCTGGAGCATCTGTAAGGGGGACAGACTGGCCAGCAAAGCAGGCTTTAATCTCTCGATATCAAAACAATTTAACACATAGCGTGTATTTGAGAAGATGTCACTGATGATCCCTCCTTGTGTGTTGTGGTTACTGAGTTGTACTGATGTGTTTGCTGGAGCTGTCAAGGTGGACCAAATGAATGGACAGATGCCAAAAAAACAATTATGCCTATTAATGTACATTGATTGCTTGTTTAGGTTATAAAGCAAATTAAAAAATACATTAGTATTTAAACCCTTTTATAGCTGGGCTAATGATGACTTGTAATATAGTGTCTGGTAAAGAATATTCTATAATACCTGTGAAGCCCAGCTATGTTATCTAATTAGTCGATTTTGACTTAAGTGGCTATAATTACGGAAGTGAATAGTCGCCTCTCTAAATAGCAAAATGGTAGATTTAAATATATAAAGATGTTGACTTGATTATTTAATATTTGTCGCAAAGACAAACCACCTAAATAGAGAGATTAATTCCACATCAGTGCAACATTAAAAGGGAGGGAGGATGCCAAGAATCCCATTAATTTGGGATATAAGTGCCTGAAATTTCCTCGAAACATTTACACCAAATAGCAGCGACAAGATGATAGCAAGCAGTTCTCTCTAAGGAGAGAGAAGTAAGGCCAACACGGTTGGAAGGTGCGCAAACTCACACACCTGCATTAAGGATGGTGCGTTCCAGCAGGTGCCAAACGTGGCCACCATTAACCGAGCTGTGAGGCACTAAGCTAGGTATTTTGTGTTTCCTCAGGTCCATTGCCCCTTGCTCCATGAAGCCTTCCCCGAGTGCTCACTGTTTCCTTTACTCTGCCACGAATCTATGCTTTCGATAAAGATGGCACTACGTGAAACCATAGCAGGCCACTTGTACATCATTGTTATTCTCCCGCGTGTTTAAGTTAGATAACCCTGCTGCCAAGAAAGCTTTCATACGTATTTGCTTAGTTGAATGGCCAACTTGAAGGAGAAGAGGTGACCTCTTTCTCTCTCTCTCTCTCTCTCTCTCTCTCTGTGATTTACTTTGGCTATTACTTTTGAAACATACATGATATATCCCCCGATTAGATCGTGTTACCTCCTTCACCGGCTGTCTGGGAATTTCCATACTTCCTGACAAGAACTTCGGGTGAATTGGCGTATGCCGTTTTTCTGCTCCTCTCCCTATTTCCTTCAAGGCCTTTGAGTCATAAGCGTTCAGTACCACAGTGAATAATCAGTGCGATAGCCACGATTTGGTTTTTCCTTTTAACTTTTGGGGGTTACTTTTGAACACAGTACAACTGCTCAGAAGGGCTTTTTCACAAATTGTTTACTGTGGCAGTTGCTACCCTATTGGGCTTTTCACCCTGAACACGCAGGCGGAGAGCATTGATGTCGGTGTAGCAAATAATGTGTACAATTTTTAAAAACCCTGAATTTACTGAATCCCCATATTATGCTTTCATGCTGCTCTTTCAGAAACTATGCTAATACAATACCCCTATAAACCGATCTTGGTCCTGGCAGGCCCTATTGGAACTAATGGGGCCTGACAATTCTTCAGTTAAAAATTATACATGAGGGTCACTTTCCCTTAAATTATCTATTGTATGCCAGCTGTTCACAACTGCAGCGCTTCACCTTCTTTGCACTGCTAGAAATGTCTAATTTCCTCATAATATCCGTAGCAACTCCTCTCGTGGACGGCCCGGAAGGTAGTGACACTTCAAGCACACCTTCGCGGAAATCACACGGGAGCTAGATTTTCTGTCTTCTTTATTTTTATTTTCTTTTTGGTCCTGGAGAATGTTTAGATGGCTCCTTTCGCCTGTTTCATGCCACAGCACTTGAGTTATATCATAATTTCTCATTTGCCGCACAACTTTATTCTATTTTTATGCTCCTAAATGACGCAGCTTTAAGTACCCGTGAGTGGCACTTCCGTGCTGTGAGCGCCATCAAAGCCAACCTCAGATAGATAAAACTCCTGGCGTTGTTGGGTTTTTTTGTTTGTTTGTTTTGGGTTTTTTTTGGTTTTGTTTTGTTTTTTTGCTGGGGAGGGGAAAAGATGAGTCGTCACCAAGAAGCGCCTTTTGTTTCTGAGGCCTATGAAAACTATGGCCCATAGAACCATTTACCAGAAAGAAAAAAATCACCCAAGTCATGTGTCTGAATGAAGGCTCTCTTCTCAAACGTTCCTCATTGCTACAGAGCAGTTATCTTTGGATTATAATTAAAAGGAGGTGTTTTTTTTTTCTCTTTTATTCTTTTTGTTTTTTTTCCAGAATGCTTCCAAGTGAGGTATTTCCCCCAAAGTTATTGGACCTTTTTACCAACAAGTGGCTGGGATTTTAATGAGCTTCCCACTCCCTACCCCCACCCCATACAGAGTAATGGATGGCCAAGAGTGGATGTGGTACAAAGGTGACACATTTAGGGATATTTTCTGCCTTATTGGTAAAAATGGGGAGGTGGGGTGAGAGGATTTCCTTGATGAAGTAAGTGTGATGTTAGTAGTTATTTCTGTAACTCGGTGAAAATACTGCCTATTTAGGGCCTAATTTTTTAGCATATGTTACCATGCATGTGCTAGAACGGTGGCCAGTGCTTTCTGACTCTTTTGGCTATTGAGGAACTTGCAGGTTATAACTAGTTGCTGTAGAAACCTGGTCATCTGGATGCTTCTCAAGAACACACGATTATTTTTGAAACCTTGGTGCATAAGCCAGAGACTGCAGCAGTTGGACAAGGTCACATATCGGTGGCAGCGACGTGTCTTTCCCCTTTCCATTGTGTGATCCTCCGGGGTCTGGGGCATTAATATGCAACGGTTCTGTTTTTCTTTCAGGAGGACTTGTAAACTCTTTAAACAGAGGCACACAGTTTGCAATTGTTGCGGTACTGAGTGGGTGTATAGAAGCTGGGGCTGCAGCCTTGTCCAGTTGCACATAGAATAAAACTGACAATGATGCAATGGGCCTGGCATGTAGACAAGTCCGTGGGATGGATGAATGGTGCGGCTCTTGCCGTCCGTCCGGTGGTGGTAGGCCCTGTAATAGCTAGCGTAGGAAGGGTGGTGAAAATTGATATGCACTATTACTACATGTATAAAACTTAACACTGGGGCCATTGCACAGGTGGGGGGTTCCTGTTTATTGATTTTTATGACTTTGTTAGAACATACGCTTAATGCTTTTATACTGCAGGAGCTCTGGGAGGGCTCACCTTGGGTAATAAACCTTTCCGTACTTTGCAATCGCTCACGATTTACATGGGGACTCACATTATCCAGCACAAAGCTCGGCATCCCACCACCCCCCCCCCACCCTGTCTACTTGGGTTGAGGAGTGCTATAAAAAAAAAAGCAAAGAAAATAACTCTAGCACTTACTTTGAATTTTTAAAAAACCTGTCCACTCCTGCTATGAAAATGGCCCCTAATTCTCATTACTCATATTTCCAAGAAAAAATTAGTCACACAAACTTATGTTATGTGTTGTCTCAGAGGTTGAAAGCAAATTAGGTTTCCAATAAGACAGTACATCAAACAAAGTAGCATGTTCTTGATGCCGATGACTTTTTTTTAGAATTATGGTTGGACATTTTTGGCAGACAGATTGTCTTTTGCTCTATCAAAATGACAGTTTCTTTTGTAACTGCAACATTCATAATTAGAAGGAGAGAAGCAATCTGCCCAATTTAATATACTAAAAGAAGTTTAGAGTCTCTGCTAGTAATTTCATTATTTTAAAATTTGAATTAATTGACTTAAAATAATACAGTTAAGAAGTATAACTAGCAGGATTATGGAGAAAGGTTTCTTTTTCCTTAAAAAAAAAAAGAGCACTCTTAGTATTATACTTCAGATGAGATTACAATTTTCTGTTGATGCCAGGTGCCCTGTTCTAAGATTCAGAGCAGGAATGTGAATATTCATCCTTGCAACAGGGCTGAGAGACGTTGTGGGGAAAACCCTGGGAACAAGGTCACTTTAAACAAAAAAGTTCTCCAAGTTTCCCATGCTTAAGAGGCTGGCTGGGCTTAATTAAAGTCAATGGATGACCAAAAAGGGGGGGGGGGGGGGGGAAAAGAAAAGAAAAAAAAAAGAGGAAGAAAAGAAAATGAAAGAAAAAAGCAACAAACCACCCCCACTTCAATCTCTTTCTGGGCCACCATTCACATTCCATACCTTAGCTGTTGCTGTTTAACCTCTTTATATCTTTATATCAAGAATACTATTTCTTCAATCCCCCTAACAGCACTGATGTGCCCACCGGTGAATATCACTCTTCCGCATTCTGCATTCTACGTCTCCGACCTATGTCACTGTAGGTGGCCCTCGCCCGCCGCCACCACCACAACAGAAACAAATCCAGCATCGTACTCAGAATGAAATCATCATAACATAGCGACCTTGTTCTGGACGTGATGTTTGGTTTCAGCAACCTTCTTTTATGCAGCCCTGGGCAAGCTTAACATTTCCTGTTGGCTCAGACGGTTACCTTTCTTCATATTTTCTTCGGGCACTCTCTTTAGGGGACCCAGGATGCTGCGTGCCCAGGATGCACAGGGCCAGAAGTTGTGGAGACTGAAAATTCACAAGCGTGGAAGGCCTGTTTTCCTCCTGTGTAATGGAATGAAGCCTCCGTCCATCTTAAAAAATACATACATGGCAAGATCTCTTTTCACTCTTCCTGTATCATTTGTCACACTCAGCTCTAAAGGAAACCAACTCCTTAGCTCTCTTACCTTATTTTGTACCTTAGCTGACTTTCATCTTTGCATGAGCCATCAAATCTGGATGTGACAAATACACGCGTTGAAAAAAAAAAAAAGCGCTTCATGTATGAGTTGGTGGGTGTTTTTCTCTCCCACAAGAAATAACAACACTAAGTATTATGTACATTTTGGGGTATGTTTATAAGACGGCAGGAAATTTTTTAACCCTGAAAACTTTCTGATTCTAAACTATGCTCTAAGTCTACAGGGGCTGTGTTCCAAGTCCTCCACTCTTTTACAAGTGTGTCGCTCACAGACCCGTTAAGTGGGAAGGCAAACTTCCCCATGGCGGTTCTGAAGTATGACGTCAGGCTTAGCTGCCAGGTACTCGGAGCACTTACTCTACTGGACGCCTCCATTTCAGGGCCGCCTCTTGTATTTGGATGGTTCCTTGTATCCTTTTTCGCAGTCCTCTGTCCTGGAGAAGCGATGCTCTGTTTGGTTCTTGTTTGTCCTAATATACTCAAGTTATATATCAAAAGATATACACATTTGTATAACTCAGGAAGCCAGGGATTAAAGCACAATGTATCTTAACACAGCCTCTTCCGAGGTCTCTAAGAGCTATCTAATGCTTAAGTCTTGGGTTAACAGGGACTATAGGATTATAGTAGGTTGTGTAGATACTTGTATCTGTACATGCGTATGTTTGCATATGTATATACCTGTGTGTGTGACTTAGGGCTATGCTGACATATTATTTTCTATCTGTTCATTTATTACAAACAGCAGGCGAGCAGACATTTCACCTCTCCTCTCACTCTGGTCCACATCATTTAAAAAAGACTGCAGGATTTCCATTCTAAATTAAATACATCTAAGGGTACATCTTTTATCAATTCTTTATTCTTAGTATCTCAAAATTCTGAAGTCTTCTTCCTTTGTCTCAAAAAGGGGAACTGCTGAAAGCATTTCCACCTGGATGCTTAAATTATTTAAGTTGCAGGAACCAGACCTTTTCCCTCCTGAGTAGTTGTGGGTTTTAAAGGCTAAAATTGCTTCATCATGCCAAAGTGAAAGTATGCATAAATTATTTAGTTAAACCTGAGAAAATACAGACTTTTCCCAGTGATCTTTCAAGGGCTGCCTACTTAAATTTCAGAAGAATGGGCAGGATTTTTTTTTTCTTTCTTTTAGAAAATTTAAGTATCTGCTGTGTCTTCCAGCAGTTGAAATGTGAACGAAATTACAGGATGGTGATCTTTGAAAGTCCAAGCCTCATATTGTCCAGTATATCTATATCATGCCCAAGGTGCATACTGTAGACTGAGTCAATACCAGTAAGACTCATCCAGCTGACAAGCATCGCAAATTATTTTGAGTGTATTCTTATGAAAGTCAGGTAACTTATTACAGATCTCTCCCTGATGCTAATGTAAACACCAGTGAGTATTTCCAGTTCAGTGTCTATTCATTCAGAGTTTATATTTCAGTTATAAAAATATAAAGGAAGGCAATTTTACAATATTATAAATCATGTTTAATTGATACCCCCCCTTTAATTTTAGTAAATAAAAATGCCTGAAAATGTGAAGTAGTATGTGGTATGGTGGTGGTGATGTGTATGCTTGATGACATTAAAGAACCAGTGAAAACAGCCCACAAACATAGGCAAAAGGGGACGGATGTCAAATTCTTACAGAGTATAAGGGACTCAGTTTCCCAGGTACATTACAGAATCCGTGACGTTACGTATCTGGTCTCTAAATTAGTCTTGGCATTAATACTCCAATGGCGTTCTCATGACTGAGGGAAGAATAGTACATTTAATCGAATACCTAACCTCAAACCCTCAAAGAAACATTAATTGGGACAGAAAAAAAATGTCAGCCAGAAAGTTACGTATAGGAGTTATTTAGTCTTTTGTGGAATCCGTTTGAAGTTTACGTTCAAATACATTGGGAGATGAGAGTGACTACGGTAGAAGAGCAACATGTAACTGGTGAGTTGTTATTTAAAAACATAAAAATTTTAAAAAAACTTTCAAACACGATAAAACCTCTTCCATTCCCCAACGATGGGCATCACTTAATCCATTGATACATGTTTGCCATGTTGCAGACCACATGCTCTTCCTCCAATCTCATTTGGTTTTTCTGCAACTTTTAGTTCAGTTGCTCCCAACCTTGGCTTAGTTCTCCCCTTCTCTCCATTTCTCGTTTTTGCCTGGGCACGGATGTGTCCACTAAGTCAGATGAACGAGATGAGTATTACACCTATGTTACCGTATGCTGCTAAATAGTTAGAAATTCTGTCTTGGCTTTTGTGTGCTGACTTAGATCTGTATCCCAGAGGTGACAAGAAAGAGCACAGGTAGAATGTGGGGTCAGATTGGATCTGGAGGCAGGGACCAGATCCAGATTCTGCCCTAAAGGTAATTTAGGGGGAAGTCCATTAAGAATTTGAGTCTCGGTTTACTCATCTATAAAACCATGATGATGATAATTGCACCTTCTTCCGTCAAAGGACTGTTATGAGGATCAAGTGGAAAATGGCTATGACTGGGCTCTGCTGTTGGTAGAATAATGCATAAATGTCAGGCATTCTTACATAATCAACCTGGCCTCCCAAACACAGGAGAAGAAAAGAGTTTTTAAGGCACACACGTGACCCTGGGAATGGAGCTATTATATATAGCCTGTAGAGACAGTGCATTTTCTTCTACGTACAAACATACCCCCCCTGTGGGGGACGCCTCTCTGGCCAAGACAATGGTGGGAAAACCCTGGCTGGTGGCGGTGGTTGTGCTGCTGGGATAACTGAGAATAGACAGGAGGGTGACTTAGCCGTCAGGTGGCTTCTTTCTAACTGCAGCAGGTTCTCAGATCCCTAGGCTGGCCCAAGATGAGAGAACAGTCAGTAAAGAGAGTCTGGCACAGCAAGCGTCTCGGTGTCATCTGATTGTGAAATCTGCGTGTTTGCATTCTCATACAGTACTGGAGCTTAAGCCCTGGCCACTGTACGATGACTATGCAGGAGAGGATCTGGGTCCAAGGTGGGGGGAAGGGAGGTGTTTCTGACCCAAGAAGAAGGCTTGATTAGAGTTACTTCAAGGAATTCTATTGGATAATCCCAACCAACCATATTACGGCATCAATTATTATATTCTGTGTAATGATTTTTTTTCTAAACCAAATACATAGTATGTTGAAGAATTTTACAAAAGGTCCCCTGTTTGAACCAGTATGAACTAGGACAGAAGTAGTCAGGACTGGTCCAGGAAGGAAAGAAATGAGAAATTTCGAACTTGTCCAATTGCCACTGCAGTTGTTTGAGGAAAATTGAAATGAAAGAAGCCAAAAAAAAAAAAAAAAAAAAAAAAAAATTTTTAAAAACTTTTTTTTTTATTCAAAAAAAAAAAAAAAAAAGAGCCCACACACTTATCATTGAACTGTCCGCTTCTGAAAGGAGTTGCAAGAGTCCCTCATATCCACTCAACTGTGCGTACATGTTAAATTGTTGTTTCCCTTTCCCTTACACTACTACAAGAGAAAGGAAATGCCTAGGCAAATAAACTCTGTTAAAATAACTTTACGGTTGTGACACAGTTTGACAAAAGCAAAGGAAATTCAGAGTCACAGCTCACACTCTATCCTCAGCTGATTCCACTGTGGAAAATAAAATGCTTTAAACACACACGCGCGTGCGCATGTGCGCGCACGCCATGGAACAAACCTGGGATAGACTCAGTCTTAAGAAATGGGCTTCTCAAGCGTTGAAGTCTCTGACTTTTCCATCTTTGAGTCATTATAATAGAGTTGCAATGTATGCATTCATCATAAATCTGGTCAGAGTGAAAGAAAAGTATTTGGCTGAGTACTATTTGCAAAGTATAAGCCACCTCTATTTTTAAAGACCATGTGATTTTAACTCAAAGCAGTCTCTCCTTGGGGTTCAATGAGCTACCCTGAAATAGATTTTAATTGTCATGACTACCTAGGATTTAGGTAAGATAACAAATTTGCTTCTTTCCAACAGTCCTCCAAGCACCATAGCACACACAGAGGGAAACATTTTGACCAAGATCTCATATTCACTACTGCTATGCAAATTATAAATCTAACAGAGAGGTGATATATCATTTTTATTAAACTTATAATATGCTGCACAAATAGTGTTTACATAGACGAGTATAAAGTTAATTCCCTCCCGGGAAGCATTTCTAAAAAATATAAATTGTACTTTGAGAGTTAATCAATTTGCTTTTTCTCTTTTGGCATTTTAATTGAAGCCTCCAAACTGTATACTTCCTCAAAGTATCAGAAAGCAAATATCAGTTGTGTGGTTGTAAAATCAACTCTTAATTTTCTTTCAATGAAGTAGCAGATAGGCAGCCTGTAAATTTCACCTATATTACTACGGAGCTGCGGCGCTATAAATTCAAAACAGTGTGCAGGTTGGTAGAAATTGAGGTCCAGGCAGCAAGGCATGTCCATAAACTTTTCTCAGGTTATTGGAACAGAACGAATCAAAAGCGGTTCCTGGTTGTATGATATTCTCTTTTGATAGAGCAGACTTCTTGTCGTTAGCAATCCAAGAGCAGAGGTTAGTCAGAGCAGAATGTAATTTCTAGCAATCTGACAGACCTGCGGATTGAAGCGGCAGGTTTTCCCTTCCGATTTCAGGGAATTGCTTCTTACTGTGACAAATGATTAGCTGTTATCTCTGACTGAATTTGATTTCTACAAGCAGCTGAGTCAGGTAACTTTGCAGCATTTGAGGGGGTTTTTACAGGAAATGAAATCGGCTCCCTAGTCATATGTGGACCAAATGAAATCTTCCCTGTCAGGGCAAAATTGTGCTTTTGGTTAATTGGAGGCAGATTTAGCATAGAGGGTGTGTGTAGTGATGTGTGTGATGTGTGTGAGGAGTGTGTGTGTGTGTGTGTGTGAGAGAGAGAGAGAGAGAGAGAGATGCTATGATGGTATAGGCAGGCACACCCATGTGCACATTCACATACATGAGGATAATTTCGTGGCTCTCTCCTAACTTTCAAAATCCTGAGTTCAAACAAAATGCCTACCTTCTGCACAGGGTTGACACTTTTAGTCTAAACTCCAAGTGAGGACAATCATATGGGCATCAGAATGATGAGTTCCCAAATAAGAACGTCCTGCTTTCCAAAGAGTTGGAACTGCAATATTGATCAAACTACAATAGATACTGAGCATGGTTTTCACGAAAATATGCATCAAAGGGCAGCTGCTTTCAAAGCAAGAGGTTTAGGTAAAATAATTCATCCTTAATCTCCTCCAGGCTCCAGTCTACATTTTGAATTGCGAGGGGTTCCAGTGATGGCAAATGTCCTCTAGATGATAAAACAAAACAAAACAAAACAAGCCTGGCATGGGAAGTTCTGAGTTTACACAGTGCCCCTTGTCATCTGCTTCTGACGGAGCCTTGACAGTGTCTATACAATTATGACCTGGCTTATCCTTCTGTGTATTGTTAGTAATTGCTCTGGATATCCTGAGTTTGAATAGTTCACTTTTAGTATTTCACCCGTTTGTGAGTCTTCTAAAAAGTGACCATGGATGTTTTGTTGTTTCTAATCTTATTTTAACAACCGAAAATAAACTGGATTTTCCAACTGTCGAAGCAACACCGTTAGGGTCACTATTAATAATATACCTGACTTTGTGATGAACATAATGGACTTTGTTTATAAATCCTAGATGAAGACAACAGAGACTGGTGGTACCTAAGTGAAAAGTCACACTTTTCTCAGATGTTAGCGTGCCATTCCTAGGTTTATATGAATAATTCGAATACGTCCTTGCCCTGTCTTCCAGACTTTTGTGGATCATAGCTACTGTGAGCCTTAGTTGTGCTAAATTCTTTACTTAGATGGATGTCCCCTATGGCAGATACGTGTGGACCTCTCCCTCTCATTTGCTAGAGAATAATTCTTTTAAGATATCAGTTCTACTTTTCCCCAAACTTCTTTGGCTTTCTATTGAATGGCGTAAACTTATCATTCCACGCTGGGCTGCCCCTCCCCCTTGCTTCCCTGGCCACAGAAAGGGTAGGGGGGAGGGTAGTTTAGCCCACACCTCTGGTTAGTATTAATCACACAGACATCAGGTAATCACCTAAGTGCACTCAGACATACTAATAGAATGATTTACAGACCAGGCCTTTGTGTTTTTCTAAATCTCATTTTAATTTATTTAAAGTGACAGTGAAGCTAGACTCCAAGCTAATGAGTCTATGCATAGAAATGATTTCTTTTTCCGCCTTTGTGTTTGCTAAAAGTTTCTGACTCTGAAATCTGAGGGGGGTGGGGGGGAGCCAGCGAAAAAGGAGTTGAAGTAAAACACAGCACGAGAAAGTAAGGAGCAGGCACTGGTAAAAGATGAGAAATCTGATCTGATGGTCAGAGACCTGCCCTGGGTCCAAATAGGCCTCGTCCTATCCAGAACTGTCCAGACCAGACAGATGGGGACTTTGGAATATATATTTTAACGTCACACTGTCTGTGAGGCGACCGAAATCCTTCGGTATCTAACAGATTGGCCTTTTCTGACCAACAAGCGGTTGAGAAGGCTATAAGGCTCTGTTGTAATGCATATTAAATATAACGCTCACCGCTTGGCTTGGCCTAACCTTAGTTGTATTAACAGATTGTTTGTTTTGATGACTGTGCCGTGAGCGTGCCAGATGATAAGGAAATGGTTTTGGATTAGTTAGGACCCATAATATAGAAACTAAATAAGATGCTAGACTTACAAGGCTATACATTTCCTGTAAAAAAAAATGAATTCCCTTATCAGGATTTACTTGAAAGGAATATGTCTTATTACAGAAGGAGAATGCCTTGAGGAATGTGGGAAAGATTAAAGGCTTTTGTCAGTAGTTTAGGTTGGGACCAGGTTTCCTGTGTAGCCAGCCCTCCTGTCCCCACGTAAATGTTTTGCTTTTCCTCCTCCTCTCTCTTTCTCTTTAAGGGGAAGAGTAAGCCCTCCTCGCTGCCTGGCGGTGTCAGATTAAATACCGAGATGGCGACAGGAAAAAGGCTGGAAGGAAAAACAAAAGACAGGGGGTGAGAGTTATCAGGTTGGCGACGGAACTGCAGGCTTGTCGGACTCCAATTTACAGAAATCCAAACAGATTTTAGTTGACACGATCTGCAATCATTACCGCCGGAGCAGAGCTAATTAAGAAATTAGCTTTCCTGATTGCCTGTTCTCACAGTGATGAGTAGTTGAATAATGTTGTATGGCTGAAATGTTCTAAAACCAGACAGTTTAACAAGTGTTTAGACTTTTGTGGTGATGCTGTATTTACTTTATCTATAATATCTCTACTGCATCACTATTTGTTTTCTCTCCTTTGAGGCACCCCTTGATTGTTTTTTTTTTTTTTTCCTTTTGCTTGGTTCACCCTCTCCCTCTTGGCATTCAATCAAGGCCTCCCCTGGCTTTAGCAGCAGAAAGGAGAGCGGGGTCCTGCAAACGTGTGGTGTGCCTCACAGAAAAAACTTATCAGAAACTTGGGACGCGTTAAAAAAAAAACGTATTTCCTACCTAGTTACACATTTTTCACAAGAACCTGCGCGATCTAAAGTAGTATTTGATACAGACATTTCTGCACATGACTCAGTACAGAGTTTATTATAAATACTATGTGAAGGCTTTCTTTAGATCAGTACAAGTGCGTTGAAGTCACTGGGAAACGTGGCTTTGGACCTCAGATATGTCAGAGGACAGGGTTACAATCCTTCATCTTTCCCCACTGACCTTTGGGGGATGCAGCCTTTTTAATCCTTCCTACAAATTGTCAAACACATAGGAATGTAGTATCTGGGGAAAAAAATCGTTTGATTTAAAACTCGGACGAAGCGATGAAAGGTGAGTGTCCTGGACCTTAGGAAACAGGATCCACACACCTTGGGCGGCGCTATGCCGTATGCACACGTGCTCGCGTGCCCGTAACCACCAGACAGCATGAGAGGTAAAGGTTGCTGCCAAAAGAGAACAACTTCTTTCCGAAGCTAAAGAAGACTCGCTTGATTATAAACTTTTTCGCAATACAGTTAAATAATAGAGATTTAACGCAGGTGTGCAGGTGTCACTGTCAATACCACAGCGGGAGGTCAGAGTATCGCTAACTTCCAGGATGCTTCCTGGAAGAGGAAGTTACACAATTCAAGATGCTTATCCTCCAGGATTTCCAAGTTTTAAAATGTAAATATTGATCTATGGGAACAGCAGAAATTTCCAAGTTTTGTTCTAGTACACCTTTAAATAATTTCTACACCTGTCTAAGAACACTAAATACTACTTTTTCTTAACAGAGTCCAACACCACCTTTAAATTACCAACATAAGAGACACTAAGCCAATAAAATGTGCAGTTTCCTTCTGGATGTTTATTTTCCTAAATACAAATTGCATTTCGACTGGGAAACAGTGGATTAAATACTAGAAACATCTTTTCTCCCGTGGAATTCTCTTTCCCCAATTTACCTGAGAGAATCTTATAAGGAATGTAGATAGACTATTACTTCCTAAGTAAATTTAAATTTAACACCAATTTACTCACGCTAGTATTTCTATATTGGAACTAACAGCTTCCATAAGACCTCTGCAAAGTGCCAGAAATATGATCTCATGCGTAGTAACAAATTTAAATGTGTTTTATTTTGCATGTCCCTTTTCCCTGTGCATTTTCCTCATCTCTTCCTTTCCGTGACTCCCTACTCCCAGTTTCTAAACCTCTCTCCACTCCAGAGACCCAGGAACACTGCCTAGGGAAGGAGCTAACTTGGAAAAATGCACCAGACTCAGATCTGCTATAAGTAACACGTAATTCTTATCCACACACTTTTTAAAGATTTGAAAGTAAAATTAGTATATTTCCCCCTGGAGTCCCTACAATCGATAAAACATAACTTAGTACTGGAGTCTCTTACACGCCACCCTAAAATACCTCATCAGAAAGACTCTGTGTCCAAAATGCCAAAGGTCACCTGCCCTTTACTGAAACATTGCAAAAGTCTGACAACTCTTCTGACTCTGACTTATGCAAATCCCTGACTCAACTGGACTCGTCAAGTGCTACATGTTTTCATCCTTACTCGAGTCAGTTTGTAACCTTTAGCAGATCATTTCAGCCCAGTTTTTGTCCTTTTCGTCAAGAATGATGAATTTGGTTTCACGGTCACTGTAAGCTGAAGGACGTGGTGACCACATGAATGGTCAGAAGCAAGGCCAGCTCTCAAAACGGCCACCAAGTCTGTGTCAAGGCATCCACCTTTGTTCTGATCCAGAAGGGAAGATACAAAGTTTCACGTCCAAACTTCACCTTGTGCTCAATCCAGCTGGGTCTGAATTGTAGCCACAGCCTGCGCTACCAGCAGCTATTCGGGTTTTTAAAGATGTACTTACTATAGGTGTGGGCGGGTTTGGTTAGTAGTGTTGTTTGCTAGGGATGCTTGGTGTGGCTGGAGTAGAGGGGGACCTGTCATTGATGTTCCTTATGCTAGTGTGGGTTTCAGCTCCCATCTCAAAAATCAGGGTGGTAATAAGCAAGGAGCCCAGAGGAAACCACCGAGCACGTCTTCCCAAATAGCTCTCCCTGCCTGTGTTCGCATGCTACCCAGACGCCCACACCCTGCGTCCGCGGCAGCCTGCCTCCTTCTGAGGTGCAGTGCGAGAGGCCAATGTCAGGTTTCTCTCAATCTGCAGCAGAGAAGCTGCTGTCAGTCGGCCGCCCCTGGCAGTGAGGGCAGCTCACCCGAGTGTGGCTTCCTTACCACAGGGCAGGCCGGCTGAGAGCTCGGCCAGTTTCTCTTCCTGATGCTGCTTGACTTTTCTTCTCTGGGATTTCCAAGGCATGGACGCTCATTTGTCTGAAACTCTCCTAAACCTCCCGACTAAAAAATAAATACCTAAGTACGACATAAGCAGCGCGCACAGGCAGGATAATTAGGATTGATGGGCTCTTTTAGGGGCACCAAATCCTCATCCTCCCCTTTCCAGTCACATTTCTCACCTGCTCACGCGGTGCCCACCTGTGGCTTGCTGGCATTGCCACTGCCTGCGAATGGGGAGGTTTCCAAGTTCAAAATGAAGGCTGGATCTTCTATGGTAGGACTCTACCAGGACTGTGGGGAGTTAGCGAAGGAATTAAGGACAGTATGTTGTCCTAGTTTGTGTCACTGCTCCCTTGTTTATGTTCTTCCCCCGACTATTCCCACACCCCCTCTCCAGATTTTTGCATGGCTTTTATAGCCTCTAGTAATTATATCAGCAGCATGGAGTCTATTTTTATCTCTTTTGAATGTGTGCAACATAAATGTCAAAACCCATAAAATCTCTTTTTAGCACGTACCTTGCGTGCAAGGTTTCGGAAAGTGTGATGCAGCATTCAGGGAGATGTTGCATTTTGAGGTCAGACAGATGAAAACTGGAAAACTCAATTTCACCACTTAGCTGCGCGAACTTCCAACAAGCCCCTTATCATCTAGAACTTTTGGCTGCTTGTTCTGCAAAATGGAATTCTATACGATGGACAGCACCACATTCTAGTCACTTATTTCATGTCTGGGATGCCCCTTTCTCACAGCAGGTATCTCCAAACACCTAATTTTGTTGTTGTTGCTGTTGTTGTTCTGTGCCTACGTGTTAAGATCTTTCAATGCCCTCCACTGCCCTTTGCCAAACTTAGAACCAGAGAAAGAACAAAAATATTACTGGGTCAGCATGAGCACTGTGAATTATTACAGGATCCCATCACAAAATTATTTATTACATGAGAGAAACACACAGAAGCCACCGTCACCTAAAACTTTCTCTGCACTTAGCAAACAATAATAATAACATTAATAATAATACCACCTAGCATTCGCATGTGCCGGACTCTGGGTATTTTGCGTGTGTGGATTCATCTACATCTTTACAACTACCCAGTGAGGTAGATCCTGTCTTTATCTCTCCATTCAATAGAGGAAGACACTGAAGCAGGTTGAACATCTTGCGCAAAGTCACAAGTTAGTAAGTAGAAAAGTGAAAATTCAAATTTAGACAGCCTGACCCCAGAGCCTACGGAAACATAAAATGTAGGAGAGATAGGAGGAGTTGCACTGCTGAGCTTTTCCAGCTTCTAGTACAAGGCTGTTTCCTCTCTTTTCACTTCCTTTTTGGAATTGGCCCATTAGGGAGGCCAAATGGGCCTGTCCGAAGGGCACATAAACCTGGAATCCCTTACTCAGCTGCTACTAGGTAAGGGTCATCGTGCTTCAAGGGATAGAATGGCCTCAGCATGTCCAAGTGGTCTGGTGCATTTTTTTTATGGCTTATTAGTTTATCTTTAACATAGATGGGGAGAAGGATTTGGAGAGTTGTGGGAAAAAAACGTGTTCCTTTCTAGTCAAAAGTATACTATTGTGAAGAATAAACAAGATGGAAGTAACATGGAGACAGGGAGGGGATAATCATAAAAAAAAAACAAAGGGTGTATTTGATGACCATAAACAAAATCCAGCCATCAAAGAAAGAATATAACTACCATAATACATTTTGGGGGGCAAGCAAATAAGAGTCAGTTCTGTCAAGTTTCTCTCCTTTCTCGTAAGTGAATTGTTCATTTTTCCGGGCCTATTTCCACTGTTACTGTTGCAGAGAGCAGGGGAGGCCAACACCGCCGGAACCCACTTCTTTGTAAGGTTAAGGCGATTACTGACCAGATGCTCAGCAGCCAGAGAAATGCTCGCATGTAAAACAGAACAGGGGATTGAAGAACTTAGGAGGTGACATTTAGAGAAGTATGGTATCTTGTAAACACCAAAGTGCTTCAACTTTTATCACACTTGAAAATCAGTTCTCTGAAATTTACAGTTATTAAACTTAATCCTTAATCTTTGGTACGGTGCCCTTATGAATCATCAGACCAACTCAGATGTGGAAGTGTTTGAGAGAAGAAAAA
>NW_024412395.1:27598783-27601283 GCF_014898765.1 Herpailurus yagouaroundi | reverse complement strand
TGCTTTTGTTTTATCAGCTGACATTTTACAACTCATTAATTTATAATGCGGGTTTAATGCCTTTGAATGTTCCTGGGATAAAAAATTAAAGTGACCAAGCTAGTTTGTATAAAGGCTGCCTATGGTATGTTCATAGCTGTTCTTTTGTAACAGTGTTTTGTGCTGGAGAGCATGTTCCGTGGGAATATCTCAAACTAGGATGATCCCTTCTCTCTAGCATTAATTAATCTTGCCTCCCTGAGTGATAAAGTTATTCCCATTTTTAAAGCAGGAAATTAAGGCTCATGCATTTCAGTGACACGTATTCAAATTCAGAAGAACATTTCTGTTTGAACTTGCTTTGTTTTGTTTTATCTGTCATGAGACACCCTCCCCTCCCATTATCAAATGAGATATTGACCCTTGAATTTAGTCCTATGATCTTTATCCGTCCACATACAGAGGTAGCAAGTTAACTGTGATCAAGAAGGGGTATCGATGAGAAATCCTCCCTGGAAAAATGAATGACTGGATAAAAATTCTGGAAAAATTGTCACATCCTGTCTTCAGGAGCATAGTACCTGGAAATTGAACATTGGGAAGAAGGGGAGGGATAGAGGGCTACTAGCATTCAAGAGAAGAGTCTTAAAATGTCTGCCAACACTTAACCACACATAAGGGTATTTCAAGAAAGCAACTAGGCCATTAATCCATTGGCTCAAATATAAATGATCTCCAAGCATCTAAGAGATTCAGGAAACCAAATGACTCATAAAATTCCAAAGGGTTTCTTTTAAACTTGAAGCCCTATCATCAGAAGAGACATTTTTAAAGTAAGGTTACGTGTCCATATCAAGTATTGGCCGAAGGATCCAGCATACTCTTTCCCATCACGGAGCTGCTACTCGAGGATGCTTCTGCAAATCGATTTTTGAATGAAGGGCCAACACCAATATTGTGACTGGCCTGTACTCAGATCTTCTCTTTTCGCCTATAGCTATCACACATTGCAAGAACAGACAAAAGAGGACACTGGAGCAATGGTCCCATCTTGGTTACTACTTCAGCAGTGATCAGTGTTTTATACCTCGCAAAGTTGCCATCACGTGTAAAAGTCAGTAGGCTCCTGTGGCAACTTCATGGACAGGGAACCTATTATCATTATTTTTACCCATTTGTACCAGGTTTCCTTGGATGACAGGCCAAGGCCACACAGCTGATTACATAGTGGGACTAGGACGAGAAGACGGGTCTTCAAGCTCATAATTCTGGAAACTACCTCTTTATTTCTATCATTCCCAAATTATTGTGGGAAATATGGGTGTATTGTTAGATTCTGGTTGATCGAATTGATAGGCTTCTGTAACTCAAATGAAGGGGATCCACGAAAGTAACAATCATCAAAACAATTCAAAACTAAGCAATGATCCCCATTGTACATCATGAAAATCCCCAAAAGTCCCAGGAATTTTCATCTCCTTACTCTGATCATGTGGCGTTTACGTTTAGATTGGATTCTTCATTGGGAATTTGTCGTATTATGTATATTTTTGTGCGGCTGTTGTATGCTTGAAGACGTGCTTTCTAGCACTGGCTTTGCCGCCGTCTGGCTGCAGGGCCTTAGATAAGTCACTGGACCTCACTGGACCTATCTGACCTCCCTTATCACATGTGGAGGGTTGACTTCCCTTGTCTTTCTAGCACTACGGTGTTATGATTCTAATTCTCCAAATAGGTAGTAAGCTTCCTGAGGTGAGAATAGCACATCCATCTGGACTTACCACATTGTAGGTATTTAATTAATGTTTGACGATGGCGTTGAAAGACTTATTGGCACACTTAGCTTGAATGGGGTTCTAGAAAATCATTATTGACCGCCTTATTAACAACTAACTGTCTACAGTCTGCATATGTAATTTTCCTTTACATCAAAAAAACTTCTGCTTCTGGTGAAGATGAAGTATCGCCCCTTAACATCAGTTCTTTTTCATGTTAATACATTAGCAACTGATATCTTGTTTGTACTGTAACTGACAGAATAATGTAGAGAAAGCATATAAGTATGAAAAGGGGTTAGTTAGGTAACATTGTATAGGGCATCTTCAAAACAACAGTTCTGGTATTTCAAATGTCAAGCTAATTATCAGCAATGTTTAAATGCTATGATAGGCCATTTTTGCAAATGCTGAAATTTTCCAGCAGGTATGGACATTATAAAAATGTCACGTTCTGCTACTATTCTGTTACATGTCACCAGAATACGAAAATCTGAAAGAAAAAAAGTTGTATCAATAGACAATAAAGAGAAGCCATTATTTGTTTTGCATATGATTGTAAAATTAATTGGTATAGTGATACAATTTAGAGTATTGTTTACTTAGGAGGAAGAATAGAGAGGATTTAATATGATGCAATCTGGTGAAGTGAAAATAATGCTTATTATAGATAAACTAGGAAGCCTTTTAAATATAGGTTTTTAGTAATACATATTCAGATATATCTTTCCAGGCCCATTTGCTAT